>NW_027069501.1:476530-549030 GCF_002906115.3 Quercus suber
ATGGGACTTCCACGATTGGCCTTCGACCAGGTCCAACAAGCTGGTGGTGGGCTTCCTCTTGTAACCCATCGTTGGTAGAGGAGGGGCTTCTGAAGCGAGGAGGTCTACTTCGGTCAAACGAGGGTCTCCCAAGTCCCCGGGAGGGTCCTCGGACTGATCTAGCTGGGCGAAAACGTCGAACGCGTCCTCCTCCCTCTCTGGAGTCTCCTCGACAGCCTTGGTGAATGCTTGGGAAGAAGAAGGGACGGCTACAGTAACAACTTCTGGTTCTGAGGGCCCCTCTGGGAACTGAAATCCGTCCTCGGTCACTGTAATTCTCTGAAGCCGAGGGTCGTTGGCTCAAATCACGTGCTTTGGAACCGGGAATGATTTCTGGACAGGAGTATACCCCAAGATTCTGTGGGCGGCCCTAACTTTATTGTCGTCCTCGTTTATATAAACCGACGCCCTCAGCACCTTCTGCAAATCTTCCCGGTTGACCAAGTGGAAGTGGCGCTCAAAAGCATGCGGGTCTGCAAGGGGAAACGCCACCACATTAAAAAAAAAAAAAAAAAAAAAAAAAAGAGAGAGGGGGGAAGAAAAAAGACAAGAGAACTTAAAACCCCTCCTGCTCCCACTGCCCCACCTGGTATTCCCTCCGTTGTTGGGCAGTGAAGGCCATCGTGCCACTCCCCTGACACGATGAGGAAATCCTCGTTTAGCCCCTTGTTGGACTCAGGGAGGCACTGGATGAGCCGCACCCTATCGTCTCTCGTCTTCAGGTAATAAGACTTGCCATTAAGGAGCTGAAGGTTGTAGCACCAGTTCACGTCATGGTGGGTCAACCTTAGCCCCATTTTCTCGTTCAGGGCGTCCACACAACCCAAAATCCTAAAGACGTTTATCCCACACTGGGTAGGAGCCAACCGGAAGTGCGTGAGGTAGTCCCTCATCACCGGCCCCATGGGGATCATTATCCCCCCTTCGAGGAAGGCGACAATGGGAATTACCACCTCGCCCTCCCATCTGTGTAAGCGCCAATCCCCGTCCTCACAATATCTCAAACCTACATTGCCGGGAATTCTGTAGTTGGCGATGAATTTCTCCATCGCCTCCTCAGTATAGATGTATTTCTTAAACCTACCCATCCCAGTTGACGCCTAAAAGAACTAAGAAAGAACAGGTGGAGGAGAAGATGGGGTAAAGAGGGAGAGAGCTCAGAGAGGGATAGAGTGACTTACTGGGAAGAGGAGGAGCTCCTCGGATAGGCTTTTTGTGCTGGAGATGTAAGTGAGAGTGTGTCTGAACTCAGGAAGGACGCGCGAGAATTCTTGAATTGCAAATAAGGAACAGGAAGAAGCGGTTTGTATGGGTATTTATACCCCAAATCGAAGAGCCATGCGGGTTTTCCCGCCCATAAATGCGAGACAAACCTCCACCGTTGGATTGGTAATGCCTTATTAGACGTGGGGAGCACAGAGCCGCCTGAATTTAATGATGGGCACGTTGCGCGCTCCGAAACGTCAGCAGCGCGCCTTGGGCAGATGAATAGACCCCAGTGTTGACAGGGGGCGTAAGGCTCGACCGGGCACGGAGCAGGCCCGAGGATGTCAAAATCCTTCTCCCTGCCCTAGGATGCGTGCAGCAAGATTTTGAGGGGCTATTGTGGGGCCAGAAATCAGGTAGCCTTGGCCCACTCCAAGCCAGGCCCAAGGGCCCACGCCGAGGATGCACGAGGGGTCCAACGATGAAAGCGCGAGGACCAACCCCCGAGGAACATATCCGAGAATGACCCCGTCCTCGGGCGTCCGAGACCTCAGAAGAACACGAGGAACACCCCGCCGAAGGGGACTCCTTGAATATCCGAGGAGGAAAGGGTCCAGTGCCACGCGTCGGCAACGGGAGCGCGGCGAAGGAACAAAGCCTTAGGCGAGCTATCACCTCTACATTGAATGCCTTCAACTAACGTCCTGGCAGCATTAATGAGGACAGGACTCCTGAACAGCGCCGCCTTGGGTGCTGCAACCCACTGGAGGAGCAGGGATGCGGCTGATGGACCCGAGGAGCATTATTGTGTATCCTAACCCATGTTTAAGTTGATAATGTCACATGCAACCATGCAGGGCAGTTGTACCCCTTACTAAGGCCTAGTTCTTGAGCTCATACTCTATAAATTCATTGAAGGGCAAGTTGGGCTTGGGTCCACTCTCTCAATCTGAAGAAGTGTCCCAAATCCGGTCCCTACAGATAGATATTACAAAATTTTTGAAGAAGTCTCAGTATCAAAAACCTCCCCAAACACAAAGGAACACTTACAAAGTAATATCTCGCCGAGTTCAAGGTCAAATCCACAAGGAAAATGGAATTGATTAGCAAACCATAAAATCTTTGTCTTAGAAGTGGTGATATGGCTAATCACTCATTTTCCACAGATGACGCCAACTGATAATGCACAAAAATCGTCAGTGAGTTGATGGCTCTTGATGACACTGATGGACACTTATAGAATAAGAACAAAAGAACCAAACAAAAGGCACCAGTAGCCAAAAACCCTCCAAAGGTTAAGTTATTGAATAAGAAATTTCTAATAACTCTATAGTGAGAGAGCTAGGGATTTTTTGCGTACCTAAGAAATGAGGAGAACTGTCACTTATATAGTGCTAGGGAAGAGTCTTAGATCTCGAGAATAGGGGGATTTTTTTTTTATTTGGAGAATGTGGAATTAATGCTATTGAGATCTTTGGGATACTCTCTATTCTGGGAGGTGAAAATCGTGTGATAGGGTCTTTGTGCGTGATACGCAAGATGTTTCCATATATGTGTATGCGTGTGGACCAAGTGAGACCACGTAGGACCCGTCGGCCTTTCTATCCGTTGGTTAGGGGTCTTCCGTTGATTAGGGATCCCTCGTTGGTCTGTTCAGGAGACAGACTCGTCAGCTTTATCGTTGGTCCATCTATATGGCTGTTAGCTCTCTAAGGAACCCGTCAGTTTTTATAGGACCTACGGGTCCATAGGTATTGTCAGTCTTTTCCTTTAAGGGCTTTCTTTGTTTATGGGTCTCAATTCTCTTGCCCAAAAATACCCTTATCAACCATTAAGAAAGAGGGCTTTGAAATCCATTGACCTCCTAACAAAACAAGCTACATAATCATAAACATCCCCACTGTCCAACCGTAGTGGGAAATAGAGAGACAAAAGCTACCACATTTATTGCCATGCTCACAAAAATATTTTGGACCAAAGAGCTTAGGCATACCAGAATAAGGGATTATTACGACCAAGAGTTTGTCAAAATGAAGGAGGTCTAGTGACTTTGAGAATCGTAATGAGGAAGAACTCCCCCTTGCCACAAGTAACTAGGAAGGAGTTCATGCTTCCCCAAAAAATTTGTTGGGAATGCATTTGGGTTTTAGTCTCCTTAAGCAAATTCAAGTGGATTCTTGAGATTTGGATGCTAGAGTTTAGAATTGGAGAGCCTTAGAGGTTTGGGTATGGCTTGGGAATTGGATGATTGTGCGTTTGATGATAGTTCTTGAACTAGAAATAAGGGTTTTGATTGGCGAGGGATTTAGTTGATGGGTTGCCTGTAAATGATGATGAATTTAGTGAGTTATGGTTATTTCAAGAGAGTCATTATCTTTAACAATGAGACATCAACTGAGCCTTTCACTCCAAGAAATACTAAAAAGAAACTAGTCTTGTCGATATCAAGGAAAATAAGGAGGTTTGTACCCGAATTAAATTTGAATATAAAGGACTATATTTTCACTAGGGCCATAATAAAATTAAATAATGTCAATCACGTTAGATTAAATGAATAAATTCATCATTTCTTAATAGTTTAAGCATTTGGGAGAATCAGTAATTTAATATGGTATCAGAACAAGAGATCTTAGGTTTAATCCCCTGTCTCCACCTCACCTCCTATTTAAATTCCCACATATTGGACTCCCACTCAATGGCAACTAAGGTGCCCACATGTGAAAGAGTGTTAAATCAAATGAACAAACCCAATTAAAATTTCTTTAGATTGTGTTTGGATGGCAACATTTGGATTTGGATTTAGGTTTGAAATGCCTTGATTTTAAAAATTCCTTATTTGGGTCATTTTAAACAATGAAGGATTTGAAATTCATTATTTGAAATTTTATGGTTTAGATACCTAGATTTGGGTTTGGATTTGGATTTAAGGTCAATAGAATATATTTTTAATTATTATTTTTTTAATCCTTCTACATTTTAATTTTAGTAACAATTTTAATAAATACATGAGGCAATGAAAATGCCATTGATAATTCAATTGTCAAGATGAAACGTCTAGCCAACTATTGACAACTAAAATGTTCTTTATCAACATAGAGAGAGAACCCAAATGCATGGGTTTTTGCACAAAATATAAAATCTCCAACTAAAAAATTATTCTAAAGTTCTTAATAATTAAAAGTGAGGAACTAGTATCTACAACAATTTCAATTAATGGATCTTTCCTACCCCTTTTTCTTTGGTAAGGCTCAACTGCAGAACTTGTTGATAATGAATGTTGACATGGTTGTTGTACAATGCAAGAATTCACCTCATTTTCTCCTTCCTCAGCCATAACTTCAACAACATCGACCATATGTTCTACACCAATGCCAGTAGCTCTATCCCTCCCACATAAGATCTTAATGTCTTCCCAATTGTCAATAACTATGTTTATATAAGCACCTGCTTTTGCATTTTTCTAAAGTAAAAAATAAATAAATAAATAAAAAGACATGCAATCATGAATTAATATAATTAATCAAAACTATTGAAATCTACTAATTTATAATAAATCAAAACTATTGAAATCTACTCATTTATAATAGCAAATCCCAAAAACCAGAAAATTAATCCCAAACCGTCAATAAAACCCAGCCAAGAGCTCACTCAAAACCCCACCTGCAAACCCAGCTCTAAACACCACCAAAAACCACAAAACATTCCTATAAATTACAGAAAACTCTACCGAAAAACCTCACAGAGACCCTCAAATTATACCAGAAAAATACCTAGAAACAGCCCTAAAACCCACTGAAAAAACCTAGAAAACAAGCCCAGAAGAATCTCCAAAAAATATCTCTGCCTAAACAGAACCAGAAAAATCCCTGTATTACCCCGAAAATCAATCCCAAAATCTACACTCTCAACCCAACAGCAACAACCACAAGAATAGAGAGGAAGCAGTAAAAACAAAGAGAACAAAGCTAATTGGAAACTAACCAAAGGAACAGAGAGGTTTCTCATTCCATTCATCCCATTTCTCAAATCAATGCAATTGCAACTACGAAGGCAACTGATCCAAAAAGCAACTTAAATCTCTTCGACATATACCCGAAGAGAGCCCTTGGGAATCATGTACAGTATAGGCACAAAATTGTAAGAAGTACTTGGTTGCCAGAATACAGGAAAGAAAACCATTTACTTGCAGACATAAACCTCGAAAGTATTGAATGTTCTTTTTGAGTCTTTTAAAAACAGAGCCATATTCAATTAACTTCCAAATATGTGTACTTATATAGCATGTCAATAAGTAAATGTGATTTTTCCAATAATGACACCATTTACATAGCAAAATATACACAATGGAAGCTAATAAAAGCTCACAAATTTATTCTATAAAAGCTAAACAAACTTCATAAGAATTAGTGCAAAGGACAACATATTAAATTATTAATTCAATATAAAAACTCATGAAATGGGAACCATCAATAGGTTCAATTTGTCAAGTGATTGAACTGTGACCTCCAATGAGTGCCACTAACATAAAACAATCAATTCAATAGTACAACCAATAAAGCACTGTGATGAGAAACATAAATAAAAGTCACCCTTCACCACCTTCAACAGTTTCATTAATGAGATGAAGGAATTTAGCCTCATGCTCTTGAATTAATCTCAGAAGTTGAGATTTTTTCTCTCCCCACCTCTTGAAGCATAGGCTAAAACAAAAAGAAAAATATAACAAGTCCTTAAAGAAAGGGAGAAATTAAATCACAGCCACCAAATGCATTTTGATTTCCAAGGGCTCTCTACCATCCAAAGTTAAAAAGGAATTTTCAATTGCACCCAATAAATTATCCTTAGCAGAAATCTGTTATATTTTTTAACATTGCCTCACTCAATGCTTAGAGCAAAAGTACTGCCTACACAACTAGTTGTTGACTTATGACTCCTTTTCTCCATTTCAGTTAAACACAATAATAACAGCATTAACATTCTTCAACAACTTTCTACTTTCCAAGCAGTACAAACCGAAGTAAGAGGGCTTCAAAGATCATAGTATCTTTTGCTTTTTCTTCACAACTCATAGATAGATTGAGGCATTTCATCAAACAAGTAATTTGCATTTCAAACCCACAAATGAAAACAGAAATATAAAATAAAGACAAACCCACATACAAATCGCATAAAATACTATAAAACAAAACCCACAAAAAAAAAAAAATTTAAAAAAATTCAAATGAAACCCAGATAAACCCACAAAAAAATAAAATGAAACCCACAGAAAAACCTGAACAGTTGAGAAATGAAGAGGTTTAAAAGGAAGAGAAGAGTTGAGAGAAACAAACCTGAACAGTGTTGCCACCAGAAAGAAAGAGAAGAAGAAGAAGCTTGTCACGAGTCGAGGAAGAGATAGATAGAGAGGAAGAAGCTTGTCGCGTGCGTGAGAGAATTTCAGAAATTCCACCATGATTGAGGGATTTGAAATCCATAGATTTGGGTTATCAAATTCTGGATGGATTTGGGGCCAAATCCAAATCCGTTTCTTTTAACTTACCCAAACAAAGAATTTGGATTTGGCCCCCTCAAATCCAAATTCAAATTCAAATCCGTGGTATCCAAGCAGACCATTAAGGAACCTGAAACCCAAATGCGTTCCCAGCAAATTTTTTTGGGGAGCATGAACTCCTTCCTAGTTACTCGTGGCAAGGGGGAGTTCTTCCTCATTACGATTCTCAAAGTCTCTAGACCTCCTTCTTCAGTTTGACAAACTCTTGGTCACAATAATCCCTTATTCTGGTATGCCTAAGCTTTTTGATCCAAAATATTTTTGTGATCATGGCAGTAAATGTGGTAGCTTTTGTCTCTCTAGTTCCCACTTGGGTTGGACCGCGGGGGTGATTATGATTATGTAGCTTGTTTTGTTGGGAGGTCAATGGATTTCAAAGCACACCTCTTTCTTAATGGTGATTGCTGAAACTCTACCATCCCTTGCCATTGGTGTCATTACCATGGGGCAACGGTTCCCAAACATTGTTACTGTTGGGACTCCTATATATGTCTAGGGGAGCCTAAATAAAAAATTATTGAGTTTTATGGTCATGGATTTAGATCTTAGATCGATTGGGCTAGATCAATAGGGTTAAACTTATAACTTGTTTGGATGGAGTGGAGAAGAATAGAGAGAGGGAGAGTAAGTTAAATTACTTAATTTAAATGTTTTTTGAGAGAGTGGTTCTAATTACTTCTAACTCATCATTTTAAATCCCTAAATTAGAGAGATTTTGAGAGAGAGAGTAGAGCATATAAATACTTGACCAAATGAATCACTAAATTTACTCTTACCATGTTAACAAAATTACAAATTATGAAAAAGCTAATTATTTATCTTCCCTTACTTAATTTTAAAAACATCCGAACAAAGTGAAAGATAACTGATGATGCCGGAAAACCACCAGTGAGCTACACGATACTCGCACACGAAACAGCACCTGCACAACAACAAGGAGATGACCTACCAGAGAGCACCGGTGTGGTGCCGGCCAAATACCCTTCGAAGGTCAAGTTAGAATTTGCTTTCAACTCTATAGTACTAGAAAGGGGTTGATTATGCGTACCTCGATTTGTGAGAGTATTGGGGCTTTTATAGTAGTTGAGGATTGACCTTTTTTCCTTGGAGTGGAAGTCTTTTCCTTATAGGAATCCTTATGAGCGTAGATTGCAGAATCCTTTCCTTATATGACTCTAATACTGGGCGTGGAATACAAGTAATTTCCTTATTACTCATGCGTGGTGGCCAAGTCATAGTTTTACTTAGAACCGTCAGCCTCAGGGCCGTCAGCCTGCCTTATCCCCTTCAACCATGTTGGCATCAGTTCCTCGCTTCGTTCTACGGATGGCCCAAGAGCTTCGAATTACTGTCCATTAGTCTTGGAGCCTTCAGCTTTTTCCAATTGTCTAATCCCGTCAGTTTAGACCGTAGGATTTTTAGCACGAAGGAAACTGACGGGTTGATTCATAGCTTATTTTTACGTATTAGTTGCCCCCTACTCTATATCTCCGTCAATCCAAACTGACGAGCTATGAAGTTATAGTTTTTGTTGCTGGCTTTCATTTTAGCCAGGAGAGAGAAAATGATACAGTTGGTAATAAATGCTCCAGACACGTGGCGAATTTCAGTTGGCTCTGCTTCTGGACGAGGGCGTCGCTTCGTCTTCCGTGCGTTTCCCTTATATATATATATGGCCCACCTCCCCTCATTTTTCCTATTTCACTTTCACTAATTCCTGGAGAGCAAATCCGTCGCCTATCCTCCGTCAGTACTTCCTTACTATTCGCCTGCATTTCTACCGTCACTTCTTCAACCGTCACGTTTGAGAAACTTGTAAGTTCCCTCTTTTTCCTTTTGCACATGCTTTATTTCTTTTGATTTCTTTAAAGCGAGGTCGTCATCCTAGGTTCTTAGATTACACCCATCACTTGTAGGTAGTCAGATGTCGAGTGACGCGTCGAGTGACCGATCGTCCGCAAGGGAGCGGGCTACGACGAGGTATTTGGTTCAGGTAGTGAGTCTAGGAGCTTTTCCTGGTCGTCAGAGAGAGAAACGCCAGCCCTGACTCCTAACAAGGAGATAAGAAGTCATGGAGACGGTCAGGTTGAGGTAGTAGGTGAGGAGGGTAAAGTTGAGGTGAAAGGAGAGAGGGGTAGTGGCGGAGATGAAGGCGACGAGGAATCTTGTGAAGGGACTTCTGATAGTCCTGGAGGTAATCGCCCCTTCATCCTTCCCAAAGAGTTGGTTGTAAATAAGTTTCATCCAAAAATGACTGAAAATTTTTTTAAAGAGTTGCGCGTTCGTTTCCAAATTCCAAACCATATTCCCATCCATCTCCCTAGGGAAGGTGAAAAATGTTATACGGGAAGAACTGCAGACGTTGGTATGTATGATGCCATGTTTGCTGTAGGGCTCAGATTACCCCTAACGGCCTTACACCGTCAGTTGGCTGACTTTTTCGGTTTATCCGTCAGCCAGATTGCTCCAAATTCGTGGAGGATTTTTATAGGTGCCGAGATATTGTGGAGTCGTTTGAGTGGAGGGAATCGTCAGCTTTCCTTGGACGAATTCTTTTACTATTACAGACCTTGGCACCTTTCTTCTTCCAAGGGGATGTACCACTTTACCATCAGGGAAAAGGACTTGAGATTGGTGTCTGAGATGCCGGATTCTAATAGAACCTGGAAGAGTAGGTTCTTTTTCGTTAAAGGGATGGACTGGGTGTGCCGTCAGGAAGAATGGGAGACGATACCCCATGGTTATTTTGACAATACTTGGGTGTTTGTAAAGGAATTAGGTTTTAGCCGTCAGCTTTTATACCCGTCAGTTTTTGCAAGTAATATTTTATCTATTTTTCAATGGTTCTAACGTCGTCAACTTGTTTGTATTTTTCAGCCCTCATTCGCCCCTCCATAACCGACAAGCAAGAAGATTTTATCCGTTGGGTTTTGGAGATTCCCTTGGAGGAGTAGTCGTGTCGAGACTTAATTACCCTTGATACTCTTCACGCTTATTGCGGGGGTCCTGAACCGACGCCTGAGGCTCGCAGGCTAGAAGAATTCTCCCATCACCGTGTGTACCTTGACCATGTTATTTTCAGCTCTTATTTTTGTGTTGCAGTCAATTTCTCTTATATGTTTCTTTTGCAGAGATGGATGTAACTAAGCAACGGATAAGGGCTGCCACTGTCCGTCTGAAAGAAGAGAAGAAAGCAAAGGGGGAGATGGCATCCTCGTCGACCCCCAAGACCGTCACCAAGGGTTCTTGCAAAAGGAAACCCGACGGGGATGCCAACCGTCCCTTCAAGAAGGCAGCCATTGCTTCTGGGAATGAACCCCCAGAGAAGCCATCTCCCAAGTCAAGTCACGGGGCAGGGAAGGGCGTGATGACTTCTTCTGGTCCTGTCCTGGAGGGGCCCTGCTCCCTACTAACGCACAAGGACTTTGCCGTTGAGGCAGTTGACTCGCTTATAAAGCCGACGGACATAGATCCCTGTGCACTGCTGGGGACGAAGGAGCTAGGGGCATCATCTTTATTTGATCTCACACGGGTAAGCCATCTCCTTTAATTGGCTTTTCTCTTATCTTTATTCTGTTTGATGGCTGATGGTTGTGTCCTCTTCTTAGGCCTTGGTTCATGTAAAGGCGCTTCAAGACCGGTGCGTGGCCAAGGAGGGTGTCCTCACTCGCGTCAGTACTCATAACTCCAATATGCGAAACCAGCAGGCCCAGTATAAAAAGGCTATGCGTCTGCTGAATGTTGAGCTGAAGGAAACAAAACAAAAGTTAGTGGAGGCGGGTTGTCAGCAGGAGCAGCTAGAACAAGAGTTGACGGTCCTTCGCAAGGAGGTGGAGACGGCTAGGGCTGACGCTGTTCAGGAGTTCAAGGAGTCAGAATCTTATATCAATTCCTGTGGCAGGTACTACAGTGTTGGGTTTGACGACTGCCTGCAGCAAGTTGCGTCGGCCTTTCCTGACTTGGACATGTCCAGGATTACTATAGATGGACTCCCACCAGTTACGCCTGCTAACGACACCGTCACTGTTGAAGGTGACGACTTTGTGGATCTTCCTCAAGGCGACGGTGTCATTCTAGCTCAGCCTACTGCGAACCCTCCCGTCACTATTCCTGATCCTTTAGTGGAAGTTCTAGACGCAGACGAGCCTCCTGTGCAAAAGGAGTAATCAAGGCTTTAAGTGACGCTCCTCCTTCCTCGCCAATGTATTTTATTGCAACAATTATATTTTATTTTGCAACAGTTGTATTTTACAATATTTTTAAGTGCCCTCTTGGTCTTTGGGGTTTAATTTACTCTTGCTTATGATATCCGTTGCTTTCTGAACATGTGTGTATGGCTACTTTGTCTGTGTGCTGTAGTTTCTTGCTAAATTTATTTTCTTAGCTGCAAGCTAAGGTCGTCAGCCTTGATATGGGTTCAAATTTAATGTGATTATGACTCTGTCAGCTTAATAAAGCCGTTGTCCTCTTACTAGGGGATTTTTAGCCGTTCCTTTATTTTTTGAAGTTTAATGTTGGGCTTATTTTGTTTCAAGGGTATGTTGTGCCCGTCGGCTTCTTGCACTAGACATCCCCTATTTTGAGACCGTCACTTTACTGGGTCCGTTATTTTTGGGGAGTCCGCTATATGGACTTAGTTTTTCAGCTTTGCCCACATTATGGACTTAGTGGAATGACTCTTGTTGAGACCGTCATTTTCATGAGCCCGTCTCTGTCAATGAGTCCGTCACTTGGACTTTTAATTTTATGGCTTTGTTCTAGTTATTAACTTGACGGAGCCACTTTGTCGAGATCGTCTCTTTCAGGAGCCCGTCTCTTTTGATGAGTCCATCACTTGGACTTTTAATTTTATGGCTTTGTTCTAGTTATGAACTTGACGAAGCCACTTTGTCGAGATCGTCTCTTTCAAGAGCCCGTCTCTTTTGATGAGTTCGTCACTTGTCCGTTTTGTGGACTTGGCCAATACATCAGTCTTTTACTAGACCGTCAAAAGTATATAGCTTTGTCCACTTTGTGGACTTGGCCAACTTTTCAGTCTTTTATTAGACCGTCAGCCTTATTGCCTCGTTCGTTTTGTAAGTAGAAACTTTAGTTATTCTGAATAAACTCCTCTTATTGCCATGCATTTTATATAAAAAGTAGTTTCGAAACAGAAAACCTGCCCATTGGGCTTATTGTAGCAAAAACTAAAGTAAAAGAAAACCTGCCCATTGGGCTTATTGTAGCCAAAACTAAAGTAAAAAATAAATCTGAGGAGTATAACTGAAATTTATTGCGGTAAACTATAAATAACGGGGGGTGTTGTCCTTCACGTCGCCATAATTACTGGTAGTATTTTCGTAAGTGTTTAGCATTCCAAGGATGTGGCAACTTCCGTCCGTCTAACGTCTCTAGGTGGTAGGTGCCCTTTCTTTGCCATGTCGTGACTCAGTATGGTCCCTCCTAGTTTGGGCCAAGTTTTCCCTGAACCGGGTCTCTTGCTGCACCCATGACTTTCCTTAAAACAAGGTCTCCAATCTGGAAGTCTCTGTGTTTGACTCGGGAGTTGTAGTGTTTGGTCATTCGGTCCTGGTACCGTGTGAGCCTTTGTTCTGCCGCTGTCCTAACTTCATCTACCAGATCAAACTGTAGACGCATGGCCTCGTCGTTTTTTCTTTCATCATGGTTGTGCACTCTGTAGCTCGTGAGGCCGACTTCGGCTAGGATGACTACTTCACTTCCGTATGTTAATCGGAATGGTGTTTCTCCTGTTGGAGTTCTTGTCATAGTTCTGTAGGCCCATAGTATGCTTGGCAACTCTTCTGCCCATATTCCTTTTGCCCCCTCGAGCCGAGTCTTGATAATCTTGAGCAAGAATCGGTTCGTGACTTCGACCTATCCGTTGGCTTGGGGGTGGGCGGGGGAGGAGTAGTGGTTCCGTATCCCTAACTGCGAGCAGAAGTCCCGAAAGGAGTCATTGTCGAATTGCTTTCCATTGTCCGAGACTAGGACTTTAAGGATGCCGAATCTGCATATGATACACCGCCAGACAAAACTCCGTACGTTCTTTTCGGTAATGGTGGCCAAGGCTTCCACTTCCACCCACTTTGTAAAGTAATTGATGCCTACAACTAGAAATTTCAATTGTCGTATTGCCGTAGGAAATGGCCCCATGATGTCCAATCCCCATTGAGCGAACTGTCACGGCACCGCCATTAGGGTAAGTTCTTCAGGTGGTTGTCTGGTGATATTGCTGAATCTTTGACATTTGTCGCACCTTTTCACATAAGCCTCGGCATCTTTCTGCATAGTTGGCCAAAAGTACCCTGTTCGCACTAGCTTGTGCACTGATGATCTCAACCCTGAGTGGTTTCCGCAGACTCCCTAGTGCACCTCTCTCATGACGTAGTCTGCTTCTTCTGGGCCTAAGCATCGTAGGTGGGGTCGAGAGAAACCTCTTTTGTATAAGACGTCTCTTATCAGAACGAACCTTGCTACTTGGACCTTCAGTTTTCTTGCCGCTTCCTTTTCGTCTGGCAATGCGCCACTCTTCAAGTAAGAGATTAATGGCGCGGTCCAATTGCTTTCGGTACCAAGCTCCTGTACCTTGACAGAATTTATAAGTGTAGAGAGCTGAACGAAAGAGAGTACATTATCAAAGGTAGCCATATGCTCGGCTGAAGCGGCCTTGGCTAGTCGGTCAATTCGCTAGTTTTCTCCACGAGGGATCTATATAACTTCGGCCTTCAGCTCAATTTACCCTCTTCCTTACTTGGTCCAGATACTTCTTCATTTTTTTGCCTTTACACTCGTAGTCCCCATTTATCTGGTTGGTCACGACTTGAGAGTCGCAGTAAATAACCACGTTCTCGGCTCCTGCAGCTTTGGCGAGGTCAAGCCCTGCTACCAAAGCTTCATATTCCGCCTCATTATTGGTGGTGGGGAACTCAAGACGGACCATACACTCAATTATGTCTCCTTCGGGTGACTGTAGTACAACGCCTGCTCCCCCGACCTCCTGTTGGAGGATCTGTCCACATGTATGCTCCATTGGGGAGATTCTTCTGCCCCCCTGTCCCCGCCATTTGTGAACTCAGCTATGAAATCTGCAACGATCTGTCCTTTCATGGCGGTTCGCGAGCGATACTGGATGTCAAACTCGCTTAACTCTATAGCCCACAGGGCTAGTCGTCCAGCAGCTTCAGGGCTACTCATCGCCCATCACAAAGGCTTGTCAGTTAGGATGACCATCGTGTGGGCTTGAAAGTATGGCTTGAGTTTGCGCGTTGCCGTAACTAGCGCAAATGCAAGCTTTTCCATGGGCAGATATCTTTCTTCGGCTTCGCATAATGCCCAGCTAGTGTAATAGACTAGCTTCTGTACTCTGTCTTCTTCTTTTATCAAGGCAGCGCTGACGGCGACTGGGGAGATAGCAAGATAGAGAAAAATTTCTTCACCTGGCTGCGAGGGACTCAGCAGTGGTGGGGAGGAGAGATAGATTTTTAATTCTTCGAACTTTTGTTGGCATTCGGTAGTCTACTCGAAAGATCTCTTTAGTGTACGAAAGAAGGGCAAGCACTTGTCTGTTGCCCTTGATACAAACCTATTTAGTGCTGCTATTTTGCCATTGAGGCTTTACATTTTCTTCACATTTTTTGGTGGTGCCATCTCTACTATAGCCTAGATTTTATCCGGGTTGGCTTCGATGCCCCTCTGCGACACCATGAACCCTAGGAACTTTCCTGCCGTTACCCCGAATGCTCATTTTCCCGGATTAAGCTTCATGTTGTAGGTCCACAAAATGTTGAACGTCTCCTCGAGGTCCTTCAGGTGATCTTCCTCCCTTCGGCTTTTCACCAGCATATCGTCAACGTAGGCTTGAACATTCCTCCTAATCTGCTATGCGAACATCTTATTCATGAGCCTTTGATACGTCGCGCTCACGTTTTTTAGACCAAACGGCATTATTTTGTAACAGAAGAGGCCTTGGCTAGTTACGAATGAGGTTTTCTCTTGATCGGCTTCATGCATCCGGATTTGGTTGTATCCGGAGAAAGCATCCATAAAACTTAGTAGCTGGTGTTGCGTTGTAGAGTCTACTAGAGTGTCGACCCTTGGGAGGGAGTAGTTGTCCTTTAGGCATGCTTTATTTAGGTCGGTGAAGTCTACGCACATCCTCCACTTCCCGCTAGCCTTCCTGACCATTACTACGTTCATTAGCCAATCGGGGTAGTAAACTTCCCTAATAAAGTTCGCCTCTTGTAGCTTGTGGACTTCTTCAACTATGGCCCGGTCTTTTTCTGGGGCAAACACCCGCTTCTTCTGTCGAACGGGTGGAAAGGAAAGCCACACATTCAGCCTATGCACCATGACTGAAGGGTCTATTCCGGGCATGTCCTCGTGACTCCAAGCGAACACATCCCGATTCTTCTTAAGGAAAGCTGTAAGTTCTTGTCGGACCGCGGGAGTGGCAAGGGTTCCAATTTTTTTTGTCCGATCAGGCACGGAGTCATCAAGAAGAATTTCTTCGAGTCGCTCTACGGGCTCCGTCATACTCCGATGTTCTTCTATGCTCATGGCCTGGAGATGGTCTTCCATTTCCATCATGGCCACGTAGCACTCGCGTGCAGCTACTTGGTTCCCGCATAGTTCTCCTACTCCATGATCGGTAGGGAATTTAATCATCAAATGGTAAGTCGAGGTCGCTGCCTTCCAAGAATTGAGGGTAGGTCGCCCCAGGATGGCTTTGTAGGCAGACGAACAGTCTACCACGAGGAACGTCACGTCTTTGGTGATCTGCTGAGGATAGTCGCCTACCGTCATTGGCAGGGTGATCGTACCTAAGGGGAAGACCCTTGTTCCTCCGAAGCCGACAAGAGGGGCATTCTTTGGAATCAATTGCTCTCTGCCGGTTCTCATTTGCTGGAACGCTGGGTAATACAAGGTGTATGCCGAGCTCCTATTGTCGACCAGCACCTGGTGCAAGTTGTAGTCCCCCACTCGTAGACTAACGACTAGTGCATCGTTGTGCGGATGGTGAAGGCGTCGCACATCCTCCTCTGAGAACCCGATGATGGGACTTTCTCCCCGTGTTGTTTTTGGTACTAGGCCTGTTAGTTGGACATTTTGGACAATCCTGAGGCACGTTTTTCGAGCCTTTTTGGATGACCCAGTAGTCGTTTCTCCTACAATCATTCTTATGTCACCAATGGGAGGTCGGGGACAGTCGTTATCCCGTCGCTGGGGCTACTCTTAAGGTGATGGATCCATTCTTTCCTTGCTCACAAACTTCTGTAATTTTCCTTGTCTTATAAGGGCCTCGATTTACTACTTTAAGTCGTAGCAATCAGCTGTGTCATGACCGTGGTCTCGGTGGAAGCGGCAATATTTGTCTCTAGAGCACCTGCTAGGATCTCCCTTCAGCTTCCCGGGGAAGGTCAGGGTCCCTTCGTCCTTGATTTGCATCAGGACTTGATCTATTGGTGTGGTTAACGGGGTGAAGCTTGTGAACCTTCCTCTTGGGGGCTTGGGATGCCTCTCATCCCTTCGGTCTCTTGGCCTTGGTCTTTTCTGCCCTTGGTCCTGTCGCCCATCTTCCTGTCTTTCTCTCTTTCTCGGTTTTTCCTCTCGAGCCAGCAGTGCGTCTTCAGCATTCATGTATTTGATGGCCTTGTAGAGTACTTCCAACATGGTTTTGGGGTTGTTTTTGTATAGTGAGAACAAGAACTTATCCTTTCGCAGCCCATTTGTGAAAGCTGCTATAAGTATTTTGTCGTCGGCCTCGTCAATCGAGAGCGCTTCCTTATTGAATCGCATTATGTAGGATCTTAACGTCTCGTCCTCTCGCTGCTTGATGCTCATTAGGCATGTCATGGACTTTTTGTACCTGTGCCCCCCAATAAAGTCAGCGTCAGACGGCTAACCCATACCCTCGCAGGGCCTTTCAATGTTGTAGGGAAAGCCCTACACATGATTTCATCTGCTGCCCCTTAGAGGTGCATTAAAGTCTTGAACGTCTCTAGGTGATCCAGAGGGTCTTTCACCCCGTCATAATTGTCTATATGTGGCATGCGAAACTTACGTGGCAGGGGGAAGGAATTGACAGTTGCAATGAACGGTGAATCGGTGCAATTTACCAGATCGTCAAGGTCACTGGATACCCATCCTCTAAGGGCGTTCATCATGACCTCTATTTGCTCCTTTATCACCTGTATCTCCGTGGCAACGTGTGGTTGAGTCGTATCTGTGAGGGATGGCATACTTAGATTTTGTCGCTCTGCTCTGCTCAGAGCGTTACTGCCTTCTGGCCCTTCTCTTTCTCCTTTATCAGCACTGGTGCCTTCTTGGTCTTGTGCTTAAGTGTCGCGACTTGTATTTTTCTAGCGTAACTGTTCCTCCAAGTTGTTGTTTTGCTTGGTGAGGCGTTCCATAGCTGTAGTGAGGGGTCCGCACCTGGCTCTCGAGTGCAGTTGGGAGTGGTTCATCTTCTGGACTGTTGTTAGTGGTTGCCACTGAGCGAGTAAGCACCATGCAACTCTTTCATCCGGGAAGCGATAATATGGCTTACAAGTCGTAACAAACGATGCTCTCTCTCACATTTCCCACAGACGGCGCCAACTGATGATGCCGGAAAACCACCAGTGAGCTACACGATACTCGCACACGAAACAGCACCTGCATAACAACAAGGAGATGACCTACCAAAGAACACCGGTGTGGTGCCGGCCAAATACCCTCAGAAGGTCAAGTTAGAATTTGCTTTCAACTCTAGAGTGCTAGAAAGGGGTTGATTATGCGTATCTCGATTTGTGAGGATATTGGAGCTTTTATAGTAGTTGAGGATTGACCTTTTTTCCTTGGAGTGGAAGTCTTTTCCTTATAGGAATCCTTATGAGCGTAGATTGCAGAATCCTTTCCTTATAGGACTCTAATACTGGGCGTGGAATACAAGTAATTTCCTTATTACTCATGCGTGGTGGCCAAGTCATGGTTTTACTTAGAACCGTCGGCCTCAGGGCCGTCAGCTTGCCTTATCCCCTTCAGCCATGTTGGCGTCAGTTCCTCGCTACGTTCTACGAATGGCCCAAGAGCTTCGAATTACCGTCCATTAGTCTTGGAGCCTTCAGCTTTTTCCAGTTGTCTAATCCCGTCAGTTTAGACTGTAGGATTTTTAGCACGTGGGAAATTGACGGGTTGATTCATAGCTTATTTTTACGTATCAATAACTATTTCCCACTGCTCTCCTCCCTCACTACTCCCTCTACTTTCCATTCCCTTCAAACATAGCATTAGTTTGGAATAAACCTTCTTAACCCGACTCTTGGCCCACCCAATTTGTGCTTTGGTTGATTTCCCTCCATTCCACCACCGCTTATTATTCTTTAATTATCTTTGCATGTTCCAAATTCCAATCGATTGCCCAAATTTTATTAGATGACAGGAACCTTCTATTGTTGCTTGATTGACTTTCATGAGTGGAAGTTGTCCAAACATTGGAATGTTTGTCTCACCTCACACCTTGATGAAGCTGCAATCCCAATTACACCTGTTGTTAAATGAATTGTGTTTTTATATCGTGTATATTATGGCATCATGTGGTAAACAGTATTTGTCTTTTTAGTAATTATTATCTGCTATTTTTTTTTTATAATTTTTTTTTTATTAGAGATATTCTCTTCTGCTTGTATCAATTTAATCTATTTTCTTTTTAAATGGAGTCAGTGTTGCCTTAAATTCCTATTAAAAAAATTGTTGCCTTAAATTGAAAACTATGAGGTGAAAATTGCTACCATGTCTCACAATTTCCTACCAATTCCTTATTTTCTATGACATGGCAACCAAGGCCACATTATTGTTTCTTTTCTTAATGAATCAAGACTTTAGTAAAAAATGAATTACACACTACAACAAGCTTCCTTCCTAATAACATCATCAAAATAGGAAGGACAACCATTCAACACAAGAGTCAAAAACAGGAAAGATACATTCTTGTTGTCATGGCATGACACCTCACAATTTACCATGTATACAAAAATTTTCATAACTTCTTTACAGTTAGTTAAGGTGGCAAATTGTTATTAATATTCACATTATTTCACCACTGATGCTATTTTATTGTATATCAATAACTTGAAACCTTTTCGGTTATGAAAAATTTGTAAAGAAAAAAAAAAAAAAGTGTCTCTAGACTTATTGATTAGGAAGGCTAGTTATCTAGCCGAATGTACCATGTCAACAAAATTATTTAATCTTGTCAATGAAAAAAAAATTGATTAAAAACAAGGATGAAGTCACGAAAGCAAGATTTTATCTTTGAGAGGCAAAAAAAATATATGAACCAAATTTTTTTGACCATTTATGAATAATAAATATACCAAAATTTAAAACAAAACTAATAAAAGAAAATCAAAACTACATCAGTTAGTATAATTATGTTTTTTTTTAAAAAAATTGTTCGAACAATTTCATTTTCAATGTACAAAACAAAGAGTTTGTTAAAAAATATCTTCTATTTTGTTGAAAAATCTAGTTTTGACAATATTCATTACTAATAATTGCACACTATACTTATAAAAAAAAAAAATTGCATACTATATAGTTTCGGTATAACCAGAAGAATAAGTATAACTATACACAAATAAGTTGATAGGTTATTGCTTTATCCTAATCCATCTCACTAAATTGATAATTTATGGTTCGTTTAAATTGAGGGAGAGCAGAGTAGATTTAGCACAAAATTAACTTATTTTTAGTCAATTCTACTTTACTCTCCCTCCATCCAAACAGGTCATTAACTCTTCTAATTGAGAGTCATAAGTTCTTTACACTCGAAGAAAATCACCAAACGCCACCATTTTAGTCACACCTATTGTTATTTGAATGAAAAAAAAAATGTCAAACACTTAACACTAAAACAATGAAACCAATAAAGCGTGGAAATTATTATTATTATTATTATTGAGAGGGGGAGAGGTGATTATTTTATTTTTGGTTTCTTTGACCCTACTTTCAATGATATATATATTGATGATCAACTTTCAATGATTTTTTCTTAGGAGGAGAGGCCATGTATAATTTTTGGACCGAAACTTCTAAACTTTATTATAAATTTATATGTAGCATTAAAAAATATTATAAAATTTCGAGGGCCATAGCTCCCTTTCCCTTCAGAAAGCTCCGTCCCTGATTAAAAATCATAAGAAGCACCAACAATTTGTGTCTTTCCATCCACAATTAAGGCCATTTGAAATTAACACAAGACAACCAACTTATTTTAATATAGAGACCTATTTTAATCCGATGTGGAAGACCAAAATGGTACCTATTTTAAATACAAAACAACAGTTTTTGGACAACACATCACCGTTGTCAATTTTTAGATATTACCACATTTGTTTAAACAACTCTTCTGTGTCCCATTAATCTGAACTTTCCCTGTGCCTTGGTCACAATCCACTTTTGTTAAAAAGCAAGCGTTGAGCTCATCACTTCTCCACCAACCCACACCAAGGCAAACTTACCCCCCTCCTCACCCTCCTTTTTAAAACGGGAGTTAAATATAATATTTTTAAACACAGTTGATGAACCCATCACTCGCTAAATGTTGCTAAATTGTGATTGATGTAATGTAAAAACACCTTCAGCCCATCACTCCCATCACTTTGAATGCATATGAGTTCCGACTAATGTGTGTATTAAACCAGCAAGGACTTAAAACACTAACACAAACATTGACCAACCTTGTTCTAGTTCTAGTATTTTAAAAGCATATACTACCAGCCAATGGATTCTTAAGACAATGGCTTATGCCACTACCTTTTGGATACAATTTATTGTTGCTAAAAATTGATTATTACTGAAAAAACTGTAACAAAATAATTTTTAAATGTGTAAATAATACCGTAAAACTCATTTTTAATATTTTTTAATACATAAATAGTACTACTACAGTGCATAAACAGTACATTATGTGAACAGTAATAATTGTCTCTTGCATAATGATTTTACTATTCATGCATTTAAAAAAAAAAAAAAAAAAACTCCGAAACGTGAAATAAAAAACGCAACCGCAACTTTTTGTGTTATCCAAACACATACTTAGTATTCTCATTGTTGATACAGCTAACAAGTACAAACTCTATACGGATTTAAGCTATCAAATTATAATATTCCCTGGTTGAAAATCAAAAGTTTGCCATCCCACCTTGATCTACACAATTTTGTAAGTACGAAAATGAAAAATATTGTATAACTAGACACTTCAACATGGTAGCCCATCTCAAAATTCGTTACTTCTTACTTGGGGATTGCAGAGAGGCCCTCTGGGGAAGAGAACAAGTCCCAATTCCAAGATTTGATCTGGTAATAAATACTACAAAAAAACCAAATCAGGAAATGAGATAACTATCTAGAAATTTTCGTTGGGGATGGAAAGAGATCATCTCACATCCCTAAGACTATCTTCTTCTTTTTTGGATACTATCCCTAAGAAGATTAGATGTGCCCATATTGGATAGGAGGACAAACCCTTTTTTATGAACAATCAAATAAAATTTTAGCAACATTTGTAAAAGCATTAAGCAGAAATTTCGGAAATCCCAGGGAGAAACAGGCAGAAATGGTTCATTTAGAAAAGTATGACTTCCCTTTAGTATTTTTTTTAACTAAAATCTCTTTTTGTTTCAATGGGAAACTGTCACATCACCCATTAACTAAATAAAATGTAGAAATTAAAACCCACAACCACTTGTCAATGTATATTTATAACAACAAGAGATGTCCAATTAAAAAAGTACTGAAAGTAAACCAAATCCCATTTAGAAATACAACTACGTAGATTAATTATCAATAAAAAGGAATCTCAAAGCCTTGTGGTATTTCTCATTGTTATTAATACCGTTTCGGACCCCGTTTCGGTTTGTCCAGTGGAATGAAATATTTCAGTACCGGCCGATTTCGGCGTACCGTTTCAGGGTGTTTCAGAGTTCTTAAAAAATAATTTATATATATTTTTGTTGAACATAAAATTGTCAATTCTAATAAATAAACAACTAAATATCAAATAATACAAATCATTTAGTCTTAACTCTTAAGTCTTAAACATCAATATAACATCAATTTAACATCACACAATAAAAAGATTTACAAGACAATAACTAAATATAAAAAAATACAAGATTTACTCATCCTTCTCATCATCATCCATGAGAGAATGATCAAATTCATCATCAAAAGAACTCCCAAGAACTACCATCACCCATTGGACCTTTACTCTCTCTTTTTTTCTTTTTCTTTTTTTCTTTTTTTTTAATAATAGGCCAAATCCGGTACCGGCTGGAATTTGCATCTCGGCCGGAATTGGCCGGAATTGACCGGAATGGCCCGGAACGGGCCGGAATTTGACCCGAGGTGAAACGTGGGGTATTCCGGTACCGGTTTGCATACCGGTACGAAAAATTCCGGCCGTTCCGGCCGGACCAGAACGGAATCAATAACAATGGTATTTCTGAGACTGAATGCAAAGAATGATATTTCCCATAATCGTGAATGGAGCAGATTTATCTGCATTTACATTTTGTATAAACTTTTCAGAACACACATTTCATAATAACCAAATATAATTGCAAATGGAAACAAAAGAAAGCCATGGGAATGTAAGGCAAATTCATCAATACCACCACATAATTCCAAAGAGAAACGAATTAGGGAGCAATTTCAAGCCTGGGTTCAAAGCAAAATCCAGAAAACAGCTGAAGTGGGAACCTCTTTGTCACGGGGCACTTCAGTGACCATCTCCATTGCTTCTGGTTCATATCAAAGACAAGAAGTGCTGGAGCTCCGTAGCTTTGGATGTATATGAGATCATCCGTACCACTGCTAGCAAAAACATCATCAAACTCCCCAAACCCTTGAAAATATTTATGAGGCATACGTGCTATCTCTTGCCACTCCCTACCATTTAGAAGCCAGATGCCAATCCCCTTGATTATGTCAGCTCGATCTTGTTTCCCAATTCCTCCCACCATCACCAGCTTCCCCTTTAGGTTCATCAGACGGCCACATGTAAGAGGACAAGGTACTGGAATAAAACTCCTATTCAACAAACTGTGGGAAAAACGGCTAGAGAGATTATATGCAATTAGGCCATGACGATTTTCTGGTGCACCATTCCCAGTTGAATAAATCAAAAAGTACAAAACCCCATCACAGATCACACTTTCATCACCACCTCTCCATCCACCGAAAACCTCTGTCAAAGGGGTTGTCCACATCCTTGTTTCTGAATCATAAATATGAATTGCGATATCCCATTGGAAAAAATTTCCAGGGACTTGCTTAGATTTCACTACTGTGATGGTATAAACATGTGATATCCTGTCCACTGAGATTGCAAGTGCACTGTAATCAGAAAATTTCAATCCTGGGGGCTCCACAAGCTTCCTGAAGCGTTTGGTTATTGGGTTGCACACATATAGCTCACTTCTGCTGTCATTGTCCATGAAGCCAACCAATCCACACGATGAAGCAATGAAACAATCTGGCTTGATGTCAGGGAGTTCAAAGCCATACCACTTCCGAAGGGTGGGATCATAAGCATAACTGGTTGATTCATCACAGCTTGTAAACATAAAATACCATGGTTTTTGTGTAAGGACATGTGAAAAGTTCCATAAAAACCTGTTTGAGCTAACAATCTCATGCCATCTTTTACACACAGAACCTGCTCTGAATATGCTTGCAATGGGGAGATAGGCTAGGATCCGTTCCAAAAGGTCATCAGGGAGGATCAAATCCACAGAAACTGCAGTAGCTTCTGTGTTGCCTTCATCATTAAGTTCGGAGAATGAATCAAACTCCCCAAACTCTCTGACTGTTTCATCAAGGCAATGGTTGATCCATGATGATTCTCCGTCCATGACCAAGCAGCGTTAAGAGTAATAACCTACCTCAAGAAAAATAAATAAAATTATGTTACATAGGAAAATTAATCAGAGCCTCTTCTTGCCACTAAACAAGAAACACATTAAGAGATTATTAAAAGGAAACAGCATGCAAAATCAATGTCATGTCACAAAATGAGGAGAACAATAATAATTAAAAGAAGAAAAATAGAGATTTATCATATTAACAAGAAGCCTATGCAAGCAAATACTAGTGTCAGGTTAATTCTTCAAAACCCTGTTCCCTCTTTCCTGTTTAGAGGATAAGATTTATAAATTTGAAAGATGAATAAACTCATCAATGGGCTTAACATAACAAAAAATCAACTTTCAAATTAAATAGTCGAAGTTCTATAACAGAATCTAAGTACTACTATTTGCAACCAAATTTCATTCACCTTCCATGTGTTTAAGATTAACAGGTCTCCCTAAGCCATGACAAGGAATTTATCTATACAACACAAGAGCTAGGACTCCCCCTTATATATAATTGAGAGAATATAAACCTCTCAATGCCTTCAATGTGAAGAACAAATGACAATAAATTGTTATAATTATTTACAACATTCCAAGTAAACAAATACAAGGAATCAAGTAAGAAATGATGAGAAATAAAAGAGAATTCAATATAACAAAATTTTCAGATATGCTGACAAAATAATTAAGAATCATGACCAGGAGAAAATAACATCACAACTAATTAATTACATATGAGATTACAGGCATACCCAGAAAAGATAAATAAATAATAACAAATTGAAACAACTGAGCAGCCAAAAATGAGATCACAACCCCAGAAAGCAAAATATCATATAAAGGAAAGTCAGCAAAACATACATGTCTGGGAAATAAAAACTACAATTAAAAACCGTTTAGGAACAACAAAAGCCAAAAATGCAAACCACTGATTTGTCACCAAAAATACAGGAAAAGCATTGAAAGACAAAGCAATAAAATGATATAGAAAGGAACATTCTAAAGCAAATTTCTTACCACAATGGGTCTGCCAATCGAAGAACAAGGGTTTTTTTTTCTTTCTTTCTTTCTTTCTTTCTTTTATGTTCTCTCTCACTTTCACAGTACTCTTAATATCAAACCCTCATAAAGATCTATGATTTGAAATATTAAAATAAAGTTAGGTAGACAAAGGATTGGACCACAGAGACCTATCAATCAATTATCAAAACCCCACATAACAAAAAAAGCAATAACTTGAATAACTAAGCCAATAACACACAGACAGATCAGTGAAAATCACAGAAAATATATCAAAGAAACAAAAAAATAAAAAGGGGGAAAAAAATAAACCAGTTTAAGAATAAACATAAAACCCATGAATAATATACCTTGTCTGAAACTTCCTTGACTGTCACTAACCAAATGGGTATGACTAGATTTGGACAAAGACCCCAGATTTAACAGCCATGAAACATAAATCAAGAAAAATAAGTTTCTTGACAGTATTTAATAAAGAGTAACCCACTATTGCCATAAAGCATTAAAGAAAAATGAGAGGAAATGGAACTGGCTATGCATAGGAAAAATTATCTTCAAATGGCAGAGAAATAAAAAATGGGGTTCTCTAGATTTTGGGTGATAAGCAGAAGAGAGAGAGGGTGTAAGCTATGTGAGTGAGTTAAGTGTGTGTTTTCTTCTTCGCCTTTTGGCTTCTTTTATGATATAGACAAAAACGACAGGCAGAGAGTGAAGTAGGAAATACCGAAATAGGACTAGGGAGAGCGTTTTTTGTACAGAGGGTGGTTCTTTTTTAATTCTTTTCTTTTCTTTTCTTTTTTTTTAATTTACTTTTAAAATTTTTATTTTTTAAGAGCCCATGCGTGGAGTCTTTTGGCTGAATATTACTGAATCCATTTATTTGTGTTATGGGCATTATTTCAACTTATTTGGGAAAATGAGGAGAGAGAGGGAGTTGCCGAAATTCCAACAAAAGTATGAGAGAGAAAGAGAAAAAGTGGGAGAAAGAAAATGTTGAATTTCGGCAATGGTATTACCGAAATTCTTGCTGTCCAAAACGCTGACTGAGAAGCAATTGTGGCAATGGCATTACCGAAATAGGTGAGAAAAAAATTTGTGCCTATTATGGCAATGCCATTGCCGAAAATGGGAGGGAAAAAAAAAAAGGTGGTTGCCAAAATCTGGGAGAAATTAAAAATATGTATATATATATATATAATGTGCTACGCACACAATATTTTTACAATATTTTCACATCAAATCATAGATAATTAGTTATTATTAGTTCAAATTTATATTTAACACTGAGATTATTTTTTTAATCTAACAATTATAATCAGTAACAACCTGTCACTTAGAATTTGTTGTAAAAATTTTGTGTAATTATAATTTCTCAAAAAACAAAAAAAAAAGTGTAATGGCTTTGTGGCAATGCCATTGCCGAAAATGTGGGAAAAATAAAAGGTGTTACAATTTTTTTCCCCACATTTTCGGCAATGGCATTGCCACAAAGCCATTACACTTATGTAATGGCTTTGTGGCAATGCCATTGCCGAAAATGTGGGAAAAATAAAAGGTGTTACAATTTTTTTCCCCACATTTTCGGCAATGGCATTGCCACAAAGCCATTACACTTTTTTTTTTCGAGAAATGATTATTGCACACAATTTTTACAACATTTTTATAACAAATTCTAAGTGATAGATTGTTACTGATTATTATTGTTGGATTAAAAAAGTAATCTCAATGTTAAATTTAAATTTGAACTAATAATAACTAATTACCTGTGATTTGTTATGAAAATATTGTAAAAATATTGTGTGCGTGGCACATTATATATATATATATTTTTTAATTTCTCCCGGATTTCGGCAACCACCTTTTCTTTTCTTTTTTTTTTCTTTTTTCCCTCCCATTTTCGGCAATGGCATTGCCACAAAGGCACAATTTTTCCCCCCTATTTCGGCAATGCCATTGCCACAATTGCTTCCCGGTCAGCGTTTTGGGCAGCAGGAATTTTGGTAATACTATTGTTAAAATTCAACATTTTCTCTCTCCCACTTTTTCTCTTTCTCTCTCATACTTTTGTTGGAATTTCGGCAACGGTGTTGCCGAAATTCTCTCTCTCTCCTCATTTTTCCAAATAAGTTGGAACAGTACTCATAACGCAAATAAATTCTAAATTTAACAATATTCAGCCAAAAGACTCCGCATGCATGACTTGATTTTGTAAAGACTAAAGACAGACCAAATTTTATACTAATATTTTTCATAACTGTCTAGGTAATTGATGTACAACAAAAATAATATAAAATGATAATTCCAAGAAAGTGATGTTGTATACTCACAAAGTATAACTATTAATAAGTTGCCACAGTCTTGCAATTAAATTGGTATTTCTATGCACAAAAGTGATTGGAATTTTAGGGGAGAAAAAAATTCAAGCTGCAAGGAGAGCAATATTTGTAACTACCTTTAAAAAAAAAAAAAAAAACTATAAAATAAGTTGTGAAAAAAATTGTGAATTTTGTTGTGTACATAATATTGTTTTAATGCTCATAAATTAGTAGCAAATGGACTAGCTAAGCTCATACTCTCAAGGGAAAATACTTGAATACTCCCAGAGTATAGTGAAAAAATGATGCTCCCTCGAAGCACCATTTACAATGCTCCAAAAGTACCTAAAAATTACTCCTCTTGAGCGACTCTTTTAGAACATTTTTATCTGATGTTTTACTTTAAATTTTTATCTATTTGCCTTTTAATGTATCACCAAATGCTTAAAATACTTCCACAACCAATGCTCTATTACTATTAATATTTTTGTATTTTGCTATAATTAACGCCTAAAAATAAATGTCATTGTAGCAACATTTATATCTTAAAACTCTATAATTTTATTCCAACGGGATTGTTTTAATCTTACAAAAGGAATAGAGCATGAGACGTAGAATGTATGGTTAAAGTGGTAATGTAAAATAAAATTGAAAAAAAAAATTTTAAAATAGTGGTAAGTGAATATAAGATGTAAGGTGTATTTTTAAAGTAATAATGTTAAATAAATAAAGTAACTTTTTGATTGTGAAAAATATTTTATTTATTTATTTATTGGAATGCTCTTAAAATCTTAAAGTTTTAGGTAATTTATCTTGGATTTCTTTAATAGGAAACGAATCTATTGCATTGTATAACTTCAACAATAATTTAAATGGGTACCACATTAAATATAGCCAACCTGTATTTATTATTATTATTATTATTATTATTTGAGAATCAATAACTAACCTTATATATATATATATATATATAGTGCATTAGAATGAGCCAATTAAGTTACAAGGCTGTTGGCATCTAACCCTTTTTTTTTTTTTTTGAAAACAAAATCAACTGCCATTCAATGAATAGATAATGAATCATGGGAAATTATTGTGTACTCTCGGAATATCATAAATGTGTACTCTCCCCTCTCACATGAATGGTGGGTCCCACTAATTAAATTCATAGTGGGACCCATCATTCATGTGAAAAGAGAAAATAGGCATTTATGGTACTCTGGAAGTACCTAATAATTTTACATGAATCATAGTATCCTAAGCTAGCAGAGGAGAGTCCTCCATCTAGTACATATCCTCAGTGATATTCCTAGCATACTTAGCCAAAGAATAGGCCACACTATTTGCACCTCATTTTACATAACTAGCACTCATCCAACTAAGCCTATGAGCAAGACTTTGAATGTCCTTAATAATATAGCCTAACTGAGACTAATTTACACTAGTAGAAGTGATTGAACCCATGACATTGGCATTGTTGCCCTCAATAACCAATTTTGAAAAACCTGCATTAATATCAAACTCCAAAACTTTTCTACATGCTAAAATTTCAACCTCTTCACTATCTCCCATAGGTGGAGCCTTAGCTGATATAGCTGCCATCACTTCTCCCTTCTCATTCTAGGTTATTGCACCAAATCCTGAGCTGTTTGAATCCAAGAAAATTGCAGCATCAAAGTTCAACTTGAATACCGATGCTAGAGATCCCATACATTTACACTCACATTCGTATCTGGAATGATCATCTGGTCTTGTGCTTGGTGAAATTCTTCCAAATAATCCCTTGATCTTTTATTTAGCCATCCTGGTTCCTTTAATTTCCCTCCATGAATAACTATATTCCTCTGGTTTCAAATAAACCATGCTTAGATTATAAACAATTCAAACTCAACTGTAGACAAGCGCCTCAACAAGTCTTCAAATAATCCCAACACATCTTGAGCGCATTTATGTAAATGGATTGAGCTACTAGCCCAGATATCTTGAGCTACACCACATTCCCATAAAGCATGTAAACCAGACTCAAGAGCTCTTTTACATAACTCACAGGTATCATCCTCAAGAATTCTCCTCCTTGTAAGATTTTCACGGGTTGGAAGAGTATTTTGGCATCTAACCTTTATTTAAATGTTTGATAACTTGGTAAAATTCAATTAAAATGGATGGATAAAATTTTAGAAATTCTATGACAAAGCTATGCTTAAAACTCTAAAAACATCCTAATTCATATTAGGTAGTGGTGTGATTATTTATTTAGCATACACAAATCTATATATATAATAATATGTGAAGCAGAGAGAAACTCAAATAGAATTCCAAATTAGAGTTTCAATTTTGTGCCATGTGTCATTCCAATTGTTCAATTGAAATTAGAGTCCAATTTTACTATACACGTGTACAAAGAAAATAATCAGAAGAGTATAATATGATTTGTGGTTGTTTTCGAGAGAACCATTACTTTGATTCATTGTTTTTATTTATTTTTATATAAGTTCATTGTTCTCTTGGTTCAAATTTCAAAGTGCCTAGGGAACTATAATAGGAAGCCGAATATGGAAAGTGGCCATGGGAATTGAAAATAAATTTCAAAAAATTAATTAAAAATAAAAAATGAAAGAATATTACAAGAGATGCACCACTTGGAAAAATTGAATTCCAATTAAAATTCATTGGACTTGGTAATGAGATGAGATGAAATTAATAACACATTAAACACTCATGCTTTGGGAATCGGCAGTACCAATCTAAATCTATTGGACTTGCTTCGTGATTATACAACTATAAAGGATGTATAAAAACACGCACAAATCCATCTCTCTATAAAAAGAGATTTGAGAGAATTTCTTTTATCAGCCATGTACTTCAAAAGGTTTTTCTTCACACGAATGCCCATCATGTTACAAAATGACTCATCGTAAAACTACAAATGAGTACAACTCTAAGGGTTTTTTTTTTTTTTTTTTAATTTTAAATTTTTTAAGCTACGAAAATTTCAATCATCAATAGAGATTGAAGATTCAAAAGCATGAATGGATCTTTTGGATAAAAATCGTCACCAAGGTTCATCTTTCTGTGTAATATTTCCATTTAGTTTTGATTTTCTTAATTGATATAGTGATGGGTTTGTGTGTATGCGCATACATTGAGTCAATATTAACATTTTTTGAAATACTTTGGTCCTTTCTTGATGATTAACTTCTCTTGCAGATATCAATATTGCACGAAGATGGCTTTCAACCTATTTGGTGTGACCTTATTGAAAACAATATTTAGCACATGGAAAGAATATCCAGTGTCTATATATATATATATATATAGACACTGCTAAGTTTTGTTAATAAAATTTTATGGTTAGTAATATGGATTTAGACTTAACTGAGCATTTTAAACATGAATAAACTCATGATTAATAATATATTCATTCCTATGCGGTAGCATGGGTTACATACTAGTTTTTATATAATTATAGGAATATTAATTATCATTAATATTATTTTTATGCATTAATCATAACAGCTCATTTCAATAATTGTAGAAAATTATAAATAAATAATAAAAATATGTCAAACTATTATATTTGTGGGGCCAGAAAATCGATTAGCCGAGGCCCACTTCAACCCAAGCCCAAATGGCCCACGCCGAGGACGCACGATGGGTCCGAGGGTGACCCTATCCTCGGTCGTCCGAGACCTCGGTACGGAGAAGGGCAAGCTCTGGGCGAACCGTCACCTCAGCATTGAATACGTTCACCTAACCCCTCTGGCCGCATTAATGGGGATGTAACTCCTTGCCAGGGCGACATCGATCAGGGTGAACCACTTGAGCACGGAGATGACCTTTGATGGGATAAGCTGTCAGGAGGAAGGCCAATAGATGATCAACAGGAGGAAGAAGATGGAGATATATAAGAAATGTGAGCAAAATGTAAAGGGAGGCCTGAGAGGTCTTTTTTGAGGGGTGGAGCGGGAGAAAATTCTCCTCGGCCATGGGCTGAGGAGCATCCCCAAGTTGTAAACTGTTCTAAGTATTTTTCAATAAAAGAGAAAGGAGTTCATGCTTCGTGAACGCCGGGCCAGCGCCTAAACTTTCGACCCACTCTCTACAAATTCATTGTTCTGGGTTCATTGGGTCTTTGACCCATATCCTTTGGGTGAGGGCTACAAAAACAGACCCTACAATTGGCGCCGTCTGTGGGGAGGATTAGCGCGCCGGTCGACGCAACAGGCGACGGTTCTAAGTAATCGTTCTATGAAAGATTAGTGGTGATGCAAAAAAAAAAAAAAAAAAAAAAAACACTGTAGAAAGATAAAAGTTCGAGACGGAGATTCAACAGAAAAGAAAGAAAGCTTGATATTATTTCATAAAAAGCAAAGTTACAGATTACAATCAGAGACTCAGGCAGGCGTGTTTTAGAACTATTCCTACCAGTTAGTTCTACAATCAGAGGCCCAGGTAGACCCGTCCTAAAACTAGCTAGAGGGAAGTGTCAACCCGTGCTTTATTGGCGTCAAGAGAATGGGAGAACTTGACAATAAAAGCAGGGAAGGGGGAGGGCCAGCTTGTTTCAAGGCCACCAACAACTCCTTTCTCGGTGCGGCGGAGCTTGAACAAAGCGAGGAGCAGATGCAGGGGCACCGAGACGCCTTCCCCGTGATGTTCCCTTGATTCTCTCCACTCCTCACGAGCGTTGGTCGTCGGAGACGGCAACACTCGGGCACCGGCTATGACATGAGTTCGCACGTCTCCTCCGTCAGGGTGCGCTCCAAGGAGAGACATTAGGTACTTCAACGACATCCCTCCGGGCCATCGTGCATGGCGCCATCGGGGTTACGCCTAGACTCTGCCGCACCGGAAGCCCAGTGGGGGCTGCGGCCACAACGACTCTTGGCATGGATGTCCTCACACCCGCCCAAAACCGCCCCATATCTACTAACTTCGGTCACAATTTCGGCGGGGTTATTAAAGAGGCTGGGGGAGCTGAAGGAGTGTGTTTTTCTGTTTGCGTTGGAAAGTTCATGGAGTATGGAGAAACCATCTCCCCAGAAAGCCTTATATAGAGGGTGGAGGTTGTTGAGAATTAATCCACGCAGAATTCGAAAAGAGAGTTACCAGCAGGGCTAATAATGAGGCCACCAAATTCCAAGGGGACCGTAGACCGTTGGATTTGTGCTAATTCACGAGGACATTAATGAAGGCGCGTCTCGCGCACCGAAACGTCAAGCGCGGAATACGAATGGCCAAGGGACGCTTCGTAAATAAAAAAGATAGGGGCTCGAGCTGGACGCGAGATCAACGCCACGTGTAAGATCCTAATCCGACCGAAGGAGGAATCGTCTCCAGTAAAGCGGTCTGAAGACAAACCCCTACTTACAGATAAATGAAAGCGTTAGACAGAACCAAGGCACTGCATGGTCCTCGGACTCAGGCCTATGGAGAAACTACTCGCTCCTCTACACCTGGGTACTAGACAGAACCAAGGTATTGCATGGTCTTCGGATTCAAACCTATGGGGAAACTAGATACTTACAGAGAAATGAAAGCGTTAGACAGAACCAAGGCACTGCATGGTCCTCGGACTCAGGCCTATGGGGAAACTACTCGCTCCTCTACACCTGTACTAGACAAAACCAAGGTATTGCATGGTCTTCGGACTCAAACCTATGGGGAAACTAGATACTTACAGAGAAATGAAAGCGTTAGACAGAACCAAGGCACTGCATGGTCCTCGGACTCAGGCTTATGGGGAAACTACTCGCTCCTCTACACCTGGGTACTAGACAGAACCAAGGTATAGTATGGTCTTCGGACTCAAACCTATGGGGAAACTAGATACTTACAGAGAAATGAAAGCGTTAGACAGAACCAAGGCACTGCATGGTCCTCGGACTCAGGCCTATGGGGAAACTACTCGCTCCTCTACACCTAGGTACTAGACAGAACCAAGGTATTGCATGGTTTTCGGACTCAAACCTATGGGGAAACTAGATACTTACAGAGAAATGAAAGCGTTAGACAGAACCAAGGCACTGCATGGTCCTCGGACTCAGGCCTATGGGGAAACTACTCGCTCCTCTACACCTGGGTACTAGACAGAACCAAGGTATTGCATGGTCTTCGGACTCAAACCTATGGGGAAACTAGATACTTACAGAGAAATGAAAGCGTTAGACAGAACCAAGGCACTGCATGGTCCTCAGACTCAGGCCTACGGGGAAACTACTCGCTCCTCTACACCTGGGTACTAGATAGAACCAAGGTATTGCATGGTCTTCGGACTCAAACCTATGGGGAAACTAGATACTTACAGAGAAATGAAAGCGTTAGACAGAACCAAGGCACTGCATGGTCCTCGGACTCTGGCCTATGGAGAAACTACTCGCTCCTCTACACTTGGGTACTAGATGAACCAAGGTATTGCATGTCTTCGGGCTCAAACCTATGGGGAAACTAGATACTTACAGAGAAATGAAAGCGTTAGACAGAACCAAGGCACTGCATGGTCCTCGGACTCAGGCCTATGGAGAAACTACTCGCTTATCTACACCTGGGTACTAGATAGAACCAAGGTATTGCATGGTCTTCGGACTCAAACCTATGAGAAAACTAGATACTTACAGAGAAATGAAAGCGTTAGACAGAACCAAGGCACTGCATGGTCCTCGGACTCAGGCCTATGGAGAAACTACTCGTTCCTTTACACCTGGGTACTAGATAGAACCAAGGTATTGCATGGTCTTCGGACTCAACCTATAGGGAAACTAGATACTTACAGAGAAATGAAAGCGTTAGACAGAACCAAGGCACTGCATGGTCCTCGGACTCAGGCCTATGGGAAACTACTCGTTCCTTTACACCTGGGTACTAGACAGAATTAAGGTATTGCATGGTCCTCGAACTCAAACCTATAGGAAAACTAGATACTTACAGAGAAATGAAAGCGTTAGACAGAACTAGGGCAATACATGGTCCTCGGACTCAGGCCTATGGGAACTAACCACAAAAATCAGACCAGGGTGCCAAACAGACAGAGGCATCGCGTGGTCCTCGGACTCAGACCTGTAGGGAGACTAACTACAAAATATCCCAAGTTTGGAAAGGATCAAGCCCCGCCTGGCCCTTGAGACGCAAAAGAGTTGCCCATGCATACGTTCTCTCTCCTTATCATCGTTACTGGCCCAACTGGCCGACATACAATTCAAGCTAAAGTCATACAGATCTAAGGGAAAAGGAAAAAGCAGGCAGCGTGTGCACAAGTAAGCAATTCAAATAAAGGGAAATCAAATTCGCATTACAATAATGAGTTCGTAAAAATTGCATGGCAAGAGCCATAGTACATAGAGGGGAAGTATAACAAAAAAATGACAACGTGAAAGTAGGACGAGCCGAGATGCCGGGGAGTCTACTCCCTTTGCTCAGGCTGGACAGTGGCAACCCCTGACCCTCCGAGCCCTGGCCTAAGGGGACAGCCTGCGGGGGTACGGCGAGAGCGGCTGCTTCCTCAGTGGTGGGGGCTGGATCATCGGAAGGGATCTCCACTATCTCTTGGGCGCCTCCTCACCCAAATGCTCCCCNATTGCATGGCAAGAGCCATAGTACATAGAGGGGAAGTATAACAAAATAAAATGACAACGTGAAAGTAGGACGAGCCGAGATGCCGGGGAGTCTACTCCCTTTGCTCAGGCTGGACAGTGGCAACCCCTGACCCTCCGAGCCCTGGCCTAAGGGGACAGCCTGCGGGGGTACGGCGAGAGCGGCTGCTTCCTCAGTGGTGGGGGCTGGATCATCGGAAGGGATCTCCACTATCTCTTGGGCGCCTCCTCACCCAAATGCTCCCCAGTTCAGCTGCCGCACCTCTTCAGCAATCTCTCCAACTGCAGGGTCCTCAGGGACGGCCTCGCGGATAGCGGGGGGGTAGTACACGTTCTCTGCCTTCCATAGGTGGACGTGGCCTCCACCTCAGCTTGCTTGAGGGCCTCAGCCCAGACCTAGGAACAATACCGCCTACACACCCCGGACTTGACCTTGTAGGCGGCTCTACCGAAGCCATCCCATCAGCATAGGCTGCGGACTCAGCCTCCTCCTTGGCACGCTCAGCCAACTCCCTGCCGTGGTCAGCCTCGTCTTAGCCCGCAGAGGCTGGTCTCTGGCCCATTCGGCCCCCTCTGGACTCCTCGGCCTTTGTCGCCTTAGCTGCAGACGCGACTAGATCCCTCGCGATCCGCAACTGCTCCTCTGCCTGGCCCAGGCACCTCGCTGCTCATTAGCCTGAGTCTGGGCACCTCAAGACCGGACAGAGCATTGTCCCGCTCCCTGGTCACTGCCGTCAAAGCCTCTCGGGCCTTGGCGAGGTCAGCCTCAAAATTCTTCAGCGTCGTGGTGGCCTGGTAGCGCCAAGCACGCTCCCGTTTGAGGTCCTCCCTCTGGTCATTTGCGCCCCCTCAACTAAAGATAGCTTGGACAGCCTGCCAGAATAACCAGGTGCTATGAGCACAATAAAGGAAAAGAGTGGAGGAGAGTTGAGGTTGTAGCCTTTACCATCCCCACATGATCGCTTAAGGCTGAGGAAGACCTGCTCGCTCGTCAAGAGTTAAGCTCAGCCATGTCCGCCGGGCAGCAGCAGGCTCCTCTCCAATGCGTCTGCCACGCGCGTCCCTTCGCCCTCGTTGAAATCCTGAGGAGGCTTGTCCCTCAAGGGCTCCCCTGGAGCATCGGGCTGGGAGCCAGCCTGGACCTCGGAGGAGGTTGTGTCAACGACCTGCCTCTCCTAGCTCTGGTCGCCTATCTTAAGCTGCTTGGATGGCCGCAGAGTAGTGTCCTCCTCTGGAAGACCGTCCTCCTCCACGATCCTTTACCCTTATCCTTCTTCTTCTTAGGACCAGCAGGCACGGCCCCAGAGGGCGAGCGGGTCTGAGAGGAGAAGGAGGAGCTTCTGTCGAGTGGAAGTCGACTTTTGTTCGAAGAAGGAGTAGGATTTTCTGTTGGGACTCCCCCAGCTGGCCCTCAAGCAGGTCCAGCAAGTTGTGGTGGCTTCCTCTTGTAACCATTGTCGGCCGAGGAGGGCTTCTGAAGCAAGGAAGTCTGCTTCGCTCAAATTGGGATCACCTAAGTCCCCGGAAGGATCCTCGAACTAATCAAGATGAGCGAAAACGTCAAACGCGTTCCCTTCCCCCTCTGGAGCTCCCTCGCGGCCTCGGCAAACAGTTGGGAAGAGGAGGGACGGCTAACGTGACACTTCCTGGTCGGAGGGTCCTCGGGGAACGAAAATCCGTCCTCGTCACAGTAATCCTCTGGAGCCGAGGATCGTTGGCGAGGATAACGTGCTTCGGAACCGGGAACGATTTCCGGGTAGTGTATAACCCAAAATTATGTGGGCGGCCCTAACCTGGTTGTCGTCCTAGTTTACATACACCGGCGCCCTCAACACCTTTGCAAATTTCCGGTTGACCAGATGGAAGTGACGCTGAAAGGCGTGCGGGTCTGCAAACGGAAAGCACCACTGCGTTAGTAAAAAGGAAGAAAAAAGACGAGAGCTGAAACCCTATCTGTCTCCTACCCCTACCTAGTGTCCCCTGTTGTTGGGCAGTGAAGCCATCGTGCCACCCCTGACACGATGAGAAATCCTCATAGACCCCTTGCGACTCGGGGAGGCACTGATAGCCGCACCTGTCGTCTCTCGTCTTTAAGTAATACGACTTCCCTTTAGAAGCTAAAGGTGTAACACCAGTTCACGTCGTGGTGGGTCAACTTCAGCCCCATCTTCTCGTTCAGGGGTCCACACAGCCCAAATCCTAAAGAATTATCCCACACTAGGTAGGGGCCAACCGGAAGTGCATGAGGTAATCCCTCATCACCGCCCCATGGGGATCGTCATCCCCTTCGAGGAAAGCGACTATGGGAATTACCACTCGCCCTCCTGCCTGTATATGCGCCACTCCCCGCCTCACAATGTCTCAGACCTACATTGCGGGGATTTTGTAGTCGGTGATGAATTTCTCAATCGCCCCTCAGTATCGACGTATTTCTTAAACCTACCCATCCCAGTATACGCCTAAAAGAACTAGAAAAGAACAGGCGAAGCAGAAAAAGGGGCAAGAGAAAGAGAGGCAAAAAGAGACAGAGCAGACTTACAGGAAAGAGGAAAGGCTCCTCGGACAGGCTTTTGTGCTGGAGGTGCTAAGTAAGAGTGTGGCTAGCTCAGGAGGGGCGCACGAATTTCTCGATTACAAATGAGGAACTGGAAGAAGCGGTTCGTACGGGTATTTATACCTCAAATCGAGGAACCATACAGGTTTTCCCGCTCATAAATGCAAGACGAATCTCCACCGTTGGATGGGTAACGCCTCATTGGACGTGGGGAGCACAGAGCCGCCTGAATTTAATGATGGACACGTTACGTGCTCCGAAACGTCAGCGACGTGCCCTTGGCAGGTGAATGGACCCCAACACTGGCGAAGGGTGGGGGGGTGAAGGCCCGAGGATGTCAAAATCCTTCTCCCCGCCCGAGGATGCGTGCAGCAGGATTTTGAGGGGCTATTATATTTGTGGGGCCAGAAAATCGATTAGCCGAGGCCCACTTCAACCCAAGCCCAAATGGCCCACGCCGAGGACGCACGATGGGTCCGAGGGTGACCCTATCCTCGGTCGTCCGAGACCTCGGTACGGAGAAGGGCAAGCTCTGGGCGAACTGTCACCTCGGCATTGAATACGTTCACCTAACCCCTCTGGCCGCATTAATGGGGATGTAACCCCTTGCCAGGGCGACATCGATCAGGGTGAACCACTTGAGCACGGAGATGACCTTTGATGGGATAGGCCGTCAGGAGGAAGGCCAATAGATGATCAACAGGAGGAAGAAGATGGGGATATATAAGAAATGTGAGCAAAATGTAATGGAAGGCCTGAGAGGTCTTTTTTGGGGGGTGGAGCGGGAGAAAAGTCTCCTCGGCCATGGGCTGAGGAGCATCCCCCAGTTGTAAACTGTTCTAAGTATTTTTCAATAAAAGAGAAAGTAGTTCATGCTTCGTGAACGCCGGGCCAGCGCCTAAACTTTCGACCCACTCTCTACAAATTCATTGTTCTGGGTTCGTTGGGCCTTTGACCCATATCCTTTGGGTGAGGGCTACAAAAACAGACCCTACAATATTTATTTAAGCAATTGAATCGTTTTAAGGAAAAAAAAAACATTAAGAAATTTTGCCACAATAAAAAATGATAATAATAATAATGCCATCTTCTTGCTCAATGCTCACCCCTTTCCATTTTGACTTTTTTTTTTCAATATATTTATAATAACTTCCTTTTTCTTTTATTTTGTTTTTATTTAATTCCACCACCTCTCTTTCTTTTCAATTTTTTTTTTCGCGTTTTTTTTTCTTGCACGTCCTCATTTTCCATTTCACTTTCTCCAATTAAGGGAATATACTTTACCAATCAGAACAAAGTTGCCCACATGGGTAAGCTCTTTTTCTTCTCCCATTTCTGCTTTTATTAGTGCAAGAAACCACTGGGCCTTGGTTTCCTTTCGGTTGGTTAGACTCACTGTGCCAATGGGCCTGCTTTACCTAACTAAAACCTAATTACATTTTTTTTTTCCTGATGAATTCCTTTTCTTTTTATGCCACAACAACATTGAAAATATGCAACATCTTGTATTTTACCTTAACATATTGAGTCAATAATTAAATTATTTAGCACAAAAATTCTAAAATAATTCATGCATGCTAACAATAATTGATGAAATATTTTGTTATTTAGCGTCACCTTCTTTGCACGCTTGCCTTAAGGGTCATGGGGCTCCACAAATTTTTGAATAATATTTTAAAATTTAGACATTAAAAAATTTGAATTGGCCTCGAAAAATTGAACCAATCCAATGAAAAAAAAAAAAAAACATTGGCAAGAGCAAACATATATTATGCTTGTATTTTTTTTGTGGGGCCAGAAAATCGAGTAGCTTTGGCCCACTCCAAGCCAAAGCCCAAATGGCCCACGCTGAGGATGCATGATGGGTCCGAGGATGACCCTGTCCTCGAGCGTCCGAGACCTCGGAGAAACACAAGGACCACCCCAACAAAGGACTCCTGGAATATCCGAGGAGGAGAGGGCCCAGTGCCACGCGTTGGCAACAGAAGTACGGAGAAGGGGCAAGCCCTGGGCGAATTGTCACCTCGGCATTGAATACGCTCACCTAACCCTTCTGGCCGCATTAATGGGAATGTAACCCCTTGACAAGGCAACATCGATCAGGGTGAGCCACCTGAGCACGGATATGGTCTCTGATGGGACAGACGGTCAGAAGGGAGGCCAATAGATGATCAACATGAGGAGGAAGAGAGGGATATATAAGAAAAGAGAGCAAAGTGGAAGGGGGGGTTTGGAGAGGAAAAACCTCCTTGGCCATGGTCTGAGGAGCATCCCCCAATTGTAAATTATTCTTAGTATCTTTCAATAAAAGAAAAGTAGTTGATGCCTCATGGACGCCGGTGAGCGCCTAAACCTTCAACCCACTCTCTACAAATTTATTGTTCTGGGTTCGTTGGGCCTGGGGGAACCCATATCTTTTGGGCTACAACAAAAACTGACCCTACAATTGGTGCCGTCTGTGGGGAGAATTAGTGCACTGACCGGCGCAACAGGCGATCGTTCTAAGTAATCATTCTACGGAAGATTGGGGGTGATTCAAAAAGAAAAAAAGAAAAAAAAGAGAGCTACCAGACAAACATTGCAGAAAAATAAAAAGTCCGAAATAGAAGATCCAGCAGAAACGAAAATGAACTTCATGTTACTTTATTAGATCAAAGGGGTACAATGTACAAATAGAGGCTCAGACAGGCGTGTTTCAAAACTACTCCTACAAGCTAGTCCTACAAACAGAGGCCTAGGTGGACCCGTCCTAAAACTAGCTAGAGGGAAGTGTCAACCCGTGCTTTTATTGGCATCAAGAGAATCGGAGAGCTTGACAATAGAAGTCGGGGAGGAGGCCGGCTTGTTTCAAGGCCACCAGTAACTCCTTTCTCGGTGCGGCGAAGCTTGAACAAAGCGAGGAGCAGATGCAGGGGCACCGGGATGCCCTTCCCCGTGATGTTCCCTTGATTCTCTCCAATCCTCACGAGCGTTGGCCGTTGGAGACGGCAACACTCGGGCACCAGCCATGACATGAGTTCGCGCGTCTCCTCCGTCGGAGGTGCGCTCCAAGGAAAGACATTAGGTACTTCAGCGACATCCCTCCTGGCCACCGTGCACGGCACTGTCAGTGTTACGCCTAGACTCTGCCGTGCCAGAAGCCCAGTGGGGGCTGCGATTACAACGACTATTGGCACGGATGTCCTCACACCCACCCAAAGCCGCCTCATATCTATCAACTCCGGTCACAATTCTAGCGGGGTTACTAAAGGGGCTTGGGGAGCTAAAGGGGCGTGTTTCTGTTTATGTTGGGGAGTTCATGAAGTATGGAGAAACCATCCCCCCAGAAAGTCTTATATAGAGGATGAAGGTTGGTGAGAATTAATCCACACAGAATTCGAAAGCAGAATTATCAGCAGTGCTAATCACGAAGCTACCAGATTCCAAGGGGACCGTAGACCGCTGGATTTATGTTAATTCACGAGGACATTAATGAAGGCGCGTCTCGCACACCGAAACGTCAAGCGCGGAACGTGAACGGCCAAGGGACGCCTCGTAAATGAAAAAGATTGGGGACTCGAGCTGGAGGCGAGGTCAACGCCACGTGTAAGATCATAGTCTGACCTAAGGAGGAATCGTCTCCAATAAAGCGGTCCGAGGACAAACCCCTACTTATAGAGGAATGGAAGCGTTAGACAGAACCAAGGCATTGCATGGTCCTCGGACTCAAGCCTATGGGGAAACTAACCGCTCAGTTATACCTGGGTACTAGACAGAACCAAGGTATTGTATGGTCCTTGGACCCAAACCTATGGGGAAACTAGATACTTACAGAGGAATGGAAGCGTTAGACAGAACCAAGGCATTGCATGGTCCTCGGACTCAAGCCTATGGGGAAACTAACCGCTCAGCTATACCTGGGTACTAGACAGAACCAAGGTATTGCATGGTCCTCGGACTCAAACCTATGGGGAAACTAGATACTTACAGAGAAATGGAAGCGTTAGACAGAACCAAGGCATTGCATGGTCCTCGGACTCAAGCCTATGGGGAAACTAACCGCTCAGCTATACCTGGGTACTAGACAGAACCAAGGTATTGCATGGTCCTCGGACTCAAACCTATGGGGAAACTAGATACTTACAGAGAAATGGAAGCGTTAGACAGAACCAAGGCATTGCATGGTCCTCGGACTCAAGCCTATGGGGAAACTAACCGCTCAGCTATACCTGGGTACTAGACAGAACCAAGGTATTGCATGGTCCTCGGACTCAAACCTATGGGGAAACTAGATACTTACAGAGAAATGGAAGCGTTAGACAGAACCAAGGCATTGCATGGTCCTCGGACTCAAGCCTATGGGGAAACTAACCGCTCAGCTATACCTGGGTACTAGACAGAACCAAGGTATTGCATGGTCCTCGGACTCAAACCTATGGGGAAACTAGATACTTACAGAGAAATGGAAGCGTTAGACAGAACCAAGGCATTGCATGGTCCTCGGACTCAAGCCTATGGGGAAACTAACCGCTCAGCTATACCTGGGTACTAGACAGAACCAAGGTATTGCATGGTCCTCGGACTCAAACCTATGGGGAAACTAGATACTTACAGAGGAATGGAAGCGTTAGACAGAACCAAGGTATTGCATGGTCCTCGGACTCAAGCCTATGGGGAAATAAACCGCTCAGCTATACCTGGGTACTAGACAGAACCAAGATATTGCATAGTCCTCGGACTCAAACCTATGGGGAAACTAGATACTTACAGAGGAATGGAAGTGTTAGACAGAACCAAGGTATTGCATGATCCTCGGACTCAAGCCTATGGAGAAACTAACCGCTCAGCTATACCTGGGTACTAGACAGAACCAAGGTATTGCATGGTCCTCAGACTCAAACTTATGGGGAAACTAGATACTTACAGAGGAATGGAAGGTTTAGACAGAACCAAGGCATTGCATGGTCCTCGGACTCAGGCCTACAGGGAGACTAACTATAAAATATCCCAAGTTAGGAAAGGATCAAGCCCCACCTGGCCCTTGAGACGCAAGAGGGCTGCCCATACATACGTTTTCTCTCCTTATCATCGTTACTGGCGCAATTGGCCGACATACAATTCAAGCTAAAATCGTGCAGATCAGAGGAAAAGCAGGCAGCGTGCCCACAAATAAGCAGTTGAAATAAATAGAAAGGAAAATTAAATTCGCATTACAATAATGAGTCCGTAAAAGTTGCATGGCAAGAGCCACAGTACATAGAGGAGAAGCACAACAAAATAAAATAAAACAACGTTAAAGTAGGGCAAGCCGAGAAGCCGGGGAGTCTACTCTTTTTGCTCAGGCTGGGCAGGGGCAATCCTTGACCCCTCCGAGCCCTGGTTTGGGGGGACGGCCTGCAGGGTGCGGCGAGAGCAGCTGTTTCCTCGGTGGCGGGGGTTGGATCATCGAACGGGATCTCCACTATCTCTTGGGGCACCTCCTCGCTCGAGTGCTCCCTTAGTTCAGTAGCCCCCACCGCTTCAGCAATCTCCCCAACCTTTAGGTCATCAGGGGCTACCTCGCGGATAGCAGGGGGGTAGTACACGTTCTCCGCCTTCCACAGGTCGGACGAAGCTTCCACCCCAGCCTGTTTGAGGGCCTCAACCCAGACCTGGGAGCAGTATCGCCTACATACCCCCGGGACTTGAACTTTGTAGAGGGCCTTTACCGAAGCCACCCCATTGGCGTAGGCTGCGGCTTCAGCATCCTCCTTGGCAGTCAGGGCCATCTCCTTGCCATGGTCCGCCTCGTCCTTAGCCTGCCGGGCCTGGTCTCTAGCCCATTTTGACACCTTCTGGGCCCCCTCGGCCTTTGTCACCTTAGCTTGCAAATCTGCGATCAGATCCCTCGCGATCCACAATTGCTCCTCCGTCTTGCCCAAGCGCCTTGTCTGCTCCTTGGCCTGGTTCTGGGCACCCTCAAGACCAGACAGGGCACTGTCCCACTCCTTGGTCACCGCCGTCAAACCCTCTCGGGCCTTGGCGAGGTCAGCCTCGGAATTCTTCAAAGCCCGGGTAGCCTCAAAGCGCCAATCACGCTTCTTGTTGAGAGCCTTCCTCTGCTCGTTCGCCGCCCCCTCCAACCTAAAGATAGCCTGGACAGCCTGCCAGAATAACCAATGCGCTATAAGCCTAATAAGAGAAAAAGAGTGGGCGAAGAGTCGAAGTTATAGCCCTTACCATCCCCACATATCGCTTGAGGCTGAGGAAGACCTGCTCGCTCGTCAAAGAGTTAAGCTCAGCCATGTCCGCTGGGAGCAGCAGGCTCCTCTCCAGCGCATCGGCCATGCGCGCACCTTCGCCCTCATTGAAATCCCTGAGGGAGGCGTTATCCCTCAAAGGCTCCCCACGGAGCATCGGGGCTGGGAGCCAGGCCTGAGCCTCGGAAGAGGTGGTGTCGACTACCTGGCTCTCTTGGCTTTTGTCGCCTATTTTGAGCTACTTAGACGGCCGCAGAGTAATGTCCTCCTCCTGCGAGGATACCATCTTATCCTCTACAGGCCTTTTACCCTTATCCTTCTTCTTCTTGGGGCCGGCAGGCACGGACCCAGAGGGTGAGCGCGTCTGAGGAGGAGGAGGAGGGAGCTTGTGTTGAGCGGAAGTCAACCTAGTCTTCGGAGGTGGAGTGGGAAGTTTCTACTAGGACTCCCCCGGTTGGCCCTCAATCAGGTCCAGCAAGGTGGTGGTGAGTTTTCTCTTGTAACCCATTCTCAGCCGAGAAGGGGCTTCTGAAGCAAGGAGATCCGCTTCGGTCAAATTATGATCACCCAGGAGGGTCCTCGGACTGATCAAGCTAAGCGAAAACGTCAAACGCGTCCCCTTCCCTCTCTGGATCTTTCTCGGCGAGCGGTTGGGAAGAGGAAGGGACGGCTAACGTGACAGCTTCCTGGTCGAAGGGCTCCTCGGGGAACGAAAATCCGTCCTCGGTCACAGTAATCCTCTGAAGTCAAGGATCGTTGGCTCGGATGACATGCTTCAGAACCGGGAACGATTTCTAGGTAGGCTTATACCCCAAAATTATGTGGGCGGTCCTAACCTGATTGTCGTTCTCGTTTATATACACCAACGCCCTCAACACCTTCTGCAAATCTTCCCAGTTGACCAGATGGAAGTGACGCTCAAAAGCGTGCGGGTCTGCAAATAGAAAGCACCACCGCGTTAGCAAAAAAAAAAAGGGGAAGAAAAAAGACGAGAACTTAAAATCCCTCCTGTTTCCCACTGCCCCACCTGGTATTCCCTTTGTTGTTGGGCAGTGAAGGCCATCGTGCCACTCCCCTGACACGATGAGTAAATCCTCGTTGAACCCCTTGTTGGACTCGGGGAGGCACTGAATGAGCCGCACCCTGTCTTCTATCGTCTTCAGGTAATACGACTTGCCCTTAAGAAGCTGAAGGTTGTAACACCAGTTCACGTCATGGTGGGTCAATCTCAGCCCCATCTTCTCGTTCAGGGCGTCCACACAGCCCAGAATCCTAAAGACGTTTATCCCACACTGGGTGGGGGCCAACCGAAAGTGCGTGAGGTAATCCCTCATCACCGGCCCCATGGGGATTGTCATCCCCCCTTCAAGGAAGGCGACAATGGGAATTACCACCTCGCCTTCCTGTCTATGTATGCGCCAATCCCCGTCCTCACAATATCTCAGACCTACATTGCCGGGAATTTGGTAGTCTATGATGAATTTCTCCATCGCCTCCTTAATATCGACGTATTTCTTAAACCTACCCATCCCGGTTGGCACTTAAAAGAACTAAGAAAGAACAGGCGAAGTAGAAGAAAGAGTAGAGAGAGAGCTCAGAGAGGGATAAAGCGACTTACTGAAAAGAGGAGGAGCTCCTTGGACAGGCTTTTTGTGCTGGAGATGCTAGTGAGAGTGTGGCTGAACTCAGGAGGGGCGCACGAGAATTCTTGATTACAAATGGGAAACAGGAAGAAGCAGTTCGTATGGGTATTTATACCCCAAATCGAGGAACCGTGCAGGTTTTTTCGCCCATAAATGCGAGACGAACCTCCACCGTTGGATGGATAACGCCTCATTAGACGTGGGGAGCACAAAGCCACCTGAATTTAATAATGGGCACGTTACGTGCTCCGAAACGTCAGCGACGTGCCTTGAGCAGATGAATAGACACCAGTACTGACAGGGGGAGGGGGGTAAGGCCGAGGATGTCAAAATCCTTCTCCCTGCCCGAGGATGCGTGCAGCAAGATTTTGAGGGGCTATTGTGGGGCCAGAAAATCGGGTAGCTTTTGCCCACTCCAAGCCAAGCCCAAATGGCCCACGCCGAGGATGCATAATGGGTCCGAGGATGACCCTGTCATAGGGCGTCCGAGACCTCAGAGAAACACGAGGACCACCCCACCAAAGGACTCCTGGAATATCCGAGGAGGAGAGGGCCCAGTGCCACGTGTTGGCAACAGAAGTACGGAGAAGGGGCAAGCCCTGGGCGAACTGTCACCTCGGCATTGAATACGCTCACCTAACCCTTCTGACCGCATTAATGGGGATGTAACCCCTTGACAGGGCCATCGATTAGGGTGAGCCACCTGAGCACGAATATGGCCTCTGATGGGACAGACGGTCAGAAGGGAGACCAATAGATGATCAACATGAGGAGGAAGAGAGGGATATATAAGAAAGGAGAGCAAAGTGTAATGGGAGGGAGTTTTGGAGAGGAAAAACCTCATCGGCCATAGTCTGAGGAGCATCCCCCAGTTGTAAATTGTTCTTAGTATCTTTCAATAAAAGAAAAGGAGTTGATGCCTCATGCACGCCGGTGAGCGCCTAAACCTTCAACCCACTCTCTACAAATTTATTGTTCTGGGTTCGTTGGGCCTGGGGGAACCCATATATTTTGGGCTACAACAAAAACCGACCCTACAATTACTTAGGAGGAAATTGCATTTTTGCCTTGAGGAGCTTTATGTGACTTGCGCACAAACCGATTCATATAACGACCCCAATATGCCGCGGAGAACCGGATCTAGTCCAACCATCCATCCTTGGAGGCCCAGGATCCCTTATCATCAATGGACTTAGGTACTTTCCAAAAAAGGAACCCACAGATGGTAAAATGTAATTCCCCTAAAGTATTATTAAAAAAAAATTTATTGGGAGAAATTATTTTTTAAAACATTTTATTGGGAGAATGATAAAATAATAAATGTTGTTGACAACTTTTTATATTTCTTATAAAAATGGCGTCAAAACTTTCCTATTATGGTTAATTAACAATTGCCCTAAGGGCATCCGTTAACATGACCTTGAAAATTTTCTTTAAAAAGTTTAAAAACAATTGCCCTAACGTGACCCAAACATTAATTGCTCATTTTATATTCTCATAAAATTTTTCCTAAAAGAGTTATCTTGGAGACATTCATTAACATTCACCTTTAATTATTTATCATATTTTTTATTTAATATTATAGTTTATATCTAATCTGTTGCATTTGTGGCGTAAGTGTTATACATCAGGTAAGGTTTTATTATTAAATTAATTGTCTAAAAATTAAAAAGTTTCAAATAATTTATTTTTATATATTAGTGTAGTATTTTATAGTTAGATACTGCCAAAAAGATCACATGAGAGCCTAATAAAACTTGTTGTCTGTCATGTTTGTTAAACACTGAACTTCTTGAAATATTTGTTGAGGTGTGAAGAATGTGCACCTTCTTGAAATACCAATGACTAAATAAGAGATTTGAGATTCAATCTCAGTTTTACACAAAAATTCAATTAGTGTCTTGGTCTGATGATAAAGAATAAAATTATCAGAAGCGAACGCTATAGATTGAAACTCTATAAAAAAAAATTTCTTAAATTGAGATATTGTATAGACTAGCATTATACACATACCATGCACAGATTAATAAAAAATTAAAAATATAATTCAATAATATAAATGATATCCTTGGTGCCAAATTTGGCTGCAACCCATCATATGCATGGCGAAGCATCCACAGTAGCTTGGAGGTCATCAAAAAGGGCACAAGATGGCGCGTAGGCAATGGGAAAATGATCCATATTTGGGAAGATAAATGGCTCCCAGCCTCCATTAACTATAAAGTCATCACCCCCCTAGTGCCTTTGATAATTCCCCCATGGTGTCGGCACTCATTGATGAAGATACAAGGCGATGGAAGGCTAATCTAGTTAGAAGGACTTTCCTACCTTTTGAAGTAGACACCATCCTAAACATTCCCTTCAGCTACACTCTCTCAAATGATCAAATTATCTGTGTTAACATATATAGTATTGTGGGCTTTAGGCCCAGTTAGGTTACTTGTATAACACACATATTTACTTGTACTGCACACATATGTCTCCTATATAAAGGCATCTATGTACATTCTTTCATAAATGAAATACAATACAATTACATTCAGTATTTCAAACATGGTATCAGAGCCATCGCTCTAACAATTTCATTGCAGTCTTGTCTCTATTAGTGTTATTCCAGTCTCGCAATTGCTTCCGCTGTTACAACTGCTGTTGCAGATATTCGCCGTTAAACCTCTGACGCATCTCAGTCATCGTCTCTGGTTCGGACCTGCAGCCGCCGTTGTTCAGAGTCTTGAGACCACTGCAATACCGTCGCCGCCGTCATCCTTGCTCCGATTGTGTTTTTGCAAACATCACTAAGATCGTCCACCGCCGATCTACCTTTTAGTGAAAACCTGACCACCATCGGAAGCTCCACGCGCCCTCACGCGCCGCCCAAAGAATCTGCGCATCAGATCAAGCGCTCCACGCGCCGTCTGTCTTCTTCACGCGCCGTCACGCGCCATCTGTGTTCTTCACGCGCCGACACGCGCCAGATCTACATCTGCTGACATCAGCCCTAGGTGACGTCATCATTCTGCGTCATTGCTTATGTCATCACAGTCAGCCGTTTACATCAGCAAACGTCAGCTGCTTACGTCATCTTGCTGACGTCATCCCAGTTAGCTGACGTGCGTTGACCGTTGACTGTTGACTTTGACAGTTGACTTTTTAGAGTTGACTTTTTACAGTCCAGGTGCTCCTTACCCAGTTTTTCGTGTAGATTTCATTTTTGCAGTCTATTTTTGTAAATTTTGCTTCTAAATGAAGAATAAGGACAGGTCTTCTTCTTGTTGCAATAATCATAGCCGACAATCCAGCAAACGTTTTTGCAATTTTTGCAAACACTTTGGCCATAATATTGAGACTTGCTATCAGCGCAACAAATCAGCTGTTTTCACTTCTGCTGCTACAGTTGCTAACACTGAGAGTGTCCAACCCATGGCTCCTGTCTCTACACAAGCCAAAAAAAAAAAAAAAAGGGTCACACATGCATGAATACGCCCATATTAGAAAAATTACTATTAACAATTTTTTTTTTATCAGTACTATTAACAAATTAATATAATATAAATATTAATTAAAAATATTGTGATTCAATTAGATATATTTCCAGTCTCCCTAAGGCTTCGTTTGAGAGTTCATAAGGAAGTAGAATGAAATAGAATAAAATGATTATAAGGGAATGAAAAGGAATGGAATGTATTTAAATAAAGGAAATGAATGAAATGAAATTAAGTAACCTTGATTGGATGTTTTAAAATAAATGAATGGAAAGGAATGAAAGTGAATAAAATATAAGTAATATTGTTCGGGAGTAACATAGAGGGAATAAATGGAATCATTTTATAATAATATTACTATTAGACCCCTATTTTAAAATAAATTGTTGAATATATAGGGGTATTTTGGGAGTTTTAATAAAAATTTCATTAAATCTAATTTCATTCCCTTCTATTCATCCTAATTTCGTGAGGGAATGAAAATTTGAGATTTTAAGGAAATAGAGAGGAATGAGTGTTCACTCTTACCCATTATATTTCCTCTCACTTAAACTCCCAAACAATGGAATGAACTTTACATTCCCTCCATTAAAACTCCTAAACAAGGGAAAGGAAGAATATTCTAAAATTATTATTTTCATTCATTTCCATTCCATTTCCTCTTCCTAAACGAGGGCTAATAGAAAGAAGTTGGATTTAAATCCCAAATTCCCAATCCCTTATTTGTTGGAAAAAATTCAAAATTTTTTATTTTCCCACAAGAGATTTGCTTGGATTTTCTCATTTGTTCTCAAATGTTTTTTTTTTTTACCCCACTGAAAAAGAGAAGCCACTGAAAGATAAAACAAGTGCAGGAATAGAAACAAAATTAAAAGATACGCAATCAAGAGGTCCATCTCTTAAAAAAGAAAAAAAGAAAAAGAGCACAAACATGATCCATTATTGATATTTTCTCCAACGCCATCAATGCACAATAGAAACAAAATTTGTTTACCATAAATAATTTTCTAAATATCGCTAATGCGTAAAATGTGGAGCCTCAACAGCAATGGATCCTCTTTTTTCACACCAAACTAAAAAAGAAAAAGAAAAAAATTAGCAGGCGGCTCAATATGCAAACCAAAGAATCAAAAGTCATGTTGTGGGCATTGACCTTAACATGTAATCAGGAGTACTTGTACAAAAGAGAACTGAAAAAAGAAAAAAGTAAAAAAGGTTGATAGTGGCAACACCACTATAAACTCTTCTTTCCAGCCAAGCCACCTTTGCACTGCACATACTTAAGTGATGCCTCACACTTCTTTTCTTTCTATTTTATTTTTAAAAAGGTAGTCATGCTTCACTTCAAATAGTTTATTGGACTTCTTTCCACAATAAACTAATTATATAAACGTGTATGGTTTGTCTTGATATGTTGTAGAATCTATTAAGGAAAACCAACTAAATACATTTGAAACATAAAGACATGGAATGAAAGAAAAATTACAACCAAACATTGAAAGTGATGTTTTAAAAGAAAATTAACCACAAGCTAAAAAGGTTCCATTTTTAATGAACAATAGGGTAAGGGGTGATCAATTGTGACAACCTTATTTGAATGTGATCATGTTAACTCCCTATCTAATGAGGAACGAATGTCTAAGGTACCTAAAAGGGTCCACAAGGTGTTGAATGACTTGGATCCAAGAAAACACACGCCCACAAAATGTGAGATCGAAAAAAATAATTTACAAGCACTCGCTCAAATAAGTTGAGCCATAACCTAACTTCAGTGTCACTTAATGATCTAATAATTCCAATTGGCAAAAAACAATAGTCCTTAAACAAAACCAACGTCATGTTATTGTCTCATAGGGAAGCCAAGACCTACTTCACACCGAAATCAAAACTATTGGAACACATCCCGAGGTGCTCTTATTCATGTTCTAACTAATTGTGGTAATAATAAGTTACCCTATACCTAATTTTTATTTAACTCATTCATTTAACAGTTGTTTTATTTCTATCAATGATTGCAAATAGTAAATTCAGTTTGAGCTCATCTTATTATCCTAACACATGCTTTAGCAAATCGTTCACTAAGAAAGAAGCATAAAGGTCCACAAACACTCCCCCCCCCCCCCCCCACTCCCCTCTCTTTTAATTAAATTTTTATATTTATAGATAGATATGTGTATTGATTTCAATTTCTATGAAGTAATTAGTTTACCCATTACCAAATTTTTTATTTATTTATACATGGATAATTGGATGTAGAAAAATTTAAATTTTGGATGTCTGTATTAGAAACACAATAAAGTGGTAAATTGAACTATAAAACTTTTCGCCACCCATCCTATGTTGACCCTCCTAAAAATAAACTTTTTCACTAGTTGAGCCCAACCAATACCTAATGCATGATAGAAAAAAGTGCAATCTATAGGGAGTTAGTGGAGATGGTAATCAAAGAAAGGGGACAACACATGATTCAATATCTAAAAGAGAATTATTGCGACTTAACGAGTCATGCAAATGGGGTGAGTAGAATGAGTGAAGCTCGTAGAAGTAATGTCAAAACCTAAGTACCTCAAAATGCTCATAGTCTTGTTAGAAATTGTGGATGGGATGGAATTCAATTCAGAAATGCTGAAGAAATGTATTAATGCCATGATTTTGTTTGGAAAGCAAAACATATTGTCCAAAAGGACAGTGGCAATTGGCAGTTGCAATTTGTGGGGTCTTTCAAATGCACCACATCACATCCAAGATTTGAGTAATCTTACATTTTTCTTCACTAATGAGTTCTTTTTTCATATTATAACCAATAAATGCGACGTGTGTTGGTTACAATGCACTTTAGAATAGGTTGGCGTGTGTTTCGAACATAAATAGCATCACATTGAGAACGTTAAACCTACGCCCATATAAAGCAAAAAGAAGAGAAAATGTCGGAACAAATTACACTTATACCTTAAACTATACATCTTTTTACATTTTTTTCAAAAAAAAAAAAAATCCTTTTACATGTACTCTTAAATTATGTGAATGCGCACTTACATCTTCTGATGAGTAGTGCATAAATGGTCATCTATATTTGCAAACTGTCTATGTTAATGACGAGTAAAAGTATAGACGAGCGTTACTGCTGTCCAATGATGTGTATTTAAATGGCCATTACAAACATTAAAAGGATAGGATTAAGTGGTCATTATTGAGCCATAAATCCTCCAACTTTGGTACAATGATAGAGAGGCTAGCAAACTGAGCATTTACTCAGTTTGAGGCTATATAAAGGCAAGAGAGACAAGAAAATGGGGATATTGAACGCACACACAAATTACTCTATAGATTACTTATTTCTAAAGAGTTTAAGCTAATTTAAGCATCGGAGGGTTCTTGGCAGGCCCCAAACTAGTGTCATTATCTACTTAGTGTTTCCTCTTACACAAGATCTCAAGATCGTCCATCGTACTGACGAGGAACATACTGACGAGGCGAAATCGCGTTTTATCAGTTTGGCGTCGTTTGTGAGAACAACAGACTCTCAATCACTAAGTTGTTGAATTCTCTACTGACTAAGTTCCTTACAACCAATGGACTCAACCATAACTGCACCGCCATATCTGGTGGTGATGGCTCAACAAATTCAAGCACTGACAACTAATGTGCAAGAATTGATGAAAGAAAATGAAGACTTGAAGTGAAAAGTGTGTCCAGAAAGCATGAGTATGTCACAGTCATGACGTAACTGTAATAAAAATGACGACGAAGCACATAGCCCAGGAAATAGCAGAAGAGAAACTTTCGAGCATACCACACAGTTGACTCGTGGCAGCAATCAAATGATGAAGAACATGAGGAAGGAGTTGGACGAAGTCAAGAACGCCATGAAGGGAAAGATAATTATAAATCTTGATGGCATGATCAAGAAGATTGACTCACCCTTCACTGCCAGCGTTTTGGAGTGCCCCTTGCCTCCAAAATTTCATCTTTCACAACTGGAGGTTTACTATGGCACTAAGGATCCCCTAGATCACATAGAGGCATACAAGACGATATTAAACCTCCAACAAATCCTAGACAAGGTAATTTGCAGATAGTTCCCAGTAACCCTTAGAGGAGCAGTAAGGGTGCGGTTTAGTAAGTTGCCCGCGACATCTATCGCAAACCTTGAGCAGCTGAGCAATTCATTTGTTCGCCATTTCATTGGGGGCTACCGCCATAAGAGGCCCACCTCCTATCTGCTAACTGTGAAGCAACAGGAAGGGGAAACCTTGAGAGAGTACGTGAAACGCTTCAACCAAGCAGTGCTAGAAATTGACAAAGCAGATGATCAGATGATAATGACAAAATTTCAGGTAGGGTTGAACAATCCTGACCTCGTCTTCTCTCTAGGGAAGACCCCTTTAATCTCAATGACAGATTTGTTGTTCAAAGCACAGAAGTATATGAATGGAGAATGAACTGACTGTAAAGGGACTGACAAGCAAGTGAAAGAGGGAAGAGAGCGCTGAATCCCAGGGCAAGAAAAGGGCAAAGACAATCTCTTAGAAGCCAAGGCCAACAAAAGTGGTCCAGAGGCGTCATCAAAGAAAAATCCAAATTTCACTCCTTTGCTGATGCTCGTGGACAAAATCCTCATGTAGATAAAGGACGACCCTGCACTAAAATGGCCTAAACCATTGAATTCATCCTTAAAGTGAAGAGATTCAAAGAAGTATTGTCGATTCCACGAGGATCATGGTCATTATACTGAAGAATGCCGAGATTTGAAAGAACAGATAAAGGAGTTAATCCAGAGGGCAAAACTCCAAAAATTTGTCAAAAAAAGACTTTCAAACCCGCCACTGGATGGAAGAGATGTCTATTGACAACCACAAAGAAGAAGATTAGGATAATCCCAAACAGGTCGTAGGAGAAATAAGGGCGATCACTGGAGGACCAGTTGTTGGGAGATCGTACAAGTCCTTAAGGAAGGCAGTCTAAAGGCAAGTCAACAGTGTTCATGTCAAACACCCGATAGCTAAACATCATCACATCGAAAATGATGACATTGTTTTTCCAAGTTAGATGCGAAGGGAATCAAGCAACCACACGATGATCCCCTCGTTATCATGATAACCATCAAAGGGTACAACACCCTGAGAGTTTTGGTAGATAACAGAAGCTCGGCAGATATGATGTACATGACAGCATTCCAGCAGAGAATTTGGATCCAAAACGCCTCAGACCTTTCAAGTTTCCCTTGGTTAGCTTCAGTGCGGACCGCGTATATCCAAAGGGCATCATTTCCCTACAGATTACAGCAAGAACTCACCTAGCCCAACTAACAAGGAGGTAGACTTTATAATCATTGACTGCCATTCATCTTATAATGTGATTTTAAGATGACTAACCCTAAATCGCCTCAAGACTGCAACTTCCACATACTGCTTAAAACTGAAATTCCCAACACCCCACGAGATGGAGAAATATGTGGAGACCAACTCTTAGCCAGGGAATGTTACCAGGCTGTCCTAGGGTCTAAGGAGAATCACACCTGGATGGTAGAGGAAGAATTGCCCAAGCCCATGGAAGAGGCAGAAAATACAGAGTTGGTGGAAGGAGACCCTTCCAAAACTACCAAGGTAGGAAAGGAGCTCTAATAGTCCTTAAAGGACGAGCTGGTGAAGATTTTGAAAAGGAACCTGGATGTCTTTGCATGGAGCCATAAAGATATGCCGGGAATTGACGGACGTGTGATAAAGCATTATCTTAATGTCGACCCAATGAAGAAGCCCATCCAATAAAAGAGACGAGTATTCACCCCAGAGCGAAACAAAGTAGTTATGGAAGAGGTAGAAAAGCTCTTGACTGTAGGATTTATTCGAGAGGTTTGCTACCCCAAATGGCTTGCCAATGTCGTCATGGTAAAAAAGTCCAACGGAAAGTGGAGAATGTGTGTGGACTTCATAGGCTTAAATAATGCATTCCCCAAAGACAGTTTTTCCCTTCCCAAAATTGATCAGCCTGTTAATTCAACAGCTGGCCATGAACTACTAACCTTCATGGATGCCTTTTCAGGTTATAAGCAAATCCTCATGAAGGAAGAAGACAAAAAAAAAAAAAAAAAAAAAAAAAAAAAAAAAAAAAAAAAAAAAAAAAAAAAAACTACATTTGTCACTAGCTAGGGCCTATATTACTACAAAGTCATGCCGTTTGGACTGAAGAATGTAGGTGCCACGTACCAGAAACTGGTAAACCAAATGTTCAACAAGCAAATAGGCATAAATATGGAGGTCTATGTGGACGATATGCTCATAAAAAGCAAGGAAGTGAAAACCCACCTTGAAGACCTCCAAGAGATGTTCGATGCTTTGAGAAGGTATAGAATGAAACTCAACCCCGCGAAGTGTGTTTTTAGAGTCTCATCAGGAAAATTCCTCGGTTTCTTAGTGTCTCAGCAAGGGATTGAGACAAATCCAGAGAAGGTCAGAGCCATACTTGACATGACTTCTCCCAGGACGGTCAAGGAGGTGCAAAGGCAGACGAGTGGCGGCATTGAACAGGTTCGTCTTTGAGGCCAATGATAAGTGCCTACCCTTCTTTAAAACTCTTAAGCAGGCTTTTCAATGGACGGAAGAGTGTGAAGCAGCCTTCTAGAATCTTAAAGAGTATTTAACGAAGCCTCCACTCTTAAGCTCGTCTGTAGAAGGAGAAGATCTGTTCTTATATCTGGTTGTATCATAGACAGCCATCAGCTCGGCTTTGATTCGTGCAAAATCCAAGGTGCAACAACCCGTGTACCACAGAAGTCAACCCTTTTAGGACATCGAAGCAAAGTGCCCAAGGATAGAGAAGATGGCCTTTTCATTAATTGTCACTTTAAGAAAGCTTTGTCCATACTTCCAAGCTCATACCATTATGGTAATGATGGATCAGCCAATCCGAAAAGCCATGAGCAAACCAGGGCGCATGGTTTAGTGGGTTGTTGAACTAATCCAGTTTGACATTGAATATAGGCCAAGAACAACGATCAAAGCCCAAGCGTTAGCAGATTTTATCGTTGAGTTCACTCTTCCAGACCTAGATCAAGAAGCAAAGTACTAGATGATCTATGCAGATGGCTCATCTATTGTAGGACTCAGAGGCATCGGCGTAATTGTGATGTCACTCAAGAAAGATATCCCTCAGTATGGAGTTCAAATCCAATTTCCAGCAAAAAATAACAAAGCAGAGTATAAAGCGACCTTTACTAGCTTAAGGATTACGAAAGCTTTAGGGGTTAAGAGTTTAAAGCTGAGAACTAATTCTGAGCTAACTGTTGGGAAAATAACCAACGAGTATGAAGTAAAAGAAGACAGAATGAAGAGGTACCTCAAACTGATGACCAACTCATTGATGATTTTGATGACGTCAGGTTTGAATAAATCCCATGGGAAAACAACTCAGCTGCAGACGAGGTTGCTAAATTGGCGTTGACTAAAGATGCCTCAGTGAAGCCAGGGCTATTCATGGAAGTCCAGACAATCCCTAGCATAGATGGAATGCAAGCCTTCTCAGTCCAGCAACCAAGCACCTGGATGGACCCAATTATTTCTTACATCAAAGACGGCCAGCTACCATCTGACCTGTTTGAAGCAAAGAAGGTTAGAGTTAGAGCGACTAGATTCACTGTCCTAAATGATGAACTTTCCAAGAGAGGATTTTCTTTGCCTTACCTAAAATGCTTGAATCCTGAAGAAGCAATGCATGTGACGTGAGAAATCCATGAAGGCATATGTGGTAATCATTTAGGACCTCGATCTTTGGTGGGAAAGACAATCAAGGCAGGCTACTTTTGGCCAACTATGCAAAAAGATGTAGTTGAACTCATCAAAAGATGCGATAAGTGTCAATAGTTCAGAAATGTACAACACATTCCTAGAGAACTAATGACAAGCATTTCTTCACCATGGCCATTTTCCACCTGGGGGATTGACATTATTAGCATAGTTCTCAGAACCGGACCGAACCAGGAGGTTGGACCTTAAAAATCGTGAACCGAGATGAAAACAGGTTTTTTAAGCATAAAGAACCGGACATATGTGGCAATTCCATGAACCCCTAAAACCGAGGTTGGACCATACGAGCCAGTGTCAAGAACCGTGCGGTCCACCCCCTTAGCAATTTTTTTTTTTTTTTTAATAAAAACAACTTAACACAATTTTATTCTACTTAATTAAATTATCCATCTCTTACAAGGAATATAAAAAATTATAATTAAAATCATTCAAAAATATTCAACTTTACTTCAAAAATTAATCATAAATTTTAATGTTTTCATGGTTATTATTTTATTTTATTAACTTTCTTCTTTAATTATTAAATACATTCTTGAAAATCATTAAATTTCCCTCACATATATAGATATATTAGTCAATTTTGCTAGTTTTATAAATTTAATATCTATATTTAGGCTTAATTAATTATTAAATTAATTATGAGATCATCACGGTTCGACCTCGATTCAACCTCAAAAACCTTGAACCTCTCTCTTTAACGGTTCAATGAACGGTCCGAGGTTGAAAACCTTGATCATTAGTGCCCTCCTACAAGGGAAGAAGTAGATTAAGTTCTTACTTGTAGCTATTGATTATTTCACTAAATGTGTTGAAGCAAAGCCATTAGCAGTGATCACTGAAAGCAAGATACAAAACTTCATCTGGAAGAACATTGTTTGCAGGTTTGGAATCCCAAGGACGATCATCTTTGATAATAGTAGGCAATTTGATAGCCGAAGATTTAGGGAATTTTGTGCATAGCTAGGAAAAAAAAAACCACTATTCATCACCTAACCATCCACAAGTGAATGGGCAAACAGAGGTAATATATCGTACTTTTCTTAAACTCATAAAAGCACAACTTGAGGGGGCAAAGGGTGCATGGCTAGAAGAGTTACTAGGGGTATTATGGGCTTATCGAACATTTACAAGAACGCCAACCAGAGAAATGTCATTCAAGCTAGCTTTCAATATGGAAGCAATTATTCCTGTCGAAGTGGGGTTGTTTAGCTTTAGGTGAGCCAATTATGATGAAAGTTCAAACAATGATGAGCTGAGACACAACTTGAACTGTCTATCTGAAGTTAGAGACAAGGTAGCCCTAAGAATGACTGATATCAACAGAAGATGACAAAGTACCACAATCAGAGGGTAAAACTCAGAAGGTTCAACTTTGACAACATGGTACTACAAAAAGTCTCAAAAGCCACTAGGGACCTAACGCAGGGAAAGTTAGGCCTTACTTGGGAAGGTCCATATAAGGTCGTCCATTACTTAAGAAAAGGAAGCTACTACCTGAAGGACTTCGATAGTAATCCATTGCCTCGTCCCTAGAATGTGGAGCACCTCAAGAAGTACTATTAGTAAGAAGTACTTGAATCAATAAGCTCCATCCATAGGAGTACCTTGCCTGACGATGCATCAAATAAACGAGATTTCATTGTTTTTCCTTTAAGTATTTTTCCTCTCAGCATTTTAGTTTGGTCAAGTTATTTTTAGTAATTTCCCTTGTAATCCCCTTACAAATAAGGGTGCATGAAATAACAAGGCTCCATAAGTCATCTCTTTTTCAATAAGTTTGATCTTTAATTTGATTCTTCACAACAACGAAGCCTTAAGGTTAAATTTACAAATGAGATTGAGCCACAAAAGGGAGATGCCTATGTATAAACAGTAAAAACTCCACTGGCGAGTTCAAATCAGAAAGGAAGACTCCAAATGGTAAAAACTCCACTAACAAGTTTAAATTGGAAAGGAAGACTCTGAATGGTAATACTCTATTAACAAGTTCAAATCGTAAAAGAAATGTTCATATGGTAAAAACTCAAACAACAAGTTTAAATCATAAACATGGTAAAAGCTCTAAAAACGAGTTTAAATCATAAACATAGTATAAGCTCTAACCACGAGTTTAAATCATAAACATGGTAAAAGCTTTAAAAGCGAGTTTAAATCATTAACATGGTAAAAATTCTTACAACGAGTTTAAACCATCAATGGTAAGAACTGCAAAAGTATGTCACTAATGACAAAAACTATAAGGCAAAATTACTTGAGCAAACTACATTGGCTGAAGGCATGAATAAATTTTAAAGCCTCAAAACAAGAGGCATCTGTTGTTCTTAAAAGATGATGGTATGAAAAGCCTCAAAACAGGAGGCATCCAAAATATTCATTGTCTTTAAGTTAAAGTCTCAAAATAGAAGGCAATTAGAGGGTTTTTTTTTTTTTTTAAAAGATATTGAAAGTCTTCTTTCAAGCAGTAGTGGTGACCTCCTTAACGTGGCCCTCGTCCACAGCTCCACCCACACCAGTACCATCTCCTTCAGCAGCATCAGTAACAACTCTCCTTCCTTTTCTTTAGTCTCATCGATAAGGATCTCAATGTCAATAGCTTCAAAGTCAAGGTTTGCAAAATCTGCTACCTGGCTATGATGCTTCATCATCCACTGGTGAAGAAGCTCAAAACCTTTGAAGTACTGAATCAATTGGAGATTAGAAAAGTGATTAGACTCTAAAAATTTTGTGATCACTTTCTCACGCTCCTCATCTATCTTCAGAAGGGCAGCTTAAACCTCCTCGTCCTTTTGAATGACGAGCTTCTTTTCCACCTTTTGTGCATCTTTGAGCTCCTTCATCTTCTCTTTAGCCTTTGTCACCTGGTCCATTGCCTCGATCAAGTCCTTCCTTAACCTCAAGCTTTTAGCCTCAACTAAGTCAACCTTAAAGTTCACGACACCACCTTCTCCTTACTACTCAGATAGGGGTTCTCCAAGAACCTGAAGACGAATGCAAAATCAGAACTTTTAACAGGTGTAAAAAAACTCAATAAGCAACAAAAGTGACTAAGTGAAATACCTACACAAGCTTCCGAATATGACGACTAGCCAATTCGTGAGAAGGGATAGATGAGAGGCCTTTAAGTTCATCATCAGTAATAACATTGTGAACTTGTCCAAGAGTTGTGTAAGGGTCTTCCCAAATGCTCTTACCAACCTTACCTTTCCCTTTGGAATGAGTGGTTGGAGGTGTAAAGGTCATCATCTCAAGAGAAGATGTGAGAAAAGATGGGGTACCAAAAAGAGACAAGAGGGCAGGAGTTTCATCTTTTCCTTCGTCTATCTTATGTTTCTTTGATCTTGGGGTAAGCTGGGACAAAGGCTCGTTCTTTAGACTTTTCACATGAGCATATTTGTCTTTGTTATACCTAGTAGCCATTTCTACAAATAGAAAGTCAGAGACGAGCTTTTATAAGAAAAAGGAAAATAAAAGAAGAGAAGACAAGTTGAGCATACTCTTTTCTTCCTAAGAAGTCTTCTTTAACATAAAGTCAGAGGGTTCAGGTCCAAGGCAATAGTTGTATAAGTGATGAGGATCTACCAAATCATCAAAATCTTCGGTCCTAAGAGCAAACTCTAGAGCAGCTTGAACTCATCCTTGATAACAGTCTTCCAATCTGAGGTAATCAGAGACTGCAAAGCAAATTGAAAAAAAAAATCAGAAAAATAGAAGCTAAAACAATTAGTCTAACAAAAAGGTAGAAGAACGCACTAAAAAAGGGAATTTCCCATTTCCTTAGCAACCATGGGACCTCACCCCACAGGTCGTCAGTCATGGTTTCCCATCCAAATTTAGAAACAAAAAAGTATCATGATTTCCAGTCACAAAAGGATGTAGGAAAACTACAAACGATCCTAGACTCCCTACTCCAAGGTAAGAGCTCAAAGTACCCATAATGATATAAATGAAGGAATTCATTCAGGGTTATCATATCCCCATCATGGGCAGACACCCAAATTGACATACAACCAATGTTCATCCTCTAAGCATTAGGGACGAACGGCTCGGGTGCAATGTTAAGAGTAGAAAGAAGTTTCATGGTAAAAGGGTGAACAGGGAAGCGGAGACCACATGAGAAAGCAGCCTCATAGAAGCTCACCTCGCCATTGGCAAAGGTGCAAGCTTTCTCATTTAGATGAGGTAATCTGGTGATAACCCCTCTAAGGAACTGAAATCTTTTCCTTATAGACTTCAGACGTCTCTTATCCAAAGAGCAAGATTAGGAAAGAGCGTGAAAAGGGATTGAAGACGAGGAAGAAGAGGATTTTAAAGACGAAGAGGGTTTTGACACTACAATCTCAAAATCTTTATCTATAAACTCATTACTTGAAGATAGACCAGTTTCAAGTTTGCTGGACCTAACTTCAGTGTCCCTATACTCTATGGTGGTCATCTTTAAGTGATAAGCAATCAAAGAACGACGAATCAAAGGATAAAGGGTGATCAAAATAGGCCTAAAAGCCGTATAGTATCGAGGTAAAAATAAGCCTACTTGAGGACGATACCCACCAAAACACTCTAGAAGCACACCTAATCTAGCGAAGAAGAAAGAAATAGAAGGAGCTTCTTGCCTAACAAAAGCAAAATCAGCTTGTAATGGAGCTTTGAGAAGAGGAGTCATATCATACTGAATGTGAATATGCAGGAGCTTTCTTTTTTGAAAACTTCATACTTCAAATACAATGCATGATGAAGAAGAAGAAGAATATGAGAGATTTTTTCTAAAAAGGGAAGCAAAATCAATGCACGGGAAACACAAGGAATGCTCACACGTACAACCAATACAAAGAGAGAACATGGCCGTCATTTAACGAGAATATCGCCTCACATTAGATGTGATGGGACGATAATCTCAGGCACGAATAAACTAACCCGTCAAAAAAGACTTTCCATATTCCTATGCTCGTTCAAACAAAGGATGACAAATGAATAAAGGGGGCAACTGACGAGTAACGCATAAATGGTCGTTCGTATTTGCAAACCATCCATGTTAATGATGAGTAAAAGTATGGACGAGCATAAGTGTATCAATTACAAATAGCATTCAATGACCAAATGATAAATGAGCACGGAGCTGTTACTATCGTCCAATGATGTGCATTTAAATGGCTGTTAAGAACGTTAAAAAGCTGGTATTAAGTGGTCTTTATTGAGCCATAAATCCTCCAACTGTGGTACAACATTAGAGAGGCCAACAGACTGAGCATTTACTCAGTCTGAGGCTATATAAAGCCAGGAGAGATAGGTAAATGGGGATATTGAACACACACACACAAACTGCTTTATAGATTACTTATTTCTAAAGAGTTTAAGCTAATTTAAGCATCAAAGGATCCTTGGCAGGCCCCAAACATGTGTCATTATCTATTTAGTGTTTCCTTTTACATAGGATTTTAAGGTTTTCCATCGTATTGACGAGGTTGCATCTTATCATCTTCTAAACTATACCATAATTTACACTTTTCACCCTAAACTGTGAGCGCGCACACTTATCCTTCTAGACTATTATACCCATGTAATACTTTACAACCCAACCCATGGATAATAGTTTAGGGAAGCAAGTGTATATTCTCATAATTTAGGGAGGTAAGGATAAAAGGTGTATAATTTATGCTATGTTTGGAAGTTTGGAGGAAGAGGCGAGTAGAGGGGAGTAAAGGGGAGGAGAGTAAAAGGGAATTGTTATCCTCCACCTTGTTTGGATATTTTTGAAATTAAGTAAGGAGAGGAGAATAATTAGCCTTTTCATAGTGTATAATTTTGTTAATATGGTTAGGGTAAATTTGGTAATTCATTTGATCAAATATTTTTATACTCTACTCTCCCTCCAAATATCTCAAATTTGGGGAAGTTAAAAATGACGGTTATAAGTAGTTAAAACCCTTCCAAACCCCTCCCCCTTATCCCTTCAAAAACATCCAAATAAGGTAATTTAACTTACTCTCCCTCCCTCTACTCTACTCCCCTTTACTCCCCCTCTATCCAAACAAGCTATTTAAGGAAGGTAAAGTATGCATTCTCATAGTTTATGGATAAGTGTAAAAAAGAGTATAGTTTAATTAGGGGGAATAAGTGTGCATTTGTATAATTTAAAGGGGTAAATATAAAATGGGATATAATTTAGGGTGATAAAGTGTAATTTTCCTAAAAATGTCTAACAAATAATTTTCTTTCTTTGCATTGAATTTGGTCAAATTAGTATTTTGGACTTTGGAGTTTAACTATGTGTTAGAATACAATTTTATCTATAAACTATCAATTGTATCACTTTAGTTACTAAACTTACAATTCTTTAAAAAAGAAAAAAAGAAAAGAAGAAATTTGTAAAACTTTTGTAATGACTTGATGTTACTCAATAGGTATTTTGGTGATGTCGCACCTCTCTAGTGAGGAAATTTGATTTATCCTGTGAATCAATTACCACATGCTCTTTATAAGGGTCCTGTGATGTCAGCATCAATTTAAGATGAAAGTTCAAAAACGTGTAAAACACCTTTGAACATTTGGATCCAATTACAAAATTACCAATTCAAGTTTTATATCAAACAGTTAATGTGCGGAACATGATAACAAGCTTACAACAGAATTGATAAACAATCTAAGCCAAATATAAACACATCCATAGTAGTAAATATAAAGTAAAGATAAAGGAAGGAAAGATGCAAACACATGGACAACACGCGATATGTTATCGAAGAGGAAACCGAAGTCCTCGGCGTAAAACCTCTCCGCCGCCCTCCAAGCGGTAAATAATCCACTAAAGAATGTAGTTGGGATACATGAATAGCAGAAGACCCTTCAAGCCTAATCTACCCAAGTACCTAAGCCCTCCAAGCTTCTTGCTCCAACGAGGTTACGCCGAACCTATTTCTTCTTTAGCTTCCTGGATTCCGCTACTATACCATAGCATCAACCAATGTATATTGGTTCCTTCCAAACTGCTTCCTTTAGCACCAAATGAACCTTCTCACAGACGTGGGTGTGGTGAGATAAGGACTTGGTCAATGGCCTCTCAAGGATGTGACAATGGAGAGGAAGAGAATAGAGGAATTTGAAGAGTCTCTAAGGTAAAGACTAGGGATGAGGAAATCTTGTTTTTCTCTAGGGTTTCTCTAACAAAAATTCTCTCCAAAAGCTCTGTCAATTTAGTGGGTATAAGGGTCTATATATAGTGGTGTGTGTTTGGAATACGAAGAGTCAGTTTTTGCCAAACAGGGCTGATTGGCGGCTTGACTTTGCGACTTGTCCAAGTCACGAGTTCAAGTCACGACGTAACGGCCTGGCCAGCCTGGAACTTTTATCCTGTAGTGCGACAACTGGCGCGACCCTTCAGCTTCCCTGTGTGCATCTCACGTGCCAGCATTTGACGGCTTGCAAGCCGCGAGTTAGCCGCGAGTCCTAGCCGCGAAACTCTGCCTTCTTGCACATACTTGAGCTTTTCTTCACATCTTCTCATATACCCTTACAATAATCCCACCTAAATACAAGGTTACTAAGTACTTAAATTACAAGCAAATTGGCACGGAATAAAGCTAAGAAGATGGTTGATAAATTTCAATCTTACATAAGATATGCACAAAAAATCTTATGCTATGTTTAAAAGTTTGGAGGGAGAGGAGACTAGAGGAGAATAGATGGGAGGAAAGTAAAGGGGAATGATTATCCTCCACTTTATTTGGATGTTTTTAAAATTAAGTAAAGGGGAAGGGAATAATTAGCATTTTCATAGTTTGTAATTTTGCTAATATAGTAAGGGTAAATTTGGTAAAACATTTCTATGATCTAATCTCCCTCCAAATCTCTCTAATTTGCGGGAATTAAAAAAGTGGGGTTAGAAGTAGTTACAACCCCTCCAAAACCCTCCCCCTCCTCCCCTAAAAAACATCCAAATAAGGTAATTTAACTTACTCTCCCTCCCTCTACTCTACTCCCCCTCCATCCAAACAAGCTATTAGTCATCACTTTGAAAGATTATAGAATAGACCTTTAATTTGTTGACTTATTGGAGAGTTCCCTGCCGATTCCCAATAGTTCACCTTGTATCATCTTTTCATCTCTGATAGGAATCTAAATTAAGTCAAGATCGTCCATGATGGTCGTCCATAGATAGGTCATCCAAGAAAGTTTTACTAGAAATGAAACCCAATAAAAGCATCGCAAACATGAAGAAGATCCCTCAATAAAATATTGCTACCATCCAAATTAGGATAGTCGTCCATAGCTCACAATAGTATGGACAACCATATGACACTTGGCAAATTTCAGAGAAATTCTCTATAGGCTCTACGCAATCAAACCACGATCTGTCATTCTAGAACGTGGGGAGGATTCCCCAAAATCTGCTTCATTTTCTCCATCAACTCCACACATCTCCCATAATGATAGTGGATCCGAGCAAGTAGACCCACTTCTAACTCTCTATAAAAGGATCAAGTCTCATTCAATCAAGGTAAGTTCTATTATTCATAATTCACATTCCTTGTGTTCTAGAGAGAAAATTGACTAAACTGTTGGAAGGTCCTTGGCCGGTTCACACCTGTCACCCTTAACATTTGTGCATCATCAGTTGACACCATCTGTAGGAAAGAAGGGTGAGCAAAGTTTCCAAGTGTTAACCACCTTACTTTCCAAGACAAAAAGGCTACATGGATCGGACTAGGTCGATGGCCACTAGTCCAGAACACTAGAAGAGTGGAAATGCCTCCAATCACCCAAATTGTGCACCACCACCACTGACCATCCAACAATAGCTGCAATCCATGGCAGCTGCGATGGTAAACTTGATGCAACAAAGCCAGGAGTTAACTAGAGAAGTCAGCAGACAACACCGACAACGACACGGCAAGGAGCATGAGCAAAATTCAGAAAATGAAGGCGCAAAAAATGGTGTCAAAGGAGGAGACCAATCTAGAGGTACCGTCACTTGCAGGGTACCACACTTGGAGAGAGAAATGGACTAGATGAAGAAAGCCATGGAGGAGATGAAGGGCTCCATGAGGAGAGCAAACCATATGGATGATCTCATCCATAGAACTGACTCTCCCTTCACCATGTCCATCACAAGTCATCCTCTACCCTCTAAGTTCAAAATGCCTACCTTGGACTCATGTGATGGAACGTGAAATCCTTGTGATCATATTGCCAAGTTCAAGACGACCATGCATCTCCAAGGTGTTCCAAATGAAATCATGTATGGAGCCTTTCCTACCACCTTGAAAGGTCCAGCCAGGGTGTGGTTTGGAAAGCTACCACCAAACACCATAACTTCATTCCAAGAATTAAGTAAGTTGTTTGTTAACAACTTCATCGAAGGCCAAAGGCATAAGCGTTCCTCGTCCAGTTTACTGAACATAGAGTAAGGAGAAATGAGAGTCTTCGGACTTTCATTAGCCGTTTCAACAGAGAATTCTTATTGGTAGACGAGATGGGCAACAAGATCCTCTTGGCAGCCTTCTACAATGAGGTTACTTCAAATTTGTTCATCCACAAGCTGTATGACCAAGACCACAGACGATGGTTGAGTTGATACACTTGGCCCAAAGTTTCATGAATGCTGCCAAGAAAAAGAAGAAGGTTGAACCATTGGAAAATGGTTATGTACATCATCCAGAGCAAGGCCCCCGTCCAAAGAATGCCAAGACAGGGGGAAAAAGGGATCGAGACGGTAGGAAGGCAGGATCGTCCTTAGGATGATATTCTAACTACATTCCCCCAAATACCTCACTTGACTCATTCTGATGTAGATAAAAAATGACCCATCCTTGAAATGGCCAGAGAAGATGAAAGGAGATCCCAGTAGACAGAAAAAAAGCAAGTACCGTCATTTCTACCGAGATCATAGACACGACACGAACGAGTGCTACAACTTGAAGCAACAAACGGAAGTCCTTTTTAAGCAGGGAAAGTTGAAGAATTTCTTTGGACGAGACCACAAAGATGAAAGACAACCATTGAAAGGCAAAGCAGAAGAGCCAGCACGTCAGCCACTTGGAGAAATAAGGGTCATTGTAGGAGGAATGTCAATTGGGAGCACATCTAAAGCAAAGAAGACTTACTTGTGAATAGTCTAGAATGTCCAACTTACTGGCCGCCCACCAAGGACGACCCGAGAAGACTAGCCTGCCATTACTTTCACGGACGAAAATGCAAGGTGACTACATCATCCTTATGATGATGCAATTGTTATTACTCTAACGATTACAAATTATACAACTAGAAGAGTGTTAGTAGATAATGGGAGTTTAGCGGATATCCTCTACTATCCAGCCTTTCAACAAATGATATTTAACAAGGAATTACTTCGTCCAGTGAATGTGCCTTTTATTGGATTTGGAGGAATGAAAGTTCTACTAGTAGGCACTATCTCCTTGCCAATTGTGGTTGGCTCTTACCCACGTCAAATCAATAAGGAAGTAAACTTCCTTGCCATGGATTGTTCATCTTCATATAATGCCATCATAAGACGACCAACTTTGAACAGTTGGAAGGCTACAACGTCCACTTGTCACTTATCCATTAAATTCCAAACAGACTACAACATTAGAGAAGTACAAGGAGACCAACTAGCTGCTAGAAAGTGTTACTTAGCAATGTTGGTAATGGACAAGCAAATGCAGACGATGGATATTGAAGAAAGAAGAACAATGACTGAATCGATTGAAGTATTGGAAGATGTTCCATTGGATGAGTCCAACCTAGAGAAGTTTACTAGAATCAAGATAAGCATGGAAGAGAAGACGACAAGACCTCGTCCAATTCCTCAAGAGGAGCCCAGATGTTTTTGCTTGGAGTCATGAAGACATGCCTAGGATTGACCCAAGTGTGATTACTCATCATTTAAATGTGTCCCCATCTTATAAGCTCGTCCATTAGAAAAGAAGGGTGTTCGCCCCAAAACGAGACAATGCTATCAAAGAAGAAGTCCAAAAGTTGGTAACATCAGAGTTCGTCTGCGAAGTCTGCTACCCTAATTGGCTAGCTAATGTAGTAATGGTCAAAAAAGCTAATGGAAAATGGAGGATGTATGTGGACTTTACAAATTTGAACAAGGCGTGCCCCAAGAATAGTTATCCTCTTCCACGCATTGACTAGCTAGTAGACTCAACAGCTGGACACCAACTGCTGAGTTTCATGGATGCATTCTCGGGGTACAACTAGATTAAGATGGACGAGACAGACCAGAAGAAAACATCCTTCATCACAAGCCAAGGTTTGTTTTGTTACAAAGTAATGCCTTTTGGGCTGAAAAATGCAAGAGCTACCTATCAAAGACTAGTCAACCATATGTTTCATCCACAAATTGGGTGAAATGTTGAAGTATACGTGGACGATATGCTGGTCAAAAGTGCAAAGGAGACACAACACCTGGACGACCTCCAAGATACTTTTGACATGCTTAGATGATACAACATGAAGCTGAATCTAAACAAATGTTCCTTTGGAGTTGTATCAGGGAAGTTCCTTGGTTTTATGGTTTCACAAAGGAGAATTGAAGCAAATCCTAATAAAATCCAAGCGATCCTGAACATGGAGCCTCCAAGAAATGTCAAAGATGTCTAAAGCCACACTAGACAAGTAGCAGCCTTTAACAGGTTTGTCTCAAAGGCTACTAACAAGTGTTTACCATTTTGTAGAGTGTTAAGCATTTGAATGGACAGAAGAGTGCCAACAAGCATTTGAAGACCTTAAGGCTTATCTCACTTCAACTCTGTTGTTGAGCCCATCCAAACTAAGTGAAGAGTTATATCTATACTTAACGGTGTCCCATCATGCAGTGAGTTTAGCCATAATCAGGGAGGAATGAGAGATACAGAAGCCCATTTATTACACCAGCAAAGCTTTAAGAGGAGTTGAAAGATGGTACCCGCCAATGGAAAAGTTAGCCTTCTCATTAGTAGCAGCAGCAAGAAAGCTCAAGCCTTATTTCCAGGCTTATGCCATTAACATTCTGATAGACCATCCACTCAAGAAGGTTATGAATAAGTTGGAAGCTGCTAGACGATTGATTCAATGGGCAGTGAAACTTAGTGAGTTTGACGTGAGATATCGACCAATGGAAGCAATAAAAGCCCAAGCCCTTGTAGACTTCATTGCAGAATCTACTCCTGCCCATGATCAGTAGAGTGGAGACCAGGAGGCAAATCAATGGATCGTTCATGTGGATGGTTCGTCCACACAACATGTGGGAGGAATTGGGATAGTATTGCAGTCACCGAAAAGGGATCTTCTAGAGTATGCTGTTTGTCTATAGTTCTAGACGACCAACAACGAAGCTGAATATAAAGCCCTCCTCCAGGGCCTGGAGTTAGCCAAGTTACTTAAAGCAGAGGCAGTTCTCGTCGAGGGAGACTTACAGCTGATAATAGGCTAGGTGAATGGAATGTGTGAAGCCAAGGAAGAGCGAATAAAGAGGTATTTAGGCAAAGTTAAGCAAAGCATTAAGGGCTTTACAATGGCCCAATTTCATTAAATCCCAATGGAGGAAAATATGGAAGCTAGCATCCTAGCCAAGGCTGCATCTACAAACAAGTTGGTTGATGACTAGATTAAGGTCCAGTATATTCCTAGTGTAGATGTACCAAAGGTACATCAGATAGATGGAGAAGCCAACTAGACCACTCCTATTATATATTATCTCGAGGACGGACTCCTCCCCAAAGATAGAGAAGAAGCAAGGAAGTTAAGGGTAAAAGCGACAAAATTTGTCCTTATGGATGAGGTATTGTAGAAAAGGGGTTTCTCTCAGCCCTACTTAAGATGTTTGACTCCAAATAAGTCCCATTACATTATGTGGGACATCTATAAAAGAGCCTGTGGAAATCATTCAGGGGCTAGATCACTCATCGACAAAATAGTCCGTGCAAGATACTATTGGCCATCCATGTAGGCAGATGCCAAAGCGTGTGACAATTGTCAATGCTAAAACAATATACCTAGAGAACCATCAGAATACCTTACTTTAGTGGTGGCCCCTTAACCCTTTGCCAGTGGGGACTTGACATGCATGGTCCCTTTCTCATGGGGACAAGGCAAATGATGTTCTTGGTGGTAGGGATTGATTATTTTACTAAATGGGTGGAGGCATAGCCATTAGCAAAGATCACCAAGTAGAACGTCAGAAGCTTTGTCTGGAAGAACATTTTCTGCCATTTTGGAATCCCTAGAATGCTTGTCTCGGACAATGAACGCCAATTTGATAACACACATTTCAGAGAGTTCTACGAGTAGCTGGGAATCAGAAATCACTACTCCTCACCCTCCCACCCACAGGCTAATGGACAGGTAGAAGTTGCAAACTGATCCTTGTTGAAAATCATCAAGACTCGGCTTGAGGGGGCAAAAGGGATATGGCCAGATGAATTACCCAGCATCCTTTAGGTATATAGGACAACAGTGAGGACTCCTACAGGAGAGACTCCTTTTAAGCTAGCATATGAAAGTGATGTAGTGATACCTGCGGAGGTTAGTTTGACTAGTTATAGGGTGGCACACAATAAGGATGAAGAAAATGAGAAACAACTCTATCTCAGCCTCGATCTCATTGACGAGGTAAGGATGGACACAGAACAAAGGGTGGCACATTACAAGAACCTGATGACTAAGTGATGAGAATCAACAAGCATTTAAGGATCCATTGCATGTTCCAGTTGGGCCTATTACTAAAGCAAGATCCAAGAAGATCAAAGAAGTACTTAATGGGCTTGTTCAAGAGATTTGGGCTGATTCTAACGGAGGACATTCCAAGCTTGGCCCAAAGGAAGATGAAGGCATAATAAATTTAATCCAAGCTATTGAGGGCTGTTCTGGCTTAATTGGGCATGATTTATGATGTGGATTAATGGTTTATTGATTTTCCAGCTCCATATCAGTTAATAGATATTTTTCCTAGTCTGGAGCATCTAGTTTTGGACCAGATTTACCTTAATTTTAGGCTTTTATTATTTAGAACGTTTTTAGCTATTTTTCCTATTTTGGATCTGCTAATTTCAGACTAAATCAACTTTTATTTAGGGTTTTATGATTTAGTACGTTTTTTATATTTTCTATTTCCAGTCATGTCATATAAATAGCATGCACTCATTGTAATAGAGAAATTAGTGAATAAAAATCAGAAAATGTGAGGCTTTGCTCTTCTTTTGGTTCTTCAAGAACTGTGAACTTATCAGGGATTCTTCCTTGTGGCGTTCAAACTTTATACCTTTGGTTCGTGATTCATTATAATCATTGGGTCAAAGTCTATTACTTATACCTTTGGTTTGCGTTTCGATTATAAACGTTGGGTCAAGGTTTCTATCAAAAAAACTGAATTTTTAGCTTTCTTGGGCAAGTATTCCAATATTTTTGTTGGGTCTCAAAGCGTGTCGATTGAGGTTCGCATCATTTGGTATCAAAGCACAGGTTCTAAAATCAGTTTTCTTTCCCTTTATCTTTTGTTTCCTGTTATCATCCTGTCTTATTCCTTTTGTGTTCTTTGTTCCTCGTTCTTATTTTGTGACGTGCACTAGGTTAAAATTGTGCACCAAGCTTCCAAAAAAAAAAAAAGAGCTTGAAAAAAAAAAAAAAAAAAATTTGTTTGTAGTTTCAATTCCCTCAGACCAAAATGCATGTTCCAGTTGGGCCTATTACTAAAGCAAGATCCAAGAAGATCAAAGAAGCACTTAATGGGTTGATTCAAAAGATTTGGGCTGATTCTAACAGTGGACATTCCAAGCTTGGCCCAAAAGAAGATGAAGGCGTAATAAATTTAATCCAAGCTATTGAGGGCTAATTTGGCATAATTAGGTGTGATTTATGGCGTGGATTAATGGCTGATTGATTTTCTAGCTCCATATCAGTTAATAGATATTTTTCCTAGTCTGGAGCGTCTAATTTTGGACCAGATCTACCTTAATTTTAGGCTTTTATTATTTAGAACGTTTTTAGCTATTTTTCCTATTTTAGATCTGCTAATTTCAGACTAAATCAACTTTTATTTAGGGTTTTATTATTTAGTACATTTTTTTAATATATTTTTCTATTTTTTTTTCACTCATGCCTTATAAATAGCATGCACTCATTGTAAAAGGGATTATTGAAAAAACAAATCAGAAAAGGTGAGGCTTTATCTTCTTTTGGTTCTTCAAGGACTGTAAACTTATCAGGGATTCTTCCATGTGGTGTTCAAACTTTATACCTTTGGTTCGTGATTCATTATAATCATTGGGTCAAGGTCTATTACTTATACCTTTGGTTCGCGTTTCACTTATAAACGTTGGGTCTCAAAGCGTGTTGATTAAGGTTCGCATTGTTTGGTATAAGAGCACAGGTTTTAAAATCAGTTTTCTTTCCCTTTATCTTTTGTTTCTTGTTATCATCCTGTCTTGTTCCTTTTGTGTTCTTTATTCCTCGTTCTTATTTTGTGACGTGCACTAGGTTAAAATCATGCACCAAGCTCCCAGAGAAAAAAAAATAAAAAAAGAAGAAGAAGAAGAAGAAGAGAGACTTCAGAAAAGAAAAAGAAAACAAAAACAAAAACAAAATATATATATATATATATATATTGTTTGTAGTTTCAATTCTCTCAGACCAAAATATTATTTTCTTTTGTCCTCTTCCTTTGATTTAGTGTTTCTGTCATATTTTCTTGCCATTGGTATTAGTTTAAATACTACAAGTTGAATTTCTTGATCAAGTTTATTAGTTTAAACAGAACTGAAAAGGAGAAGCTACGAGTGGAAAAAGGCAAGAGAGTGTGAGACTAATATCGGAAAAAAGCCAATTTAAGAGTGAAACACAAGTGTGAGTGACATAATTTGAGTGTAAACACGTGAGGGAGTGTTGTGAGGAATTATTTTTAACATTTTTTTTTTTGGTAGTTTCAAAATTATGTCTTCTAGGTGCGAAGCATCAAACAAAGGAGGGGAGGAGTCATCCATCATGTTGCAAGCTATGCAACAACAATTTGAACGTATGAACGTGTTGTTTAATGATATTCAGGATAAGATGGAAAGGAAAGATGTTGTTATTGCTTCTTTGCGTGAGGAGCGTCCCCAAAGAGCCCCTAATGCTAGAAGGCAAGGAAATCATGCGCGTGTGGATGATTCTGATGACTACCATGACGATGAGTTTGAAGATGAAGAGGATCAAGCTTTATTGAACAATGAGGGCAGGT
>NW_027069501.1:556530-601531 GCF_002906115.3 Quercus suber
CTATTTTGGCAACTTGCCTCTCGGGTCAAGCCAGTCGCATGCCTTAGTTGCGAGCTTGCTCAGAAGGTTTTTGCGACTCTCTGGCAGGTCAAAGTCCCAGTCGCGAAAAAGGCTAAGAAAAATTTCAAAATTCTGGGTTTTTGGAATATTCACGACTCATGTTGGCAACTTGTTCATGAGTGGAAGCTTCAGTCGCGAGGGGTACTCAGAAAGCTTGGCGACTCTAATTGTGACTTACTCGCAGGTGGAACTTCCAGTCACGAAAACCACTTAGACAATTTTTCAAAAAATTTTGTCATGAAGGTTTCTGGCGACTTGTTTGCGACTTAATCCTATCGCAAAAAATGTGTGCGTTGCAAAATGAGGGTTATTTTCAAGACTTGTTTCAAAAACTTTTCACTTTTCCCTCGCATCTAGTGACTATTCATCTTCTTGTCTGCCTTTCCCTCTTTCAAAATCATTGTGCTCACATGCTATCTTTCCATATTCTTCCTCATCTCTTCACCAATCTTCAAGAAAAGGTATGGTTTTTGTTTCTTTCTCAATGTATTTCACATCTCTTACCTAAGATTTCTTGAATTGGGTGCTCTCTTTTGATATATATGAATATGAAGCTTGAATATGGGTATTTGATGCTTTGGTGAGATTGTTGTGTGGGTGGTGTTGATTATGTGTTGTTACACTTTGCCTTTGGTTGCACAATGTGTTATTTGTGAGACACACACATTCAGTGACATGATTGAGACCTTAATCTCATGATTTTAGGGTTTTCTTCAATATTCCTGTTCTGGGACTAACTCAATGCTAATAAAGTTTGTTGTCTTGTGTTTACCCCAACCTATGACGATATAGAAGAGATGGAAGACAGCAAGAAATGGATCATCCATGTGGATGGTTCGTCTAGACAGTATGCAGGAGGGATAGGTGTGGTTCTACAATCTCCAGAAGGGGATAAATTACAACATAATGTTCGCTTGCAGTACCAAGCCACTAATAATGAAGTCGAATATGAAGCTCTCCTCAAAGGTCTAGAATTGGCTAAGTCTGTGGAAGCAAAGTCCATAGTCGTCTTGGGAGATTCTCAGTTAGTCATAGGCCAAGTAAAAGGGACATATGAGGCTAAGGAAGAACTAATGAAGAAGTACCTTAGTAGGGTGATGCGCCTTATGAGAAAATTTGAGGAAGCTAACTTTGTTCAAATCCAAAGGGAGGAGAACATGGAAGCTGATGCCTTGGTGAGAGAAGCCTTAGCGAATGAAGCCCTGGACAAATTTGATGAGATTCAGTACATGCCATGTATAGACATCCCAAAAGTGTAACAAGTAGAGAACAGAAGAAATTGGATGACTCCAATTATATCATACTTAAAAGATGGACAACTTCCAGATGAGAAAGATGAAGCTAGAAAGTTGAGAGTAAGGTTGGCCAGGTATGTTCTTATGGACGAGGTGTAGTACAAGAGAGGCTTTTCCCAGCCTTATCTTAGGTGTTTAGCTCCTGACGAAGCAAACTACATATTGAGAGAAATCCATGAAGGGGCATGTGGCAATCATTCGGGAGCCAAATCACTCGTTCACAAAGTCGTCCGTGCAGGATACTATTGGCCAAATATGCAAGCTGATGCTAAAGCTTATGTCAAGGTCTGCGATCAATGCCAACGATTTAGCAATATCTCCAGACAACCATCGGAATATCTAACCCCAATGATGGCCCCATGTCCCTTTGCGCAATGGGAACTAGACATCCTGGGTCCTTTCTCACTTAGTGTAAGGCAAATGAAATTCCTCGTGGTTGGTATTGATTATTTCACCAAGTGGATAGAAGCAGAACCTGTAGCTAATATCACACAACAAAATTTCAAGAACTTTGTATGGAAGAACATTGTATGTAGGTTTGGAGTGCCCAGAGTGCTGATATCCGACAATAGACGACAATTTGACAATACACCCTTCAAAGATTTTTGCATGCACTTCGGGATTCAGAATCACTACTCCTCCCTATCCCACCCATAAGCAAATGGCCAAGCTGAAGTAGCAAATCGATCCTTGTTAAAAATAATCAAGACTCAGCTTTAGGGAGCAAAGGGAGTATGGCCAGACGAGTTACCAGGTATTTTGTGGGCATATAGGACAACAATAAGAACTTTGATAGAAGAAACTCCTTTTAAGTTAGCTTATGGAACTGAAGTAGTCATACCCGCAGAAGTGCACATGGCTAATCATAGGGTGACAACCTATCAAGACAAAGATAATGAAGACCAACTCCATTTGAACCTCGATCTAATAGATGAGGTGAGGATGGATTCTGAACAAAGGATGGCAAGGTACAAAAACCCTTATGGCTAGGCAATATGACGTAATGGTGAAGCCAAGTTGATTCAACATAGGAGACCTCGTCCTGAAAATGGTATCTTTAGTAACAAAGAACCTAGCTTATGGGAAGTTGGGACCTAATTGGGAAGGCCCCTACCGAGTTATCAACTGCAAAAGACAAGGATCCTATTACTTGGAGGCCCCAGACGGGAGGAAGTTAGAGCATCCTTGGAATGTTGAGCAGTTGAGGAGGTATTATCAATAAAATGCCAGCTTGGATAAATGCAATCCTGGATGAGCCTGGAGATTACATAAGACTTATCTATATATGTTTAATATTGCTTTGTTATTTTATTAAAGTTATGGACGAAGTTATGGTTTGGTTTGGTTTGTATTTATTTTCCTAAAAGGCATAAACTTCTAAATGCATGCCTCGTCTTTGAATAATATTTTATGTTATGTACATAATGTTGTGTGAAATACTGATTTCTATATTACTTTCATTCAAATCAACACATGAAAAGCCAAAAACTCAAGACGAGAAAATTCTCTGGACGCGGAGATGTGACGTCGACTTTCCTAAGGCTTGCTCGTCCAAACTAACGGACGAAGCAAAACCTATGCCTTCAGTAAACCACTATAAGCCCATGGCATACTCGTCCATATAATGGATGAAGTAGCCTTTCTAAGGCCTGCTCATCCAAAGAAATGGACGAAGCAAAGTCTGCCTTAAGCAAACCACAATAAGACCAAGGCATGCTTATCCATATAATGGACGAAATAAAGCATAAATACTCATCCAAATGATGGACGAGGAAATGCACAGACGAGCGTTTAAGGCACCTAAAAGAATCCAATCTATGGATGAGCAAAATGAAGGGTTTTATCCTCAAATACGAAAATCAGCCAAGTCTAAAAACAGACAATGTTGATAATTATCATTTTACGTAGACGAATTACACAGTGAAATCTCAATAAAAATGGTACAAGTTTATGTATGAAATATGGATGAGTCAAACATGAAGTCATGTATATGAAAATAAAATTCTCGCCCATGTATATACAAAAGAAAACTAACAACATCCATTCCAATTGTTTCAAGGGCGGACGACCAACGACCAAACACCCTTGTAAAATTGAACTTAAAGTTGTTTAAAAACTCATCCTAAAACCATGGACGAGGTAAATGTACTTAAGTTACATGAAAAGGTCCTAAACAATGGACCAGATAAAAAAGAAGAAAAGGGAAAAATACAAAACATTAAAATATTTTCTAAGCAAGTGGAGCGTCATCCTTGGGGTCGTCTTGAGAGGGCAAGGTAGAAGCATCGTCCTCGATGTTGATATCTTCAGAACCAGTTTGAAGGAGAGAACTAGTGGCAGCAGCATTCAAATTAAGTTTGATGGAGCTAAAGTCTACTTCAAGAAAGTTTTCCATAGCCTCCTGTCTAAAATCTTTAAAGCCTGCTGCATAATTGGTGTCCAGAAGATCAGTACATTGCTTGGTCGTCTTAAATTCAGCCACAATGTCTTCCTTAGCTTTGGAGAGAAGAATGCTCAACTCGTCATTCTTTTTCTGTAAGTCCACAAGACGAAGATCTCTCTCCGCTGCATTGGCCTTCAACTCCCCAACCAAAGTTTGCAACTCCTTCACTTTGTCCGTGGTTTTGGCAGCCACTTCAGCCCATTGCTTAGCCTCATCTTTCAACTCCTGAATCCTCGTCTCTAACAAGATCCTCATCTTATCCAATCCTGTGGCCTGCCTAGATGCTACTATAAACTTTGACATGCCCTATAAAAAAAATAATATAAAAAAAAGAGAGGAAAAAGATCTTGAAATAACAAAGACGAAGTAAAAATATAATTGCACACCTTAAAAAGATCATGAACACCAGAATGTTCAAAATTCTTTAAGGACATGTCATAGCAGGTGTTTATATCCTTGTCAGAAATGGCGTTTTGGAAATGCTCCCATGCCAGATCTTCATTCTCAATAATGTTTGAAGCTGCCTTTTGGGAATGTTGAGACGAGGTAGATACAGTCATCTTAGGAGGAGAAGTCTTGGACGGAGTCACATTAGTTGGAATGGACAAATCTACATCAAACACTTGAGTAGGCTGTTGGGACCGAAAGGAGGTTAGGCTTGACAATCTGGGATGAATCATGCTTTCCCTTTTTACCTCGTCGGCTAGGGAGGTTTCCCAAATCCAAATTCTTGGACAAAGTTTTCCTTTTCTCCCCAGCTGACGGACGAGGCTGAGCCTGACTCTCAGGATGACTCCCTCCAACCAAAGTATCTTTCTCCTTGTTCTTCTTCAGTGTTGCCATTCCTAAAAGTGAATAAAAATAACAATAAGTGATGAGTGGTAAGGAGTTGTATACAAGTTGGAAAAGTATAATGTAAAATACTTACTTTTTCGCTCTGTAACCTCGTGAGCAATAGCCTTATCTGAGAGATTAGGACCGAATCCCCACTTAAAAAGATTGCAAAGATTAACTAAGGAATGAAAATTCGTATTAGCGTGAAGATAAGCCCTATGGACATGGTCACGATGGAATTTGCACAAAGACGGACGTTTAACACCTGTGAAGCAAATAATACACGAGTTAGAAACATTGAGATAAGATATATGTATACAAAAAGAGGGAGAGTAAGATAAGAGGGGAAGGACGTACTCTCAAGACGCAGGTTCCCTAAATCTCCAGTGTAAGGAGCAAAAGGGTCCCTTCCAACATCTACAGGATTTCCGAACCAAAAACTAGAGATGAAAATAAATTCCGTCTTCCAATTCCTGTCAGACAAGGCTAGGGACTCGATCAATCTACAATCCCTACCCCTTATTGTAAATTGGTGAAAGCCAAGAGATTGGCTTATTTGTCCACAGTAAGAGGACGGTCCCTTCCAAATACTTCTTTGCACAGAATTTGCATTGAGATAATTAATCTCCATGCATTTGGATTGAACTGACATACAACCAAACCTAACCTAACTAATAACTCTCTAGCAAATGAATTTAAAGGAAACCTAAGACCCCCCAAGAAGTAGGATTCATAAACGCCTATTCCAAAACGGGGATTACAGCACCATTCTCCACGGACGGCTAACCTGGGGTTGAACTTGTTCGGAATATGATACCACGTCCTAAGATTGCCTTTGCTTAGATGTTTTGGAATGAACACCTACTGCACAACTATAGATGATCTCCTCTTTGTCTGTAGGGTTGGACGAGGGGACATTAGACGAGGTACCAGCTTGGGAACTTGAAGCTTTCCTAAGTTACTCTTGAAGAGCTTCTATAGGAAACCCAAGAACATTAGAGGTATATTCCTCGTCTGTAGAACCTCCTTTACTACTATTACTACTACTGGAACCACTATAACTGGTGGAATCCTGATACTCCTCTATAGCCTTTTATGTACTATTGCTAGACAAAGAAATAACGGTTGCTGACATTTTGAGGAAAAAGGAAAACCTAAAGACAAGAAAGAAGAGAGTACCTGGCTCTAGACGAGAGGAGACTACAGACGCGGAGAAACTTCTAGACGAGGCTCTAGACGAGGAATTTCTGGAAGAAAATTTCAGAAAATATGAAGGGTATAGGAGGGATTCCACTATTTATAGACAACCCAACAGGGCACTTAAAGCGACACGAACCAATTAGAAGGTGCCACGTGGCGTATGCCTTAAAAGAATAAAACGACACAACCAGAAACCAATAGAATTACGAGTGGCACATCCAGTCAATAACGTAAATTCGTCGAAAAAAAAAAGGGTAATTTGAAAACATACATTTCCTTAGATGACCCATGGGCTAGGGGGCAACTGATGATGTTATAAAATAGTTAAACTATTTAACTCATCCATGTGGCTCGTCCATAGGAAAGGATAAGTTGGCTATAAATAAGCTCGTCCATCTGTTTACCCGGATGGATGTTCGTCCAAGGATTGGCTCGTCCATCACTCTAGTAAAATGGACGAGTTTTCTGGACATTCCCTTTTAAACAGACTCTACTTTCCTATTAGACTAACTGTTCCTTCTTATAAAATGGTTATAGTCAATAGACCCTAAATAATGTAACTTCCATAGCAGTTATGGTAGTTATCCCTGAATCCTCCGAACTCCACAACAGTAGGAGAAGTAACTGCCTCAGGCAAACACTATATAAAGGCTCTCCTACTGGAAGGTAAGATTCATTCAGAGATTTCCATAGGAAAAATACTTCTCTTTACTAAGAATTACAAATTCATTGACTTGATCATCGGAGGATCTTTGGCCGGCCTCCACCGGTCTCCTCTGACTTCTTGTTTGTTATTTTCAGGATTCAGCCTGTAGATCGTTAACGCCCGAGACTTTCAGCCTACTGATTCACAAGAACCATCACAAAATACTGTATGACAGCATCAGAATTGGTAGGCATATTGAAGTCGTGCCCATCCACATCAACTAGAATTAAGGCTCTTCCGGAGAAGGTCTTCTTCACCACATATGGGCCCTTGTAGGTTAGGGAAAAGTTTTCTCTATGATTAGGCAAGGCCTGGTTGCACTCTTTCAAGACTAGCTTACCTTTTTCAAAGACTCTAGGTCTAACTTTCTTGTTGAATGCTTGCTCAAAGTGGCGTTGATACAACTATCCATGGCACATTGTGGTCATGCGCTTTTCGTCTATCATGTTCAATTGCTCATATCGGGAAATAGCCCATTCATCTTTTAATAACTCTATCTGTGATAAGATTCTAATAGATAGGATCTCTACCTCTATAAGGAGGATGGCTTCCATGCTGTATGAATAGAAGTGCACCCGTGGAAGTACGGATAGAAGTGTGACCGGCACACAAGGCAAATGGCAAGAACTTGTGCCAATCCTTATAGGTGTCTGTCATCTTCACTAAGTTCTTGTTTATGTTCTTGTTAGTAGCTTCTACAGTATCATTCATCTAGGGACGGTAAGGAACTGAATTCCAGTGTTTAATCTTGAACTGTTGGCAAAGTTGCTCGGTCATTTTCCATTTTAGATTCTTTCCATTTTTTGTAACGAGCTCTTCTAGTACACCATAATGACAAATGATGTTCTATTTCAAGAATTGGCCCACCACAGCTTGGGTGATGCTTTTGTAGGAAGCAGCTTCCACCTAAGATATACTCATGCCCATTGGTGGTGTTCGAAATCACAGGTCCGATGACATCCATTCCCTAGGCTGAAAAAGGCCATGACATTTCTAGAAAGTGCAAAGGTTGAGGCGGAACGTTCTTTCTATTCTGATAGACTTGGCAATGGTGCCATGTCCTTACATGCTTGATGTAGTTGCTTTCCATGGTAAGCCAATAGTAGCTAGCTCTCATGATCTTTTGAGCCAATAGGGGTCCACTGGCATGGTCTCCAAGTAGGCCCTCGTGCATCTATTCCATCAAATGGCTATTCTTGGGGGTATCTATGCATGGAAGCAAAGTTTTATTGTGGTTCCTCTTATACAAGACTTTCCCACTCAAGAAGAATTGGTATGCCATGTGCCTAATGAATTTCTTCTCACTATTTGTGGCCCTAGATGGGTATTCATTATCTTTGATATAAGCCTTGATATCATGGTACCATGGCTTCCAATCAACTTCAGCTTCATCGTTCACGTATTCTTCAATGTTCATGCAATAGGCCGGCACGCCGTGGACCTCTATGTGCAATTGTTTCATCTCATCTCCTTCTACCAATTTAACCATACTAGCTAAGGTGGCTAAAGCATCTGCAAACTAGTTTTGTTCTCAGGGAAAATAAGCAAAAGTAATGTTCTAGAACTTTGGGATTAAATGGTTGACGCACTTCTGATATGGAATTAACTTGGTGTCCTGGGTTTGCCACTTTCCCTCTATTTGGAAGATGATCAACAAGGAATCTCTAAAGACATTTAGATCATACACGCCAAACTCTAAGGTAACTTGTAGACCTACTATGCATGCCTTGTACTTTGTGACGTTGTTGGTGCAAACGAAATGCCATGGTTCTACATTGCCTGTCTCTATTGCCAAAGCATCCTAATCCGAGAAGAGGGATTCTAAAAATTCTGGATCATTCAATGGCTAGTTCGCCAGGTAATCGGCTATGGCTTGGCCCTCAATGGCCTTTCATGTCACAAATGTGATATCAAACTCGGATAGCAACATCTGCTAAAGGGAGATCTTCCCTATGAGGGTAGGCTTTTCAAAGATGTACTTGATAGGGTCCCTGTAGAAATCAACTGCGTGGTGAAGTAGAGCATGTACTACTGCAACTTGCATGAGGCCCATGCTAGGGCGTAACACATCTTCTCAATGGCAATGTAGTTGACCTCACAACTGGTGAACTTCTTACTCTGGTAGTAAATCACCTTCTCTTTTTGATCGGGCTTATTCAGCTAGCCTAACGTGTAGCCCATGTATGCTTCTTTCACCGCTAGGTAAAGAATCAATGGATGTCCCAGTGTTAGGGTAACTAGAATAGGGGGGTTCAACAAATGCTAGTTCATCTTGTCAAAGGCCGCTTCACATTCATTTGTCCATTCTATCTTCCTATCCTCCTTCAAAAGCCTGAACAAGGGATTACACGTGGTGGTCAACTGCGCTATAAAGCGAGCTATGTAGTTGATCCTTCCTAAGAAGCTTTGAACTTGTTTCTTGGTTTTTAGTGTAGGCATGTCCTGATGGCCTGGAATTTTGCTGGGTCCACTTTAATTCCTCTCTGGGTTGACTATGAAGCCGAGCAACTTCCCTGAACTAGCTCCATAGATGCACTTGTTAGGATTAAGACATAACCTGTACTTGACAAGGCGCTTGAATAGCTTTCTCAAATCTGTCATATGATCTCTAGGAGTGCACAACTTGGCGATAATATCGTCCACGTAGACTTCAATCTCCTTATGCATCATATCATGGAACAAGGTTACCATGACTCGCTGGTAGGTCGCCCCAGCATTTTTCAAACTAAATAACATGATATTATAAGCATAAGTTCCCCAAAAAGTGACGAATGCTATTTTGGCTCTATCTTCTTCAGCCATTTTAATCTAATTATAACTTGAGAATCCATCCATAAAGGAGAAGAACATGCTAGTCACAGTGTTATTAATCAGGGCATCGATATGTAGCAAGGGAAAATTATCCTTTGGGTTAGCTCGATTCAGATCTTTATAATCAATGTTAATGTGTACTTTCCCATCTTTCTTTGGCACAGGAACAATGTTGGCAACCCAATCAGAGTAGGCTATGGTGGTAAGAAAATCGGCTTTCAACTACTTTTCTACTTCTTCTTTAATTTTCAAGATAGTCTCTGACTTCATCCTTCAAAGGGCTTGCCGCACTAGGAGGCATTTAGATTTAACTGGAATCCTATGGATGACTATCTCAGTATCCAGTCCTAGCATATCTTGATAAGGCCAAGAAAAGGTTTCTTTGAATTCCTTTAGCAGAGCTATGAGCTCGTCTTTCACGTCTTTAGGAAAGTTCACTCTAATTTTGACGGGTTTTTCTTTCTCACCTTCATTGGCTAGGTTTATCATTTTTGTCTCCTTTATATTGGGCTTGGACCCTTCGCTCTCTTTGTTTAGAGCTTCTAGGATGTCTCAAGGTAAGTTTGGGACCTCTTCCATTCCTTCAACATCATGATCCAACTCTATTGTATCATTCACATCATCTACAACTTCATTATGGCAAAGAGATGATTTAACCACTTGAGAATCAAAATAGATCCTATAGAGCAGAACATATATAGTGAAACATAAGATAATTTGCACACACATATTCATAGGAAAGCAAATAAAGAGAGATGCAAGAATTTTCCTAAATAATGCATTGAATATTTCATTAATGGTTTATAGGTAGCGAGAAAACAAAATTCATGCCTGATAATGATAAAAGGGAAATGCTCTTTTTTATTTCCTTTTTGTTTCTGGGAAAACAAACTAGGGAAATGAAGAGGGGATACAAATAAAGCAGAAAATAACATAAGCATGCAAAACAAACTAGATATGCTATTCCAACTCTCTTAGGTGATCGAGAGGCCCAATCACTTGATGATGGAATACTCCTTACTCAGCGGTGCAACCAAAAAGTAGGGCTCGATGGTCCAAAGGCTTGCTGCCTCACCTGGCATCCCTAGTCAAATAGTAAAAGTTGCATTCACAGAGGACTCTTCGGGACAGAGCCGAATAATGCAAGCCAGATCAGGCTTTTCATCTTCCAATTCCTTGAAAGGTTCTAGCATAATGACCTCGGCTGGAGCCAAAAAAGTGGTTCTGATATGGGGAATATACATCCTTGAAGTGTCGCACTTCCTCTTCTTACCTCTAGAAGCTTGAAAGAGTTCTTTATGATTGGGTTACCCTAAATCGAATCTTCCTTTGTTATCTGAGAGTTCAACGAGAGCAGAGCTCTCATGTCCTACGGCTTCGAGGTCTTGGCCTAATTTGTAACCAAACTTGAGCATTTCCTTTGTGGGCAATAGAATTTCTGTGGGCCAACCAGACTTTGGCTCTAAGGCATTGTGGATCATGGAAACTAGCACGAAGCTATGGAAAGACACTTTAGGGAAGGCATTGGCATAGATGTCTCCTGGAAGATAGTTATCGGCTCTTTAGCCATAATGGTCATTAATTGATTTTTGAAAATGAATTTAAGTCTCCAATGGAGGGTAGATGCGACTGCACCTGCTGTATGCAACCAGGGTCTCCCTAAAAGCATGTTGTATGGAGAGTCAACCTTAATCACTTTGAAGTTGACCATGAAGGATCTTGGGCTGATCTTAATCATTAGCTCTTTCATGTCCTCACACTTGACCACAGTATGCATGGCCAAGGTATGATCTCTACCTTCTAGAGGTAACTCATATTCTAAAAAGGAGACCTAGTTGGTGAATAACACCAATGATACCATACCCTCAAAAGAAGAGTTTGTAATACTGATAGGAACATGCGTTTCCTTCAACCCCTTCAATAGAACTTCACGATGGACCTTGGAAGATAGCAACAGGGCTAAGAATGAAATATGAGTTGGAGATTTGTCCAATTGTTGAATCACACTATAATCAGCCTTTAAGATGGTTTTCAAGAATTCCTCGACTTCTTCAATAGTGACCCTATTCCTGACTGGCTCAGCTCAGCTCTTGCCAATCTCTTTCCTCCTTTTTTCTAGTTCCTCAAGAGTATAACATCGACCACTCTAGTGAGTCCAGCTAGGCCTGAAGAGATATTAGAGCAAACCTCCTTCTTTCTAGTATGAGTGGAAAGTAAAGTCACATCATACTTCCATAGGATATGATAGCTATCTTCGTAGGGGAATGGCTTCAGCATATGGATGACCACACCTTCTTAAGTCTCTAGATTTGGCACTAAGGAGAATATCTTTGGATTGATGATGATTGGGTTGGGCAAAGCAGCTTCTAAAGATTTTGGGCCAGGAGCCCTAAAGGTTCCTCAGATAGGCTTTGGTAGAACTAGAGGTTTGAAACCTCAAATGGCAGGGATGACGGCAGTTCCCTTTTGGATAAATCCTAGAGATGGCTCTACGACTATAGGAAGTGCCAAGACTAAAGAAGCCTTCAATGGTAGGCATGACTTGTCCTTTCTTTAGAGCTAGCACCCCTGAATCCATAGGTGATTCTGTAATCTCTTCGATAATGATCGAAGTTAGAGGAGCTGGAGGAATCCTATACAAGTTCTCTTGCAAGTATTTGTCCTAATCCTTCCTTGATCCTATTGACATAGACTGTGGCTAGTTCCCTCTTGGGTACTAGGAGGGTATAGGGTGGCTACCATGCAATTGCTTCTTTATGTGGGTTATTTTTCGATCTAGATGATACCACGGTTGGCTAGACTTTTGACTTGTGCTCGGAGCACTCTACAATTGAATAGGGCATATTGGTCCCCACTATCATAGAATGAGTGGACTCCTAGTCAAAACCTGGAGCTCCTATGTTCTCGAGAACAATGTGACTTTTCTCGGCTAGAGCCTGTAACATAGCTTTCCAAGGGAATGTGGGGGATGAGAAATTAGGGATCCTCTTCTCCACTACAGAGATAGCAATCACATTCCTTTCCTAATAAGGAGGCAAGGGGCTAGTGATGAGATTCGACTCAATCGTGTTGTTTAACTGTACTAAATTGTTGTCGATGAGATCCTGGATTTGGTGTCTTAAATGTATGTATTCTTCCAAAGTATGCCATTCGGCCCCAAAATGGGGCTCACTTTCTTGGATGGGTCAAACCCAGGCAAAGGAAGACTATCTTTGAGTTTTGCGAATATTGGAGTCATTAGCTTCTTCTCCAATAGATAAGCGTAAAACTCTACCATGGGCATAGGTAGTAGAGAGAATTTTGGTGGTTCCGCCTTAGGATATCAGGGTGGATTAGGCCTTCCCCTCTAATCGAATGCTCGGTAAGGTGCATAGGCTAGCTGAACTTGTTGTTGATAAGGCCAGGCATTTGGGGTTGTATAAGCAGAAATAACACTCCTCAGTCCTTCAAGCGTTTTGTCAATCATATTTTTAGGACATATGTGGTTCACTTGTTAGGAACATATGTCAATATTTTATATAGTTGGCTAATCCTTTGACAAAACGCACTTTATTTGTAATTTGGTAGATCTAGGATGTGTTTAACACTTCAAGAAACATGTTGTTCAAGTCTAGTATTAAAGCCATAAAGATTGGACCAAGAAACAAGTGAAGAAAAGGTGTTCAATAAAGCTGGACAGATAGCTCGACACTTGCGGACAGATATCTCAACGGCTACTTGACACCTCCCGACAGCTGGCTATCTATCGAGTCTTCAGTTGATTGTTATCGCAATCTCGACACCTTCTCGACAACTGGTGGATCGATCGAGAAAGCTCTTATCCCCTCGACAACTTCTCAACACCTAGCTATCTATTGAGGTTTAAAGCTTGACACCTCATCAACACCTCCCAATCGATCGAGGTTACGAAAATCAGAATTTTCAGATCTGATTTTTGGGCCAGGCTTTTTTATTTGTGTAGAGTTTCTTTTCTCATAGCCCTAGACCTATATAAGGCTTATTTTAGACGCCGTCATACAATAGAATACAAGGAGAACATATGAAACCGATGCCTTATTCTATCTGAAAGAAGCTACTGCATCTTTGCGCCTTAGGGTTTTCTAACCAAGTACTTCTTGATCTTCATTGTTGATGAAGTGAAGAACTTTGCAGCCAACAATCTTCTTCTAGTTGGTGATTAAGTCGCGTACTAGGATCCGTGCAATTGATTAGTCATGTACTGGGATCCATGCAACATCAAAGGGTGATGTTCATATATTGAAGAATTCAGAGGTTCTGAAGTGGTAGAAGGTTTTTGCTGTGAGTTCACTTATGGGGATTGTAGAGTCTAGGGACAAAGGTTTTGTACTAGATTTGAAACTTCTCTTTACTATAGTGGATTGCTTTTTGGGAAGGTTTCCCCCCAGGTTTTTTACTGTGAAACTGGTTGGTTTCATTGGTTTTCCTAGGTCATCATATCTTGTCTTATTTATTTTTCCACTACATTATTTTGACATGATATTGATGTTTGTTTGTTTTAACAAATTTTATTCATAATAAACATAATTAACAACTTGGATTTAAAACTTGTTAATTCTATCAACTGGGGTCTAAATTTCCCAACACATATGAACATCGGCTTTCTTTCCTTTGTGACTAGTTACCTTCTTCACCTATTATTCTATCATAGAATTTAGAGCCTCAAGATTAACTATTTTCTTGCTCCTAATACCCTTATCAATGCACTCCCCTATAGGAATCAGGCTTGCGAAGTGAGTGACCTGGGCACTAATCATCTTCTCATAGTAACGAGGCTTGAGGTTATTAATGAACCATTTGATCATTTCGTCTTCCATCATAGGAGGAAGCACATGGGCCTCTAGCTCACACCACCTTTGGGCATACTCACAGAAAGATTCCCCGCTCTTCTTTTTTCTCCTTTGAAGAACTGTGAGATCGGAAGCTATCTCAGTATTAAATCGGTAGTACTCTAAGAATGCGTTGGCAATCTCTCTTTCCAGCTAGTGGACTTTTCCGATCTCACATAACAAGTGGCTATAAGGCTAATCAAGCTATCAGGGAAAATTTAGCAGAGCAAAGGATATTGTCTCCATAAGGTGCCATCTTCCTACATAACATGTGTAGATGGGCGCAAGGATCTCTAATGCCATCATACCTGATGAACTCAGGTGCCTTGAACTTGGGAGGCATAATGACTTAGGGGAAATTGGCTAGACTATTTAAATCGAGACTTTCTCAGGCACCGAAGCCCTCTATGATACTGATTTTCTTAATCAAGGTCTTCACTTAACCTTTGACCTGATCGTAACCAGACTCTAAGGACTTATCCTTAGGAGGATCTACATCTTGGTTATTCCCTTGTGGGGTGAATAGTGGTGCGGTTTAGCCCTAATTTGGATCTGGTGGTGGCCAGTTCTAATTTTCAGAATGGGGTGTAGAGCCTTAAGGAATGGGACTAGATGATTCTCGATTCCCATTTCCAACCAGCTGTTGCATCATGCGTATCATTTCTGCCATCTGTATGAACTCGGCAACACTTACTTTAGAAGCTGAAGGGTCACTAGTAGACATCTCTCTAGTATGAGACCTAGTGATAATGGGATCACGACGTGATGGTAACTTAGATTGTTTCCTTTGAGTAATCTTTTCTCTTTAGGATCCTGGAAAGGAAAAGAATGGGAAGGGAGAGAAATGGGGTACATTTGAAAATTTGACAATGTGGAAACACAAAACAAACCCAAAGTTAGTTTATGTTCTTGCTCATTTAAAATGCACATAACGTTTTTTGAAATATTGGCTTGGACCCTTGATTGGGTATTTATCACGGTGAATTTCTATAGTGATGCGGAATTAATGCACAAGCTTAGCATGTAACTAGAATTTTCATATCATGCTGGAAATTGTGAGATGGACCCTTCTCTTTTGATTACATGGAAAAGTGTTGCCTTATACAAAATTTGACTTTTAATAATGCCCCAAGATAATGGGCTATAGGCAATGGCTCCAACAGTGGACCTTTTACAATACAAGGAAATTCAAATTTACAATGAAAAGCTTCATTCTTGATGACTTGCCTTCTCGGAGAAGATCTTGAGCTCTTAGCAATGTCCTCATTGGCGTGGAGTTTTAGCTACTTGCCATAAATTTTAGTTGTACACATTTACATGAAAGGTCCATTAGTGTATGCATACATGCCCTTAGGGACCAGGTATGATCTAATGTGTGGGCAATGAGGTTGCTTTTCCATAGGGGTTAATCAAAGATGCTTTGTAAACAGGATGGATAGAACCTGGAGTAAAGCATGACTCTTTGATGCAAGCAAAAGGGGCAAACCTATAAATAGAAACTGGACACTTTCCCCTCAAATCTTTTTTAAAACAATCCTATGAAGGATATCCTACACTAGGCTAGGATGTTCACTTAGATTTGGCTCTTCTTAGTCCTCACAGGTTTGACTTTGTTTAGGTTAACTATATAAGATATGCTTAATTGGTAAGTTGGTCTTATTCTTAGGGGGGACCTCGATCTTCTATGGACTAAAATAATAATATCTTTTCATCATCTTTGCTAATCAACTATGTTAGGGTCATATTTTATGTAATTGGCTAATCCTTTGACAAAATTCACTTTTCGTGTAATTGGGTAGATCTAAGATGGGTTTAATACATTAAGAAATATGTTGTTCAAGCATAACAGGTTTTCGCATTAAAAGACATGAAAATTGGTCCAAGAAACAAGTGAAGAAAAGCTACTTATTAAATCTCAACAGATACCTCGACAGATGCCTGTTATCGAGACTTAATGTGAAGCTCGATAAATAGCACGACAGCAACTTGATCTATCGAGAATTACGATTTTCAGTTTTCCAAATCTGAAATTTGGCCCAAGCTCTTGTATTTGTTTAGGGTTTCTTTTGTCATAACACTAGACACATATAAGGCTTATTTTAGGAGCCATCACACATGGATACAAAGACCAAGAGATTTATTTTTCTCTGTGAGAAGCTACTGCGTTTGTATGCCATAGAGTTTTGTAACCAAGTGCTTCCTAATCTTCATTGTTGATGAAGTGAAGAACTTTGCAGCTAACAACATTGTTCAAGTTGTTGGAGTTGAACGATCAAAATGTATCTTCATAAAGGTGTACCCCCTCAGGAAGATATGGGCAAGGGTAAAACCACTCGGTGATCAAATCAAAGAAAAAACCATGCCTTATGATATGACAAATAAGCACGAAGTATGCACTCTACTTTTAAGGTAACACATGTCTATGGTATCTCGACAGTGGTTACTCAAGAGACATGACTGGAGACCGCACTCTCTTTAAGACCTTTAAATCCAAGAAAGTTGGTAATTTCAAAATTTTGGTGATGGAAGCAAATCTCAAATAAAGGGAAAGAGAATCATATCTATACTAGGGTTATCGGACATTGCAAATGTGTTGTAGTGGAAGGGTTGAGAGTGAATCTATTAAGCATAAGTCAGATTTGTGACTAATACTTTTGGTGATATTCTCAAAAGGAAAATGTATGGTGTTAAATGCGCTAGGTAAGCAACTCTTAAACGGGATTTAGACACTGCCAAATTGCTATGGTCTAGTTCCTGATGTTGAGATTGTGCGCAACAGCATTTGAATGCTAAATGAAGATTTACGGCATCAAAGGATGGGACACGCCAGCTATAAGCAACTATCAATTATGTTAAAGAATGTCGCTGTCCTAGGAATGCCTAAACTCAGTAAAGTGGTAAATGCTGTTTACGGACCGTGTCAACTTGGAAAACAAACAAAAGCTCAACATCATGGCACTTTGCCTACTGCCACTACAAAAGCTCTTGAGCTTCTCCACATTGATCTTATGGGCCCAATAAGAATGGAGTCTCTTAGAGGACAGAAATACATCATGGTGGTGGTAGATGACTTCACCAGATTCACTTGGGTTATTTTGCTAAGATCAGAGTCTGAAGCTCCTTAACACATAGAGACATTGTGTAAAAGGTTTTAGAATGAAAAAGGGTTGAAAGTTAATCAAATTCAAAGTGGTCATGGAAAAGAATTTGAGAACTCTCAAATGAAGTCCTTTTGCACTGAGGCTGGCATTCCTTAAGAATTCTCGGCCTTCATCACTCCTCAATAGAATGGTGTAGTTGAGAGGAATATTAGAGTCATTCAAGAGATGGCCAGAGCTATGATACACAACAAAGAAGTGTCAAAAGACCTATGGGGTGAGGTGGTTAACATTGCATGTCATATTGTGAATCGAGTGTACTTCAGACCAAGTACAAAGAAGACTCCATATGAGTTGTGGAAAGAAAGGAAAAAGAGGACATGGGAAAGTTTGACACCCAAAGTGATGAAGGAATCATTCTTAGATATTCCTCCACTAGCAAAGCATACAAGGCGCTAAACAAAAGAACTAGAAAGGTAATGGAAACCATTAATGTTGTGGCAGATGAAGCATTAACTTCCAAGTCTTTAAAACATGTTGATCAATTACCAAAGTCCATCCTCCCATTGACTCTTGAAATTGATCAAGAAGTAGGTGATCAAGATCCTTCTTATCTTGCCTCACCTATTTCCATACAGACCTTAGAAGATGCTTCTACATCACTTTAGCTTGATGATCATTTGGAAAAGAACCCTTATCCAGGATTAAATTGAATCATCCTCCAGAAGTGATCATGGGAAACATGAATGAACTTACCTTAAGAAAGCATATAGTTGATAAATATGTGGCTAAATTTGTTTCTTATTCATGTTATTTATCTTAGGTTGAACCTGCCAAGGATGAAGATGCTCTTCAAGATGAAAGCTGGGTAGAAGCCATGCATGATAAACTTCATTAGTTTCAAAGGAATGATGTCTGGACACTGGTACCTAGATTGGAAGGAGTGAATATCATTGGCACCAAATGGATATTTTGCAATAAGATTGATGAGGAAGGGAAAGTCATTCGCAACAAAGCTAGACTTGTGGCTTAAGTCTACACTTAAGTTGAAGGAGTAGACTTAGATGAAACTATTTCTCTTGTTGCTCGCATTGAGTCCATATGGGTCTTACTTGCTTTGGCTTATCATTCGAAGTTCAAGTTATATCAGATGGATGTGAAAAGTGTTTTTCTAAATGGATTGCTCATAGAGGAAGTCTACATTGCATAACCAAAAGGATTTGTTGATCCTCACTTTCCAAATCATGTGCTTTATCTTAAGAAGGTGCTCTATGGATTGAAGCAAGCACCTAGAGCATGGTATGATCATCTCACTGAATATTTGGAGTCCAATGGATTCTCATGGGAACAAGCTAATCGAACATTGTCCATTAAGAAAGTTGAAGGAGAACTGGTTATAGCTTAAGTCTATATGGATGATATCATCTTCTGATCTACAAAAGATGACCTGGCTCATTCCTTCTTGAACATGATGCAAACCAAATTTGAGATGAGCATGATTGGAGAACTGAATTACTTCCTTGGTTTGCAAATTTGACAAAGTGACTTAGGTATTTTCATCTCTCACTCTAAATATGCTAAAAATCTTGTGAAGAAGTTTGGTCTAAAGTCTGCTAGTTTTGTTAGAACTCCTATGAGTCCAAATACGAAACTCCTTACTGATCAGCTAGGAAAAAGTGTTCATCCGTCTCTCTATAGAAGCATGATAGGTAGTCTTCTTTATCTTACTACTAGTAGACCTGACATAAGTTACAGTGTAGAAGTGTATGCTAGATACCAAACTAATCCTAAAGAATCTCACATTACTATAGTAAAGTGTACTATCAAATACATTAAATCCACTGGTAATTTTGGAGTCTAATAAGGATACTAATGATGTGTTAGCTGGATATTTTGATGCGCACTAGGTAGGGAATGCTGATGACCGTAAAAGCACCTCTAGTAGGTATTTTTATTTAGAAAATATTCTTGTCTCATGGATGGGTAAGAAGCAGAATTTCATCTCTCTCTACTGTTGAGGCAGAATACATTGCTACTGGAAGTTACTGCACTCAACTTCTTTTGATGTAAAAACTTCTTCTTGATTATGGTATTTTTAAGAATCGTCTCACAATATATTGTGACAATACCAGTGCCATAAACATTTCTAAAAATCCGATTCAACATTCTCAAACCAAACACATTGAGATCCAATATTGCTTTATTTATGAGTTGGTTGAGGTCGGCATTCTTACTCTTGAGTTCATTCACACTGATGATCAAAAAGCTTATCTCTTCATAAAACCCTTGGATGGTAGACGCTTTGAATTCTTGCACCAAAACATTGGTGTTATCTCTTTGAAGATTTTCTCTTCTCTTCCTCTTTCTTGCATTTGCACTTCTAGTTTTTGATGCTTTGTTTGTTTGTATGTTTTTATGCCTTGTTTTAAGTTTTTTAATAAAAAAAAAGGGGAATTTTTTTTAAAAAAATACAAAAACAATGTGTGTTTGTGTATACTAGTACTTGTGTATCTTGGATGGCCTTTAAAACAAAGTAGGACTAAAAAATCTTAAGAGAAAGGCATAACCATCTCACCACTAAAACTCGTCAATCATACAACATTTGTGTGCAATTCATAAAAGTCGTGCTCAGTAAGGTGTAGCACTTGCATAGCAAAAGCATGATTTTAGCTTTCAAAATTTGGTAATCCTTTTCTCTCTTACTTGCCCATTCATGTTATGTCATTTTATGCTTAAAAGAAAAATATTCAAAGAACATGTAAAGCAAAACGAATCAAAATGCTTTCAAATATGGTTGCAAGCATGTTTCTAGAAGATATCGACGATATATGATGTACCTCGAAGGTGATAGTCCCCATCAAACAGTTATGATTTTGTGTGGATGTAATTGATCCTCTTATATCATTACTCTTCATATAATGATTTACTTATACTTTCTTGCAAATTTTCACACACAACAGGCATACTCTTTGCTACTCTTGATATTATTGTATAGTTACAATGTGATTTGGCCATCACAAGGAATACATGTGGTAGTATATGCTTTCTAAACTGTCTAAACTTGTTTTTGAAAATAAAATTGATTAGACTTGTTTAGTTTGTTTTATATAGGAATGCTTTGCATCTAGAATTGATGGTGTGTTTGAGTGTTTAACATGCTTCTTGGTTGCTTGTTTTGGTGTATCTTGATTGCATTCATCTTATGTTGGTTCTTCTTGAAAAATTTGTTTTTGTCTTCTCGATAGATGCTTGATGCCTTCTTAATAAATTCTTGATAGCTCCTCGATATATGCCTTTTCTATCAAGATTTCTAGGTTTGTTCTTGATACCTTTCAATAGATAGCTCGATCCATTGAGCCAATTCTTTGGAGTCTCTGTCTGCTTGATATATGCTCGATACCTCTCGATCTATCGAGATTTTGTTCTTGATAGATGCTCGATACCTTCTCAATCTATCGATCTATGTTTTCTTTATATATATATATATATATCTGAGGTTCGACCTGGTTTTTCTCAAACTCAAATATCTCGATCTCTCTCTTCTCTCTCGATCCAAACTTTTTCTTTTCACCAAAAACCTTCCCTCATCAAGATTTAGGCCCATTCCAAGTCTCAATCCTTTGGTATGTTCTCTAAATCCTCTCTTTCTCTCGTTGTTCATGCATTTCATGCATTTTAGACCTATGTTTTCTTTCTTTGGGAAATTTTTGTGGTTTTTGAGTTTTTATGAAATTTTTTAGGTCCAGTGTTAATGTTTTGTTCTCATATAATCATGCATTGCATTCTTTAGCATTATAATAATGTTTCATGCATTTTAGGATTGTGTGACTAATTATATCTTGTGAGTGCTATAGTTTGGATTGGCTTTTTGCCCATGATGTAATTTCTTTTGTACGTGACATGATCATGCATTTTCATGCATTGCACTTCATTCTTTTCTTCTTTCTTGTGCCTTATTCTCTGCTGTGTTTCTCTGTTTCTTCTTTCTCTCTCTCTCTCTCTCTCTCTCTCTCTCTCCATTTAGTTTCCTTCTTATGGCACCTAAAAAATCTATTCCCTCCAAGAACCTAATAAGTCGTTATCGTTCTTCTTCTTCTATTCCTTTTATTCTTGATTCTGTGAGGTTCTGTGATGAGAAGGCCAGAGATGACTTCTTTGAGAACATCTCTAACTTGGTGATTCATTTGGAATGCCAAGTCTCTATCTGATTTATCTCTTGGGATTGGGCTTCTCTATGTGAGATACCAAAGAGTTATGGTATTTCGCGGTTTGTTATGGTATTTTGCGGTACACGTATCATAGTCACCTCGGAGTTCATTTCCGAGGTACTACATTTTCCTAGGGTTGATCATCCTAATTACCCTAGTCACCATCATCTCAATTCTGTCTCTCAAGATGAGATGGCCTAACTTTTCTATAAGAAGGCCATGGTGGGTGGAGAAACTCTAAATTTCTCAACCACTGGGTTTGCTAAGGGTCCAAGGATCCTTAATATGGTAATGACCCTTATTCTTACACCATGGTCTCACTATAACACTATCATTGAGCCTCCTGCTCATTTCCTTCTTTCTCTCATGAAAGATCTTGTATGGATTTTCCTTCACACATGATTGAATCTATGACAGAGACACTACTACACGTGATAAACTCATCTTTCCTTCGACTATCACACACATCCTATCACACGTGCACGTCACTAATCCTCTCTTTTTCCCTTTCTATGCCATGGATGCCATTAGCAAGGAATCTATTAGGAGGAGCAACACGCAACTAGCGGCCAAGTGGCCTCGTGTGGAGGATGCTGCCCCTACCCCCTGTTCGTCTTCATTTTCTGCTCCATCTTCTTCTTCTGGAGTAGAGGCATCCTTTGCCACCATTATGGATGAGCTTCAGCACGTGCGTGCTAATTTTGGTAGTCGTCTTGACCACATTTCTAATAAGATGTGTCAGATGAACACTAGGATCAGTTGCATAACTCGCTAACAGTCTCGTCTTAGTGGTTTTGCTCCTTCACCATCTCCCGAGCCTACTAAGGATTCTTCTTCAGATGGTGGAGATGATGATGATAAGGATGCTTCTGGCTCTGAGTATAATGATGAGAAGATTGCTTCTCAGTGATTCACCCTTTGTCACTTATGATAAAAAGGGGGAATAGTTTTGTATATGAGAGTAGTCTTTCCATTAAGGGGAGAGCTAGCATAGGGATAAACCAGTTAGAGGGAGAGTGCTTTAAGAGATGTAGTGAGGTTTTGATGTATCTTTTGTCACTTCATGTACCATGGTCTTATGACCACTTTTGTATACATTTTGTTGCTTCTTTCTATATATATGATGTATGTTTCTTCAACTTTGTCTCGCATGTGTTGTTTCTTTTCTCTCTTTATACATATGTTTCTTCTTTTATACAACTTGTCTATGTTTCACACTTGATGCCTTGATGAATCTTGTTTAAGTGTTTTAGAAAAGACAAGTTGCAAGTCTATCATACCATGATCTCTTTTCTTGCAAAGTTTTTCAAAAGCTCATTGTAGTTGTTAGGCTTATGTACTTTTTCCTTTTTGTAATAGTTATGAAGTTGTTGCTTTATATGACTCTCATAATTATGCTTCTGGTATTATCACAAATTGCCTAAAGGGGAGATTGTTAGAGTCATATTTTATGTAATTGGCTAATCCTTTGACAAAATGCACTTTTCTTGTAATTGTGTAGATTTAAGATGGGTTTAGTACATCGATAAATATGTTGTTCAAGCATATCAAGTATTTGAATTAAAAGACACGAAGATTGGTTCAAGAAACAAGTGAAGAAAAGTTGTTCATTAAGTCTCGACAAATAGCTCGATAGATGCCTGCTATCGAGATTTAATGTGAAGCTTGATAGATAGCTCAACAGCAGCTTGATCTATCAAGAACTGCAATTTTCAATTTTCCAAATCTGAAATTCGGCCCAAGTTCATGTATTTGTTTAGGGTTTCTTTTCTCACAATCCTAGACATATATAAGGCTTATTTTAAGAGCCATAACACACAGATACAGAGGCCAAAAGATTTATTTGTTTCTATGAGAAGCTATTGTGTTTGTATGCCATAAGGTTTTGTAACCAAGTGCTTCCCAATCTTCATCGTTGATGGAGTGAAGAATTTACAGCCAACAACTTTGTTCAAGTTGCTGGAGTTAGTCCCGTACTAGGATTCGTGCAAAGGGTTAGTCACAGATTGGAGATTTATGCATCAAAGGAAAGAAGGCTACTACAAGATCAAGTCCGATTGGGTATTGGAGCGAAGGTTCAACTGTAGGTTGGTATTTCGAGATAGGTTAGGGTAGTTGGTAAGATTCCTTATACTTGTAACCGCTTGATTATTGATTAATGGATTATTGGGAGTGGTAACCATAAAATCACCCGGTGAAATTTTTGCCTTGTGAGAGGTTTTTCCTATTTGTCATCAAATCACCGTGTCAATTTAATTTTCGTGGCATTTAGTTTAATTGATAATTTCTTGGTGCCTCCACAATTTGCATGCAATTAAACCTAATTAATCAACTTGGGCAATTGAATTAATTAACTATGATCAAGCTATCTTAACCTAACAAACTTCATTCCAGTTGAAAGTTCAAAATGTGTATAAAACACCCTTGAACGTTTAGACCCCAAATTATAAGATTACCAATTCAAGCTTATAATCAAACAATTAATGTGCGGAACATGAACATAAGCCAATCACAGAATTGATAACTAATCTATGCCAAATATAAACACATCCACAACAGTAAATATAAGGTAAAGATAAAAGGAAGGAAGATGCAAATACATGGACAACACACGATGTGTTATCGAAAAGGAAACCGAAGTCCTCGGCGTAAAACCTCTCCACCGCCCTTCAAGCGGTCAAATAATCCACTAAAGAATGTAGTTGGGATACATGAACAATAGAAGACCCTCCAAGTCTAATCTACCCAAGTACCTAAGCCCTCCAAGCTTCTTGCTCCAACAAGGTTATGCCGAACCTATTTCTTCTTTAGCTTCTCGGATTCCGCTACTATACCATAACATTAACCAATGTATATTAGTTCCTTCCAAACTGCTTCCCTTAGCACCAAATGAACCTTCTCACAAATGTAGGTATGGTGAGATAAGAATTTGGTCAATGACCTCTCAAGGGTATGACAACGGAGAAGAAGAGAGTAGAGGAATTTGTAGAGTCTCTAAGATAAAGATTGGGGATGAGACAATCTTGTTTTTCTCTAGGGTTTCTCTCACAAAATTCTCTCTAGAAGCTCTTTTAAATTAGTGGGTATAAGGGTTTATATATAGTGGTGTGTGTTTGGAATACAAAGAGACATTTTTTTCCAAACAGGGCTGATTGGCGGCTTGACCTCGTGGCTTGTCCAAGTCGCGAGTTCAAGTCGCGACGTAATGGCCTAGCTAGCCTGAGACTTTTGTCCTATAGTGCGACAGTTGGTGCAACCCTTCAACTCCCCATGTGTGCATCTCACGTGCCTGCAGTTGGCGGCTTGCCAGTCGCGAGTCGGCCGCGAGTCCTAGCTGCGAACCCCTGCTTTCTGGCACATACTTGAGCTTTTCTTCACCTCTTCTCACACACTACCCTTACAATAATCCCACCTAAATACAGGATTACTAAGTGCTAAATTACAAGCAAATTGGCACAGAATAAAGCCAACAAGATAGTTGATAAATTTCAACCTTAAAATCTCCCCCTTTGGCTATTTCGTGACAAAACCCTAAAACGAACTCTAGACTTAACACGTGAGTTGGGAACAGTTGGAAAACTCACTCACACCTAACTCTAGAATCTGTAGAGCTTTAGAACCATAAGAACAAGTAACTCCTGAAACATAACAACACAATAAGTTCATTGTATGCAGAAAACTTGTAAAGCAAATGGAACAAGTACAATGTGATCAAGCATAATGGAATAAAGCAATAAACCATGGCAAGACCAAAACATGCAATCACTATAACCAAGTGATCACAATGCTCATTCACACTTGGAATGAACATCCGAACATTCAAGATGACAAACACAAGGCCAACCACTTAAATGACCAACACTTAACCAATGCACAATACATGAAGTATGTGCATCTAGGAAAAATCCTACACGAGCACAAGAGTGACAGTACTTAAAAAGGAATGCATAGCATTAGGTTAGAAGTACTGATTTTACAAAGCACAAATGCTGCATATAGCATGGCACAAACCACGAAGGCCTACAAGTGTTCATAATCAAACTCTTAAAGCTCACATAAGCAACATGGGTACAAAAACTTAAACAAAAGCTTAAAACCTACAAATGTAGTAGGTATGTTAAAAGCATACAAAGTGGATACTGAAATATAGTATGATAAAAGCTAAAGATAGACAAAAGCAATAAACAAAAGCCTGTTAGCTGAAATCTCCCCTTTTCCTTCTTTCATTGAGCTCCCCCTACCAACAGCATCTCCCCCTTTTTGTTATAGAATAGCTAAACTTCATCATCTTCTAGCTTTTTTTGAGTTTGATCCAATTGAGCTTGAATAGAAGTGAACTTTGTATCCCACCGAATGTTGAGACGGTGCAAGATGGATGTAAGTCCTGACATCTTTGTACTCAGCTCATTGACAGATGCTACAATAGAGTCTAGCTTCTCGTCGTTATGGAATGAGCTGGAGTGCGAACCACTGTGGGACACTGAAGCTTCTATTTTGATTCCTTTCTTGCTATGGCCAATGCTAGCGTTGAATGTACGCATGTTGATTGGACATGGTTTTGGGCAGGAAGATTCATTTTCAGAGGGATGGATCCCTTTCAGCTTCAGAATCCTTGAAATGAGACAACAGAAAGGAATGCAGATCCTTGATTCTGTTCGTAGAACAGTTTTGCGAAGGATATGAAATATATGAGCACATATATCAATCTCAATATCAGAAATCAGATCATGAAGGAACAGTGCACGTCCGAGGTTCATATACCCTGTGCTGGACAAGGGAAATAGGTTGTGAATCATAACAATCGTAAGCACCCTCAATTTTGGAGGAAGAGATGAAACACTGACTGAGTTTCCATTTGAGGAAAATTCCAAATCTTCTCCATGAACAACTTTAAGTAATTCCTTATCTGGATGTAGATTATCATACACTGGTGAGACCCCAAGTATTGGCCAGTTGTTGTGCAGAATCTCTGCTAAGTATGTGGAAGAGACCGAGAAGCTTTTTCCTCTAGCCCAGCAATTAAGTTCATCTCCTTCGACAATTGCATTGGCATAAAATTCTTTTACCAGATTTTCATATGCATCATCAAGGTTGGAGAGGAGATAGTTCCAATCCTTGTGGGCAAACCATTGAGGAATGTTGGTGTCAAAGAGAGAATGTTGGTCAAAGACTCTTTTAATCAGTGGTGTAGCCTTTTTGAAGAAATTTTCATAAATTTGAAAAGCAGCATACGATCAGAACTTGTTCGGATCGAACACACCAGATAGGGAACAAGTCCTTTTTGGTGTAGGGGAGAAATCATCAATTTCAATGACAGGTTCCTTCCCTTTGTTGTTCCCTCCTTTCACAGCTGATCTCTTGAATGGAGACATTTTGACACTGCAACATGATGTAACACACACACAAGAGACACCAGATAAGACACCAACATTATTAGCAAGGAGTAAGTTTCACACCATGGATACCAAAGAAAACCTTAAACTCTTAAGGTTTAGGTTCAAATAATGACAATGAGAATGTGTATACACCCAATAACCAAATTAGGTACACAAGATAGAGAAAAATAGTGTATATACCATCACAAACAGTCATTATAACCAGTAAATCAAAAACCCATGTTTAAACATGATAAATCACAAACCACAATTAATCTCCACAAAATAGGAAAAGAAGCCCAAAGCAGTAGGTATGAAGGAAAAGAGAGAAATCCCATACCTTTTTCATGAAGATTTGAGAAGAAACGATGTAGAGATGGATGATTTGCAAAGAAAGACTCGGAGTGTTTGTGAGAGTGAAATAGGGAAGACAATGAACAGTCACAATGGGTCCGTTTGGATTGAACTTATTGTTGCTGAAACTGAAAACTGAAAATTGAAAATTGAAAACACTGTAGTAAAATAATTTTTAAATGTGTAAATAGTACCGTGGGACCCATTTTTAATATTTTTTACTGCGTGAACAGTGCTGTGAACAGTGCTAAACAGTACATGAACAGTGTTTTTTGTCTCTAAACAGTAAAATCATGTGATTTTACTGTTCACTGGCCGGGAAAAAAAAAAAAAAAAAAGGAAAAACTCAAACATGGACGCACACTGAAAACGCAGAGGCCAAACGCCCTCAATAAGGATGAGGGAAAAACTGAAAAGCATTTTAAAATTGTTTTCAAAATGCAAAACACGCATTTTTCGCGACTGGATCAAGTCGCCAGTAAGTCACCAGGGTAAGCCGCGAAACACTATGAAGCAGGATTCTTGAAAAATCTCCTAAGTGTTTTTTGAGACTGGAAGATCTACCCGTGAGAGAGTCGCGATATGAGCCGCAAAAATCTCTGTGTACCCCTCATGACTGGACCTTCCACCCGCGAACAAGTCGCCACACTGAGTCGCGAAATATGCAAAATCACAAATTTTGAAAAAATTTCTAAGTCTTTTTCGCGACTGGGATGCTGACCCGCTAGTGACCCGCGAAAACTCTCGAAGTGAGTTTCGCGACTGGAGCATGCGACTGTACTAACCCGCGACCTAGTCGCCAAAACACGGCAACACTGTTTTTGAAAATTTTGACTATTTTGTAAAATCAAAACACTTTCCAAAAAAAAACTAAAACACTCAAAAATCTTTTTGTGTTTGATCAACACAGATTGAGCTTGTGAAAACACATTTAAACAAGTACAATCACACAAATGAATATAACATTCATTGAACATAGACTTCTGTGTTATGTATGGATATCAAAAATGAGATAGTCCTTAGTCTAATGTGAAGGTTCAATGATCAATTCAATCAAGGCATACACAACTAGCACTAGGTAATGTGACCTATCTCAATTATAGAAACATGCATATATGACCTCCCACATGCACTTGATAACAATTTTTTGAAACTTTTCATTTGGCTCCATATTCAACATATCATTTGTACTTTTTGAGCAAAGAGAATCTCTTTTTGAGATAGATGCCTAAAATTTTTGATATTTCAATTGGTGAGTTAGCCTTTGGCTTTTTGGGCATCAAACATTTCATTTTGGTCGCTTTCCCTTTTTCCTAGTCGAATACTAGTATGTGCGACAGGCTTTCGCAGCTCTATATCTCTTTTCATTTGGAGATTTACATTTAGAGAGCTCTTTTAAGTATAAAAATAAAAAATGGGAAGATATATAGGCATGAGTCTATGCATATCTCAAGATCAACAAAACCATTCACTAATCATTCATGACAAGGTTAAAGATCTATTTACAACAATTACATAGATTTCAGAATTTCTTCCACAATGATATGAGTGCATGAGAGACAAGCTAAGCTCGTAAAATGCACAAAGCCATTAGTACAAAGGTACAAGGCAAAGCCGATCAGAGTGCACCCGCTCTGATACCAATTGAAAGTTCAAAATGTATATAAAACACCATTAAACGTTTAGACCCCAAATTATAAGATTACCAATTTAAGCTTATAATCAAACAATTAATGTACAGAACATGAATATAAGCCAATCACAGAATTGATAACTAATCTATGCCAAATATAAACACATCCACAGCAGTAAATATAAGGCAAAGATAAAAGGAAGGAAGATGCAAACACACGGACAACACACGATGTGTTATCGAAGAGGAAACCGAAGTCCTCAGCGTAAAACCTCTCTGCCGCCCTCCAAGCAGTCAAATAATCCACTAAAGAATGTAGTTGGGATATATGAACAGCAGAAGACCCTCTAAGCCTAACCTACCCAAGTACCTAAGCCCTACAAACTTCTTGCTCCAACGAGGTTACGCTGAACCTATTTCTTCTTTAGCTTCCCGGATTCCGCTACTATACCATAGCATCAACCAATGTATATTGGTTCCTTCCAAACTGCTTCCCTTATGATAGGCCACAAACTGAATGATCCCTTGTGATTAAATCAATTAATTAATTAGCCAAGTTATTAATTAATCAATTTATCATGGAATTGCGTGGAAACACAAGCAAATCACCAAATAACTAAATATGCAGCGAAAATTAAATGACACGGTGATTTGTATACGAATAGGGAAAAACCTCGCAAGAAAAACCCCACCGGGTGATTTTCAGGTCACCACTCCCGAAACTCCACTATTATCAAATCAAGCGGTTACAAGTAAAGGAATCTCAAGTACCTTACCAACCTACAGTTGAACCCTTACCCCAATACCCAATTGGACTTGATCTGTAGTGACAATTTCCCTTTTGATGCACGGCTCCAAAGTACGTGACTAATAAATGCGCGGATCCCAGTACGCGACTTCAAAACACCAACTAAGGAGGAGACGTTGGCTGCAAAGTTCTTCAGTTCATCCTACACAATGAAGATCAAGAAGATGCTTGATCACAAAACCCTTTGGTGCAAATACACAGCAACTTCTTCAGAGAAGATGAACTAGGTCAAGAATTTCGTCTTTGATCACAATTTGGTTAAACAGAGATTGCTCAATGCTTTTGAAACTTGTGTATATTTTGACGGCTTTTAAAACAATCCTTTTATATGTTTAGGGTTTGGAGAAAAGAAGGCCCGAAAGCATATTCACGGATCCCAAGGAAATCAGATCAAAAAATCTGATTTTATAAATCTCGACAGATAGCAAGTGTCGAGGTAGCTATCGAGCAGGTGTCGAGCTTTTGAATTTGCACTTCAGCTTGCTTTTTCTTAGACAGACTTGATGACTTCAACACTTGACCTTGAAACCTTGTTTCTTGAAGTATTAAAAACACCTAGAACTACCCAATTACAAGTAGAGTGCGTTTTTTCAAAGGATTTAGCCAATTTACATAAATAAGTGACATATGTTCTTGACAAGTGAAAACATATATGTCCTAACAATCTCCCCCTTTGGCAATCTGTGACAAAACCATAACAAACAAATAAACATATGAGAGAAGTCATAAATCACTCAACTCATATTCACTTGTTGAATACAATAAAATGTATCCTAACACAAACTCTTGAAAAATTTTGCAAGAAGAGAGTTTATGGCAAGTAGACTTTGATAACCTATATTTCTGAAACACTTTAAACAAAACTCATCAAGGCATCTTATGTGAAACAGAAATAATAGATTGCATACAAGTATAAAGAACATGTGTATAAAGATAGAGAAGAAACAATACATGGAGAGAGAATTGAAAGAAACATACATCTACATATAGAGAAAATAAGTACAATATATGTAAAACTGGTCAAAAGACCTCATATACAAGATTAATGTATCTATAAAGAATAGAAAAGAAAAGATACATCAAAACCTCACTACATCCCTCAAAAATATCAACACTCCCTCTATAAAAAATGTCTTATACTAACTCTCCCCCTAAGATGACTACTCTCATAACCCAAAACTACTCCCCCTTTTTGTCACGAGTGACAAAGGGTAGATTGTCATGTAGACATCTCATCAGTAGAGCTAACATCTTCATCATCATCATACTCAGAGTCTGAAGCCGCTAGAGAAGGTGGTGAAGGAGTAGCCTCTGGAGCAAAACTACCCATGGTCGCTTGCCGTCGAGCAATACGACCAATACGAACATTCACCTAATACAACTTAGAGGAGAGTGTATCGAGGTGAGCATCCATGCGCTGCAACTGTGCCATCATGTCTCCAAGAGAGACATTGCTTGTAAAGGAAGAAGAAGCAGATGTAGGTGGAGCAGATCTAGATGGAGTTGAACGGGAGGGAGGAGTAGAATCCGTCTGTTGCGAACTAAACTGAGCCTCACTACGTTTTATGGTAGCGGCATCTATGGCACAGATGTGTGTGAAGTGGTCGGACATAGGAAAAGGAATAGAGAAATGGCGTAAGATCCTCGTGATAGCGGAAGGAAAGATAAGCTTATCACAAGACGCCGAATCTAAATGAACATCTATGATAGAAAGGGTAAAATAAGAAGGAAAATCTAGAGTAAGATGCTCAAGAAGAGATAACAAAAATCGAGCATGAGGCTCTATGATGGAGTTGTAGTGAGAGAGTAGATGGAGTACAAACGTCATCACCATGTTTAGGAATCTAGGACCTTTAGCAAAAGGTCTACATGATGTGTACTGATGCTCACTCCAACTAGCAGGGCACTGACAAAAGGCAGAAATGAGCTCATCTTTGGACATAGTCCTCAGACGCTCACAAGAAGGATAGTCAGGAAACTCTATCCTAAGAACCCTAAGCACATCCGCAACGAGTTGCGGTGTGACAGGGATGCGCGTACCTCGAACGCGAGTGAAAAAGAGAGGTAATGAATGATCTATCCCGTGCATGTTGGAGTAAAACTCCTAAATCAGCACGAGAGGACAAGTGACCAGGACATCACACAGTGACTCCCATCCCCTATTGTGAATGACAGAGGGAAGTTCAGTGTCAGCGAAGTCCGCCAAAATGACTTGGCATTACGAATGAACACCTCGTCAAGAAAAGTTCTCCAAAAATGCATTGTGGGCATCTCCATCACGGAACTGAAGGTTAAGAGGAGCAGAATCAGAGGAAGCGAAAGCTCTAGACCGCAGAGGGTTCTGAGCCGGAGTGGATTTACGTTTGGGTGCCATAGACACTACTAACGTAAAAGAATGAGAAAGAGATAGAGAGGGAGACAATTAGAAAAGACCCAACACAGTTCACATATATCAAATATATTGAACAAAAAGTACGTATGCATAGGAATGCATGAACATGTGACATGCAAATTGAAGAACATCATAGGCTCAACCCAATCCAATCCTACCAGCACACAAACATAGAGCACATTTCTAAATGCATGTAAATATCATTCTAATGCACATGAAATGCAATGTATGACATTTTCAAAACATTTAAGTGAAAACCCAACCCAAAATTTCAAGAAAAACTCATTAATTTTGAAAAACCCCAAAATTTTCCAAAAATCTCAAAACCTAAGTTTCAAAACATGAAATGCATGAGAAAGGAAGGGAAATAAGATCTTACCAAGTGATTGAAACCAAGGGAAGACCGAAAATCAAGTGGGTTTGAAGATTTGAGTGAGAAAAGGGTGTTTGGGAGAGAAACCGCCCCGGATAGATCGAGAGAGATCGAGTGAAATGAGAGAAAAATCGCGACTGAGCTTATATAGACACCTCAGTAAATCTTGACAGTTGAGGTGTTGAGAGGTATCGAGGATGCTGTCGACTAAGGTGCCGAGGAAATGGCCGTCGACAGGTGAAGGTATCGAGAGGTGTCGAGGTATAAGAACAAGTTTCAAAGAACAGAAGCTCGATCAATTGACCGTGTATCGATGAGGTATCAAGGAGACAGGAACTTTCTTGATCAATCCATCAGGTGTTAAAGAGGTGTCGAGATTGCGATAAGAAAAAGGCTTGAGAAGCTCGACAAATAACCAGGTATCGAGGAGGTGTCGAGCCAGCAATTAAAAGCAATTTCGAGAAGTGAAAAACACAGCCATGAATGCAATCCAACATACACCTCAACCATTGATCCAATCAACATATAAAACTCTCAAAATCATCTCTCAACAAAGAATTAAGCACATGGATCCTCAAAAACACACACACACACACAAAACAAGTCTAACCAATTTTATTTTTCAAAAACAAGTCAAGACAATTTAGTAAGCATACATTAGCACATGTAAAACCTGTGATGGGCAAATCACATTGTACCTGCACATGTATTAATAGTAGCAAAGAATATTGTGTGTTGTGTGTGAAAAATATCACAAGATTGCATATGTGTATACATGTTATGACGATCTGAGATATGAGAAAATAACTTTAACTCACACACAATCATAACTGTTTGATGGGGACTATCACCTTCGAGGTACATCCTATAACTCCCACATCTCCTAGAATACACGCTTGCAACCATATTTAAAGCATTTTTGATCTTTTTGCCTTTTATTTTCTTTGCATATTTTCTTTTATTTTTAGCATATCATATATGGGCATAAAAGGAGAGAAAAGAAATACCCAAGATGTTAAGCATTTGACATCGCACTTTTGCTTTGTCGAAGCATACAAATGTCTTTGACACTGCACTTCTACTATGCCGAAGCATACAGGTGTCTTTGACACTACACTTTTACTATGTCGAAACATACAGGTGTCATATTATGATTGGCGGGCAACAGTGGTGAGATGGTTATTTATAACTTTCTCTTAGGATTTTCTAGTCCTACCTGTCAAAAAGAGTGATATGAGTGTTAAGTTTTAAGATATAACTTAATCTTACTCATCACAAACAAGAGCCACAAAGCTCACTTGCTTAGTTGTGCATAGAGATGCTCATCTAAGTTACAAAAGATACAAAGTTTAGAAAACTCTGTTTTATTGGCCATCCAAGGTACACAAGTACCAAAGTACACAAAACACACACTATTTTTGTATTTTTCTGATTTTTCAATTTTTTATTTATTTTTATATTAAAAACAAAATAAACAAAACTGAAAGTAAACACACAAAAACATGTTAAACAAAGCAAAGCATAAAACTAGATTGACTCAACAAAAATGCAAAACACACAAGCAATGCAACAAGCAAGAAAAACAAGAAGGGAAAAGAAAGTGATGAAATCACTTAGAGTCCTTTTTCTTCCACACCTTGGAAGAACCTTTCCTTTGATTGAACCCTTGAATCGGCGATGAGGGGGAAGAATTGAAACCGTTCAAGTTCGAAAGGAACATTAGGGCTTTCAGAAGATCTCCAAGAGGAGCAAGAGAGGATTGAAGCTGATTTTGGCTTCCAGATGCTATCATGCTGTTGTTCTGTTGAGTGGCTAGCCACTTATAGCAATTTGGTCGAGTATGACCGGCAGCTCCACAATGATGACAAAGATGCTGCTTCTTTTGTTTAGGCTTTTAAGAGTTAGACTTCTTAGCCCTAGGGTTTTTAGCATATTTCTTATCTTGCTTAAGGGGTGCTCCTAAGATAGATTTACCCTTGTCTAAGTTCTCACTAGCTAATTCAGTTTTAACATCAGTGTTCTCAATTTCAATGTCATTAGTAGGAGAAACAAAAAAAATATTACTAGTAGAAGCAGTATTAGAGAAAGAAAGACCATACCCTAAGCCTGTTCGATCCGAAGCAGATTTTTGATTGCTAAGCATCTCATCAAGCTTTGCACTTGAAGTCCTCTCCAATTGAGCTCTAACTTGAGACAACTCTGCTTCAAGCTTCTTGGTCTTTTCAGCCAAAAAGTTGTTCTCAAACCTCAGTGCTCCAATAGTTTGATTCGCCTCATCAAACTTTGTGGACAACTCTTCACGATCAAATTTCACATCACTGAGCTTATTGGTGGCCAACCTATACAATTTCTCATACTTCTCAGAAAGCTTGTAAAGTTTCTCATAGGTTGAATGGATATCATCTTGATCATCCATCTTCTCAAATTTGGACTCTACCAGTTCTTCTTCTTCATCCACTTCTTTAACAATCCCTTCAGTAGGATTGATTGTGGCAATGAAGGCATTTAAGATTCTATCATCCTCATTGTCAGAATCATCTTCGGGCTCAGTGTCACTCAAAGTTGCAGCAAGTGGCTTACTCTTCCCAATGCTCTTGAGATATGTCGGGAATTCATGCTTCATGTGACCGAATCCATGACATCAAAAACACTTTGGTCCTGCAGGAACAGTGTACTGACCGCCATCCTTAGCATCCTTCTTCCCTTTGTCTTGACTCTTAAACTGAGAAGAACTGGATTATCTGCGGTCTTTGTCGAAGTTCCTTCCATTGGCATTCTTCATAAACTTCTTGAACTGCCTTGTAATGTAGGACTTCATCTTGGAATCTTCATCATCGGAAGACTCATCTGTATCACTGCTCTTTGCCTTCAAGGCCATGCTCTTGCTTTTACCTGTTTTGCCAATCCTAGATAGTCCTAGCTCGTAGGTCTGCAAGTTTCCAACCAACTCAGCCAAAGGAATTTTGTCAATATCCTTTGATTCTTCTATTGCTGTAATCTTGGCATGGAATCTCTCAGGTAGAGATCTGAGCACCTTCCTTACAACCTTGGATTCAGGGATGGTTTCCCCAAGATTGAAAGCTGAGTTCACTATGTTCTTGAGCTTGGCATAGAACTCATCAAACAACTCATCCTCCTCCATCTTAATTTCTTCAAAGCTTGTAGTGAGCCTCTGAAGTTTTGAATCTTTGACAGCCTTTGTTCCTTCATAGGTTGTCTGGAGGATGGTTCAAGCCTCCTTAGCAGTTTCAGTTGAGGATATCTTCTTAAACTCCTCATTGGTGATTGCACTAAATAGGGCATTTAATGCTCTGCTGTTGAAGTTAGTTGCCTTGATCTTTGTGTCATCCCAATCGGTCGATTCTTCTTTTAGCTTAGTCTAGCCAATCTTTACAGCTTGCCACACCTTCTCATCTAAAGACTGCAAGAAAGCTCTCATGCATACTTTCCAATATGCATAGTTAGTGCCATCAAATAAGGGAGGTATGATTAATGACTATCCTCTATCCATGACAAATAAGGGTCAATGGATTAACACAGTAAAAATTAAACCTAATCAAAGTGTGCCTGCTCTGATACCACTTGATAAGCCACAAACTAAATGACCCCTTGTGATTAAACTAATTAATTAATTAGCCAAGTTATTAATTAATCAATTTATCATGCAATTGCATGGAAGTACAAACAAATCACCAAATAACTAAATATGCAGCGGAAATTAAATGACACGATGATTTGTTTACGAATGGGGAAAAACCTCGCGACAAAAACCCCATCGGGTGATTTTCAGGTCACCACTCCCGAAACTTCACTATTATCAAATTAAGCAGTTACAAGTAAAGGAATCCCAAGTACCTTACCAACCTACAGTTGAACCCTTACCCCAATACCCAATTGGACTTGATTTGTAGTGACAATTTTCCTTTTGATGCACGGCTCCCAAACACGTGACTAACAAATGCGTGGATCCTGGTACACGACTTCAAAACACCAACTAAGGAGGAGAGGTTAGCTGCAAAGTTTTTCAATTCATCCTACATGATGAAGATCAAGAAGATACTTGGTCACAAAACCCTTTGGTGCAAATACGCAGTAACTTCTTCAGAGAAGATGAACTAGGTCAAGAACTTCGTCTTTGATCATAATTTTCTTGAACAGAGATTGCTCAATGCTTTTGCAACTTATGTATATTTTGACAGCTCTAAAAACAATCCTTTTATATGTTTAGGATTTGGAGAAAAAAATTCCCAAAAGCATACTCATGGATCCCAAGGAAATCAGATCAGAAAATTTGATTTTATAAATCTCGACAGATAGCAGGTGTCGAGGTAGCTATCGAGCAGGTGTCGAGTTTTAATGAATTTGCACTTCAGCTTGCTTTTTCTTGGATAGACTTGATGACTTCTACACTTGACCTTGAAACCTTATTTCTTGAAGTATTAAAAATACCTAGAACTACCTAATTACAAGTAGAGTGCGTTTTGTCCAAGGATTTAGCCAATTTACATAAATAAGTGACATATGTTCTTAACAAGTGAAAACACATATGCCCTAACACCTTAGCACCAAATGAACCATCTCACAGACGTAGGTGTGGTGAGATAAGGATTTGGTCAATAACCTCTCAAGGGTATGATAATGGAGAGGAAGAGAGTAGAGGAATTTGTAGAGTCTCTAAGGTAAAGATTGGGGATGAGACAATCTTGTTTTTCTCTAGGGTTTCTCTCACAAAATTCTCTCTGGAAGCTCTCTCAAATTAGTGGGTATAAGGGTCTATATATAGTGGTGTGTGTTTGGAATACGAAGAGACAGTTTTTGCCAAACAGGGCAGATTGGCGGCTTGACCTCGCGACTTGTCCAAGTCGCGAGTTCAAGTCGCGACGTAACGGCCTGACCAGCCTGGGACTTTTGTCCTATAGTGCGACAGTTGGCGCGACCCTTTAGCTCCCCATGTGTGCATCTCACGTGCCTGCAGCTGGCGGTTTGCCAGTCGCCAGTTAGCCGCGAATCCTTGCCATGAACCCTTGCTTTCTTGCACATACTTAAGCTTTTCTTCACCTCTTTTCACACACTACCATTACAATAATCCCACCTAAATACAGGGTTACTAAGTGCTAAATTACAAGCAAATTAGCACGGAATAAAGCCAACAAGATGGTTGATAAATTTCAACCTTACACTAGTCAATCTTGTCATCATGTTCAGCATCTTGCAAAGGGACTCGGGATCTCATGTTCAAAGACAAGTATGAACCCGAACAAGATTGTGGGTAGGAACAATGCTTGATGACAAAACAAGCACAAAAAGACATATGCATGAACATATATAAAAAGCTGCAAAGATGCAAACAAAAGCAAGGGAACCGCACAAAATGGCAAAAGCAAGCAAGCATAAATGGCAAGGAAAGAAAAGCATGTTATCGCACAAGGATAAAGCTAAACATGTTATAAGGCACATACAAGGCTAACATGAGAAACCCCAACATGCAAAGCTAAATAGAGGAGATAAAGGTAAGAGGCAAGCAAGCCAACATCACTAAGATGTAACCTCACCACACGATTGCATCCAAACAAGCCATAAAAAGGGAAAGGATGTAACCAAACGAACAAGAAGGAACCAAAGATGCAAACAAACATACCAAAAAGGGAAACAAAGCATAAATAAGCATGGCAAGGATGCTAGAACCTAGATATAAGCACACAAGCAGGGGTCCAAAGATAAAAGTAGGAAAAAGTGCAAACAAAGCATAAACAAGCAACTAGGAATGAATCCAAAACCTTTATTGTACTCGGGTGTATAGACGTATGCCTAGACCACTAGATCTAGATTTACACCCTACCCAAAGGCAAAACACAAGAAAGAGGCTCAAGCAAGATGTATAAAGCTATAAAAAGCACTAGGCATAGCATCCACACAAGGCCTTAAGCACATAAACATGGCAAAAGTACAAGCAAGCTATTTAGACATATTCTAGCCCAAGAAGGCTAGGCCAATAACATTAGAGCAATAAAACAAGCTTAGAAAGAAATAGAGATGATAGGGAGGAAAGAAAGTAATAAGTAAGCTAGGAAAATTAAAGGAAAGAAAAAATAAACTATAATATTGAATAGGTGTAGATTGTAGTTAAAAAGCTACATCTATAACCCTAAGCCTCAAATCCAAGGTATATGGATGAAGGAAAGAGAGAAATAAGAGCAAGAACACTATCTTTAGATGTATGGAAAAAAATGAGAATCAAAGGTGTACTTGTGTGTATTTGGGAAAGAATTTAGGACGAAAGAGAGAGAGAAATGCTCTAGAAAATTGTTCTGAGTGCCTCAAAATCTTCTTCTTCTTCTTCTTCTTCTTCTTCTTCTTCTTCTTTTATTTTTTTATTTTTATTTTTTATTTTTTCTTGTTATGGGAGTGTGGGTGCAAACACCCCTACTACGAGTTTCTAGACCTCATGGGAAATAAGCCTTGGCCTAGGGTGGACCATTGCAGAGGGTGTAAATGGAGTCACCACCTAGATTAGGTCTAGGAACCATAAATATAGCACCCTTGTGGAAGGACTGATCTTTTACCAGAGCACGTGTTCGGAGTTTAGGCATGGGGATGGGGAGGTGTTAGGCATCCAACCCCACTCAACCCTTGGATCTAGGAACCATAAATATAGCACCCTTGTGGAAGGACTGATATTTTACCACAACACGTGTCCGAAGTTTAGGCATGGGGATGGGAATGTGTTAGGCACCCAACTCCACCCGATCCTTGGGCCGGCCTCCACTCATTGTGTTCCAAGTCTTAATCACATTAAAGAGTCTGTTAACATGTTATTCTAACTCACACATACTCTAACATGCATCTAAAACAAGCAAAAATGGTATATCATACCCAAGCCTAGCATTCATCTATCATGGTATTGAGCACAAACCAACTAAATAATAGCACTGAAAAGCAAATTCGAGAAACACAGCTAAATATTCAAGCTTTGAACTCATGATATTAAGCAAAGCATGTTAAACAACTCAAAACTCAAACATCCAAATGCCTGTTTATGTAATTTATGCATGACATACCTCACTTATCTTACAGCATCAAATCACTTATACATCAATGCATGTTCATATTCATATGCATGTTCATGAGATTGTACAAGGACATTTTTTTTTTTTTTTTTTAGTAAACAGTAATACTTATTAGAACACACACAAAAATAGTAATAATAGTATTTTAAACCGGGTTTATAATACATTTCATAACCAGAGTACAACTACAAAATGGCCTAACCTTTGTAATTGTAAACTAGGGTTATAAACAGCGAACATTAGACACATATAACCAATGTGGGATAAACATCCATTTTTTTTAGTAAAAAGTAATACTTATTAAAACACATACGAAAATAGTAATAATAGTGTTTTAAACTGGGTTTATAATATATCATATAACCAGAGTACAATTACAAAAGGGCCTACAACTACAAAGGTTAGGCCCTTTTGATGTGAATTTTTGACAAGTGGTCAGGTAAATTTTTTTTAAAAAAACAAGATTTTTATACTAAGAGTCCATTTGGGAACAGCTTATCAGCAGAAATTGAAAACTTTTTTGCTGAAAGTATTATAAATAGAGATAAAAGGTAGCTGAAATAGTATATTGAGATCCATGAATAGTACTAAAAAGTACAATGGGGTCTATGAATAGTAACAAAAAAAGTTAAATAATAGCAAAAATAAGCTAAATAATGAAAAATCTAAAATTTTAAACCAATACCAAACACAACCTAAAATAGAGTAATAGTCTAATATATTGAGATATGAATGCTCTAAAAAATGTAAATGTAACATAGCTGAGAAAGAGAAACGAACGACCCCTCCCTAGACTTATTTACCACATATGTACAAAAATATAAATATTTTAATCATCAACTAAGCCAGACTACCATTTAATACGTTAATTCCATCTAAAGAATTGTATGGCTATGATGAGGAATGTGGAATTGTGGATAGCAGCATATATGAGAGAATTAAGAGTAAAGGGTCTAAGTGCAACATCAAAGACTATCCCCTCACCATATTTCATGTTTAAATGGAAATAACAACCATGTCTAGATAATTGAAGGTACAATAATTGAATTAGCAGTCTCCCAAACGTGGAACGAAACTCTACACATTAGTAAAAACAAGGTGAACAAGTATATTTCATCCAAAATATTGCACCCTACAAACATATTTAGTTTTACTAACCTCTAAATAAAAATAGCTTTCTACTTGTAACCTTACATCACTTGATAATTTACAAAACTTTTAAATATAGGCAAAATACAATAGAAAAGTCAAAATAAACCCAAAAACTCAGATAATGATGATCTATACAACCTCTATAGAAACAACTCTTCTCATCCCTGTTGTCGAAAAAAAAACATTATTAGAGAAAAAAAAATTGAGCTTTCTGTTTGCCATTTAATTTCTCTAATCTTACAACATAATGAACAAATATTTGTTTGGAATTCATCAAAACAAAAGATAAATCAACCCAGTTAAGGAACCCACTCACAATAATGAAGATAAATAATATGTCACAAATTGTTACAGTATAAAAGCTCAAAATCAAGACCCACTTTCAAGTAAAAATGAAATAAACCCAATTACAGGAAACAAATCTATGTGTGTCTCAACTTTTTGCAAGCAACAAATCCCAACAAAGAAAAACCCATTAAAATCAATATAACTCACTTTTAATTTATTATTTCTTTAGCTTTTCATTTAAATATTATTTCTTTATTAATTTTTTATTATTTCTTACACAACTCACTTTATCTATCTCTCCCTCTCTCATATGAAGATTTTGAAGAACAACTAGCAAACCCACAACCCACAGCCACCTCCGCTGCCCACCGGCCCCCATTACCACAACCCAAATCCACCAAATTTGCAACAAAATCATCTCAAGAACCAACCAAAATCACACATAAAACAACCAAAATTTAACAAACCCACAAATGGATTTGGGAAAGAAAGATTGGTTACTTCAAGGGTAACCACTTCCTTAGCAAATGGAAGACTTAAAGAAAGGAAAAGAGAGACTTAGAGAGAAATAGGAAGAGCAAGTGGTTAATTTTCTGGATAATCCCCATTCAACATCTGAAATCTCCTCTTATACAATTCAATCCCATTTTCTCGCCTAAACTACCCAACCAATGCAACTAACTAACTGAGCATAGCAACTACTAACTGACTAACAGAATTCAACTAACTAACTGAATACAACTCAGCACAACCACTACTCAATTAACAATGCTAATCATACAATGCTTATCAAATGGATAGCTCCCTAACACCTCATGAGACATGGTTTTTGGTGTTTGGTGTGCCAAATGCCAAATATTTTGGCACATATGATGACAATGCTCTAATGACATCTCAATAACATTCTAATTAATCTAATGTGTCAATGGTAATAATTAGTTTGTAATTACAATATGAACAGAACTATTAGAAGTTTCAATCTAGGTGAATAATATGGATAATGTTGTTATATTTTAAATAGTAAAAGGTCTATTTCACTTTGTTGCCGATTAATGTCAAAATGCCCAATAGCATGTGCTCTATAAGTTGTATCAGAATATGTTATGGAAGTATGCCTTAATATGAGCCAAACCGAGAGCAACTTCAATCATCACCTCTACAATTGAACTCTGCATGGCAATTGGATCAAAGTGATAACTATAAACTTTGTATGTGACTTCGAGGATATGGCTTCCAATAGACAAGTTTGGACCTGAAAATGCTCTAGCAGCTGATTAAACAAGCAATAACAACTTGATTAATTTATACACCAATATAGCCTTCAATATTTTCCACACTAGTGGAGAAATAAATATTTTTTTTTTTTATATATATTTAGGCAATGATATATTTTTTATTCCCTCCTTTTGTTTGTTTTCTTTATTCTTACAACTGCTAGGGATGGACAATGCCTTCTCAATACAGATATGATTTCTCTTATTGGAACCTCATATCCATGAAAGTAGGACTACAATTAGAGGATACTAGCCTCTGAGCACGCGCTCATGCGCGTGCTTAGAGGCTCTTCAATTTTTTGGTAAAATTTAATAATTTGTATTCATTATAATTTAGAGCATTTATTATAATTAGGAATTACTACATTTTTCAATCACCAAAAAAAAAAAAAAAAAAAAAAAACCTATGGGTGTGATGAGTATTATGTGTGGTAAAATAATTTTTTCATCACACCCCTAGGTTTTTTTTGGTGATTGGAAAATATAGTAATCCCAAATTATAATAAATGCTCTAAATTATAATGAATGCAAATTATTAACTTTTACCAAAAAATTGAAAAGCCTCTGAGCACTTGCATGAGCGCGTACTCAGAGGCTAGTGCCGTACACCTATCATTTCCCTTAAAATTAGGCACTTAACCAAACAGTTTGGAATTTGGATAACTATCTCCAAATTCACCCCTTTATCTATCAGTATGTGATAGACTAAAATATAACAAAATTGCTACTTGCAGAGTTATTGAAACTATATATTTACATTGATTTTGGTTTAGTTTTGTTTGCAAGCTGACTTGGTTGCTTAGTGGATTGCTAATAATTGTTTTCAGGATTGTTGTGTTTGTTTTATCTCGACATGGTAAGTTTTTGTGATAATCTTGGTTCTTAGAGAGAGTTGAATGTATTTGCATATTCACATAATAATCACATGTTTGATATTCTATAGGTTTCCTCGGATCCTAATGCTGAAAAAGAAGTAGTGCCATTTAGCAACAACAAAAAAAAGTCATAGTGCCAAAGAAAAAGTTAATAATTTACATCCATTATAATTTAAAATTACTACATTTTTCAATTGTAAAATAAATAAATAAAATCCAGCCATGAAAACTTATTTCACCTGCATTCCTAATACTCACCACCTATAACCTGCACGCATAATACTCACCACCTATGGGAAACCATTGAGACGGGCAAGTTGAACCCATCAACCAAACTCACATCATAGTAATGTAAGTTTGATTTAGAGGTTCCAAATGTCATTTCAACAACTGTGGCCGGAGAGACTCCACCAATGCGTTGGCAATGCAGAAGGCCAGCACAGTCACCAGTTTGGCATGAACCTTGCCAATTTCTTCATCAAAGCAACAACCTTGTCTGCCCCATACTCTTCCAGACCATCTTTCCGGAACTTCAAACACTACTTCTTCAACACTATAGAGATGAAAGCCACCATCTTTTGGGGTTAAATGTCCTGCAGTGGCAAGAAGTCCAAGCCATATGTGTCCCATCTGCAAAACAAAGTTAACAACAGGCAACAATGTAAGTTTTTCAACTATACTATACATAGTTGAAGGGTTTTAAAGACTGCCATGTTGTGAGAGAAAATAGTGTACCTGTGAAGGAAAGGGAGTAGAGAATGTAGAAGAAGAATTTAACTAAGGAAGTTGACATTTTGTTCTTAATTTGTTTTGAATAGGAGCTGATTGCTTGCACTTTCGTGTTTTGAGAAAGTGATCGTACAGGGAGAGTGAGAGTGGTGAAGTGGGTTCCTTCTTTTTTGCCACCATGAAATGATACATCTGTAGAAAAAAGCAAACTGCTTGATGTTTTAAAAAATTAATTATATTTCTAACTGGGAGAAGGTTTTTATTTTTATTTTTTATTTTTTTACATACTCAGATAAGAGTAGCAGGTTTTATTTTATTTTTGAGTAAGGGTTAATCTAGAGCATTTATTATAATTTGGAATTACTACATTTTCTAATCACAAAAATACCTAAGGGTGTGATGAGTATTATGTGTGATCTTGGATTTTGTACTCCGCAAGGACCATGTATCATATGCTTCAGTATAGTTTTATGTAACTGAGGTTGTTCCTCCTTACATGGTATTTCTGCTTTAACAACTCGATCGTAATCCTCTGGATTATGCAATTTATCATCTTCATCGAGAATTATAAGCATGTGTGCATGTGGTAAACCCCTTTTTTGGAACTCAAAGACCTGCATATATACAATAACTCTTCCGAGAACCCCCTTAACCACAATATCATCTTTCAATTCTTCAAATTTCGATTTAAAAACTCTTGCAAGCAAGTCTAGACGATCTTGTGCGGTTTGTGCGGGTAAAAGCTCATTTTGGATTTCTTCCCATCCTGGATTACACGTCATTGTGATGAATAAATCTGGCTTCCCAAACTTTTGAACCAATGACATTGCATCTTGAAATCGTTGGATCATATCGCGCGGGCTTCCCACAAATGATGAAGGTAGAATGGTTCTATGTCCAACATTTCCTAAATATAAGATGAAAAAGTTGGGTCATTAAGAAATATTGATACCAATTTGCCATTAATAAAGTAATGTAAATTTCAAGTGTAAAGTTTACATTACCAGTATCACTCTCTCCTTCATGGAAAGCATCTTGTAGGCCTTGGTACAAATCTGCCCTAATAGAATCTTGATTGTGCTCAAACCACCTAAGCTTGTGTGTTTCAATTTTTACATAATTATCAACAACATATTGTTGTGAAAGGCGTCCTCCATACCAAATCATTGATAGAGCATC
>NW_027069501.1:601810-618425 GCF_002906115.3 Quercus suber
CAGCTTCTTCAAATCAATAAGCTTAAATACCACTTACAAACTAGGAAGCCACTGGAAGCACTGGGAAGGCATATTGAGGTTTAGATCTTTAATGAAGAGTTTACATTGATATAATTACTTCGAGATAGTTACGAAATTTTCACAAATGGGTTATAAATGTCCAAGATCCTTTGAATAAGTCGCACAATATCTTCATGAGCTTCTAGATTTGGACATTTTGCGTTATATTTCAAGATTGGTGTTGTAGATATACTATTGTAGATGTCGCACACTTAGAGGTGTATGTGGTAAAAGACTACCAATTCTATGATAGATGGCACCTTGGGCACGAAATGTATATATTCCTCAACTATTCAAGGCCATGCTTTCATCCACGTGCACACCCATTAAGGTAAATGCAAACATGTTATTGTAAAACCGTATATATTGCTTGAAATGTCTGCCCCATGGTGTTTGCTCACAAATGAGCTCCCTAAATTCAAAACAAATTGGTATGTTGGGTAAGGATATTTTTCCATCCTTGCAACACATCGAGGATGTCTCTCGATGGAACAAATGGGCATTACAAAAGCAACATGTCTTTGGTTGTGGTAGTTGGTACCTAATGGTCTCTATACCTTCTTTAAAATCCTTTGCACATTGTATCTGCCTCGCATACAATTTATTATATGTGCAGTACCATCAAATGTGTTGTCAACACCTAATTTTTATTTTGAGGAAAAATTAGTGATAAAAAGTGTAATGATAGTTGTGAAAGAAAATATTAAAATTGTATCAAATATTATGTTGTGAAATAAGCAAAATATTAATAATGTTTCGAATATGCAACTTGTTAACAAATAATAAAATTGATAATGATAAACATGTATTGAAATTAAAATGGTGACATTGAGTAACAAACCTTGTTCTTTGTAGCCATCCTCGTGATTTTGATTATTTATATTTTCAACTTCTTCAGTTCTTTCTACACCTGCAATGTAATTATAGAAACGCTAAATTTTTTTTAAAAAAATATAATGGTGCAAAGTTTATAAATATTTGACATAAAACTTACCATCATTAACGTCAAAATTTATATGACTTGGTCCAGCTTCAAAATCATTGCATTATAGTTGGATATATTGGAGGTAAACCTAAAGTTATTATAAACATTAAGTTAGCATTGTTCTTGATATTGACATAAAACGAACATGCCTTAATTTATTTTTTTTCCCCAAAATAATCATAGTTCAACCAATGAATATTTTTTAAAAGGCACAAAATTATGATCTCACCATTAGTTTCTTGCATAGCATTTCGCTCAACTGGCATATTCGCGCCAAGTTACGGATATGCGTAAGACGACAACTTGGTGCAACCTCGCGATTAGGTGGTATTAGTGATACACATGATGATGTTGAATTAGAATGCACAACGTCTTCATTTAAATTTGCTGGACTTCCCACTGAAGTAATATCACCACCCAAAGTTTGTTGTCTTTGTCTTGCATAATTGGCACGACGTCATGCCAATTGAATTTGTCTTCTATTTGTCTACTACGTCGATCATAATATCTCCGTAGTTTTGACGACGTTCTATGTCATTGTATAAGTCATAGGTGTATTTTCTGAACTCATTTCCGCATTAAAATAGACAAAAAACTAATGTGTTAGTTGCACATATATACATATTTAGCAATAATTATTTAGCGCAATATTTAGTTGAAGCATGTGCTATGTTAAAATTTTGTAGCCAAATTTGTTATATAAAAGTTTTGCAAGACAATATTGCACCCTTATTTTTGAGTTGCAATGGTCCGACACTAAAAATATGTAAACACAATATGTTAGCCATAATATAATGTTTTTTTTTTTTAAATAATAGCCGAATTGGTTGAAATTTCCCTCCCCAACTATTGAAGGATAATTAATTTTTAATTTTTTGTATAGAAAAGGCTTCATGTTATTAATTGGTTGAAAATCTATAAAATGTGGTTTTTATTTTTTCCTCTTCTCCTTAAATATATAAGTATAAAATCATGGAAAAAATTACTTCTAAGTATATCTAAATAATAGGCAAAATTTTAGGAATAAAAATACTTAAAACAATTAAAAAAAATAAATAAATGTAAAACAGTGCTGGCATATTATTAAAATACCTAAAACATCGTGAATTTTATTTATTTAGTTATTTATTTTCTTTAAGCTGTAAAAAAAAAAAAAAAAAAAAAGGAAACCAACGTTGAAGGACTTACCACCCTCAAAAAAAAAAAAAAAAAAAAACCATTGATGCAAATTTATTCAATGAGAACACGTAACAGTTGATGCAAATTCAAAAGGCACGGTTTGTTTGGAGTCTTTTTGTCTTTTGGGTAAGTTATTTTGGATCACATTAAATTTACCAATTTTTAAAAATTTAAAATTTAAAATGAAGTAACATTTTAAACTATCAAATATAAGATATATTTAAGGGTGTAAGTTTTTACCCCTAAAAGTTAGTCTATAATTTATTTAGAAGCAATTTTTAGCACAATATTAAAATTTTATCTTTAAAGATAGATCTCGTATCATTCTTGCTTTAGTATCTAAATAATAGGCAAAATTTTAGGAATAAAAATACTTAAAACAATTTTTTTTTTTTTAACATTCAAACGTAAAACTGGCATATTATTAAAATACTAAAAACATAGAGTTTTTTTTTTTTTTTGCTTGAAGTTGCAAAAAAGTAGGAAACCAACGTTGATGGTGTTTTTTCTTTGCTTGAAGTTGCAAAAAAAAAAGGAAACCAATGTTGATGGATTTTTTTTTTTTGCTTAAAGTTGCAAAAAAAATAGGAAACCAATGTTAAAGGACTCACCACCCCAAAAAAAATAAATAAATAAAATATAACGTTGATGCAAATATCTTAATTGAGTACACGTAACACTTGATGCAAATTCAAAAGACATGGTTTGTTTGGAGTCTTTTTGTCTTTTAATAAGTTATTTTGGATCAGATTAAATTTTACCTATTTTCAAAATTTTAAAATTTAAAATGAAGTAACATTTTAAACTATCAAATATAAGATATATTTAAAGGTGTAGGTTTTTATATCTAACAGTCACTCTATTATTTAGAAGAAATTTTCACCACAATTTCAAAATTTTATCTTTAAAGATAAGTTCTCCGGTATCATTCTTGGTTTGGCAAATTTGCGTACATGACAATTGCTTACAAAGTCATCAAATGTGCAATGGAAGGCACAAAAAGGACAATATTAAATTTCATAAGGTACAATATTCATATTACAAAAAATGTTTTTAACAACTGCTTGATAGATTAATTGACTACCACTTCGCTCATCCGAATTCATCCAATGTGTCTGCTATGCAATCTAACCAAATTGTTGATATGTCACCCTAAAAAAATAAAAAAAAAAAAAAAATAGAGAGTAAGGCTTAAATGTAAGAAAAACAACAAACAAAAATAATAAGAGGAAGAGAGGGCACCACTTACAACACATACACTAAAATAATGAGTCAAACACGATAACCACAAAAAGAAAAAAAATGGACAAATCAATATATATCATTCCTATTAAAAAAAATAGTCATTAATTAGAGAAAAATACTTAAACACCCATCAAACTGACCAAATAAAAAAAAAAAGAAAAAAAAAAAGAAGATAAGATAAGATAATGATATGGAAAGGATAATGACAACAAAGTGTAGTCCTTTTACAATCTAATTCATGATAAAATAAAAAGTTTTTGTTGGAGATAAAACAACACATGGAGAAGAAAATTAACACATAATTTGATAATCTAAGTAATAGGAAAAATTTAGGAATAAAAATACTTAAATTTTTTTTTTTAAAATTAAACGTAAAAATGGCATATTATTAAAATACCTAAACATAGGGATTTTTTTTTTTTTTTTTTTGGTTGAAGTTGCAAAAAAAAAGGAAACCAACGTTGATGGAATTTTTTTTGTTGAAGTTGCAAAAAAATAGGAAACCAACATTGATGGGTGTTTTCTTTTTTTTGCTTGAAGTTGCAAAAAAATTGGAAACCAACGTTAAAGGACTCACCACCCTCCAAAAAAACAAAAAAAAAAACGTTGATGCAAATATTAGATTATGTGTTAATCTAAATAATAGGCAAAATTTTAGGAATAAAGATACTAAACAATTAAAAAAAATTAAACGTAAAATTGGCATATTATTAAAATACCTAAAACATAGGTTTTTTTTTTTTTTTTTTGCTTGAAGTTGCAAAAAAAAAAAAAAAAAAAAAAAAAAAGAAAAAGGAAACCAACATTAAAGGACTGACACCCTCAAAAAAAAAAAAAACAAAACAAAAACGTTGATGCAAATATCAGATTATGTGTTAATCTAAATAATAGGCAAAATTTAGGAATAAAAATACTTAAAACAATTTTTAAAAAAAAATTAAACGTAAAATTGGCATATTATTAAAATACCTAAAACATAGGGATTTTTTTTTTTTTTGCTTGAAGTTACAAAAAAGTAGGAAACCAACGTTGATGGATTTTTTTTTTTTTTTTTTTTTTTTTTTGCTTAAGTTGCAAAAAAAAGGAACCAACGTTAAAGACTGCCACCTAAAATAAAAAAAAAAAAAAAAAACTTTGATGCAAATATCAGATATGTGTTAATCTAAATAATAGGCAAAATTTTAGGAATAAAATACTTAAAACAATTAAAAAAGACTCACAACTCTAAAAAAAAAAAAAAAAAAAAAGAAAAAAAAAAAGAAGAAACAACATTGATGCAAATATCAAATTATGTGTTAAAAATCAGACTTCCAAACCATAACAATTTAAGCCAAGGTGATAAACGCTAGCTTTAGAGTCAAAAACTAACCTGGAACATGTCTTTTGAGAAAATACTTTGCACCCAAAATCAGTTTACTCTCTCTACTTCTCATGTTGATCTCCTCTACCTACACAATAGATTAGAAAATAGATTAGAAAATATCTAGAAAGTTTCGAAATAACAATAAGCAAAACATGGCCAAATAGAGATCAGAGGGAGAGTGAGGATTGAAATTTGATTTAAGAAAAAGGTTACCTCAAATCTATCTATTGTTGTTGTTGTTTGTAATGAAATTTGAAGCAAAGAAGTGTTGTTTGTAGTGAAATTTGAAGCAAAGGAAGGGTGAAAGGAGTTTGAAAAGATAGAATTAAGAGAATTGGAGAACTTGAAGAAGAAGCAATTTGAGTTTGAAAACCAACGTGAGTGTACTGGGAGTGTGTTCCTACTTTGTAGATAGTGTTTTACGTGGAAGTTAAAGAAGTATTTTTACCAAGTTTTGCCCCTACTTAAACATAGGCTGTAGGGGTATTTTGGAACAAAAAGAAAATCCAATCCAAACAGGTGCAGCCCCTTAAATAGTAGTATAGTAGGTTGTAGGGGTATTTTGGAACAAAAAGAAAATCTAGTCCAAACAGGTGCAGCCCCTTAAATAGTAGTATAGATAACGAGCTCAAACTTGAACATTATTTGTAAGCTTGATTCAAGCTCAAGCCATGCCTAAGCATTCTATCTTTGTTGTCGACCTGAGCTTGAACATTTATTACTTAACAAAGCTTGGCTTGTTTACGGCCTAACTCATCACACATCTGTCACAACAAAAGTCACAAATTAAAATTAAACCCTCCATTTGGTTAATCTGTCAATGTTTATGGGTATATTTGGTAGACTGTAATAAGCACTATAATGTAATAGTTATTCCAATAGTTTAGCTATTCAGTAGTTTGGTTATGTTTTTGTTACAAAGAATAGTCATTCCTTGTGAATAACTATTTTTTAAAATAATGAATAATTATTCATCTCTAAAAGGGTTGTAATAGTTATTTTTTAGTAAGTGTATTAATTTATAAAGTTAATATATTTCAAAACAAACAAACTTTTCATGTACACATAACAATTATGAAAATAAAAACTCATAAAAAACAACTAATATCTTTTTCAAATTTTAAAAATATTATTGTGGGGCCCGTGGGCCTGATAGCCTCGGCCCATCGTGTAGTAAGCCCAAGGCCCACACCGAGGAATACTGACCATTCAAGGCTAAATTTGGGAAAGCCTCTTTTCCGGATCCACGCCGAGGACCTCCTCGTCCTTGGCCTGACAATGATGATTTTTGGGAAAGACTAGGCCCAAAGTAAGCTGTCACCCTCGCATTTAATGCATTCACCTAACCCCTCTGGCCGCATTAATGAGGATATAACCCCTTAGCAGGGCAACGTTGATCAGAGTGAACCACTTGAGTACTGATAAGACCTCTGATGAGACGGACGGCCAGAAGAGAGGCAAATGGATGATCAACATATGGAATAAGGAGATAGGAAGATGAATACTATATAAGAAAAGCAAGTAAAGTAAAAGAGGGGGGGAAAAAAAGAAGGGGAAGAAAAGGGGCTCCTCGGCCATGGGCCGAGGAGCATCCCCCCAGTTGTAAAGAAACTCAAAGTATTTTCTGTTATAAAAAAGAGTTCATGCTTGATGAACGACGGCCAGTGCCTAAACCTTTAATCCACTCTCTATAAATTTATTGTTTGGGCTTGTTGGGCTGAAAACCCATTCATACTCAGGGTCAAATCCAAACTGAGTCCCTACAATTGGCGCCGTCTGTGGAAAGGATTAGGGTGCTGGCCGGCGCACCAGACGATTGTTCTAAATGGTCGTTTTACAGTAGGTTGGCGAAGTAAAAAAAAAAAAAAAAATTTTTTTCATTCCAATTTAAGATTTACACATTTGCTCATTAATATTACACATTTAAAATTTATAAATGGATAAATCAATTTGAAAATCAACTAAAGAATGGTCATATATTTTTAGGCAATGTTTTAGTGGGAGTTAAAATTGTATTTTTATTGGATTATCCTTTAATTTTATCTATACTTAAATATAGGGCTATAGGGCCATTTTTTTAACCTAAAAAAAATGAGGATCCCAAACAAAAAAAACTCCTTAAATAGTAGTATTTCCTTAAGTTAGTATAGATAATTACATTACAGCATCTTATATTCCTTGTAATACCTATTCCTATTCCTATTACTATCTAATTACCGTTACTCCTTTTGATTTTGATTGAATTCCCATTCCTATTTATAACTAATTACAGTTACTCATTTTCTATACTACTATTTAAGGAGGCTTCTCTTATTTGGACAGGATTTTTTTTTTTGTTCCAAAATACCCCTATATATAGACAAAATTAGAGGACAATCTAGTAAAATTACATTTCTAACTTTTAAATAACCTACTACAGAATAACTTCACATCCACTAAACCACTACTAAAATTCAATTTTGCTACAATCACTTGTATTAAAATACAGTAATCAACTATCTTCTTCTTTTCTTTATTTTAAAAAAATCTTTTTGCAAGATCTCATTTTTTTTCCCTCCTTCACTATAAGTTGGATTTTAAACTGATAACAGAATCAGAGAAACTGAGAAGAAAGTGAGCTTGTAATTGTTCTCTGAAGCTTTAAAAAAGAAAAACAAAAAAAGAAATGGTACAAGTTCTTCTTCAGTCATCACCACTACTCCTCCAATGTTGTTCCTCTTCTTCTCCTCCCATTCCTAGGTAATCATCTAACAGTATTCGCTTTAAAAACTTGCAATTTTCATGTACCAAAATCTTCTTCCTGGTTTCTTTGTTATTTTTATCCTTATCTTTTTTGGGTTGTTTTTATTTTTATGTGTTTTGTTCATGTAAGAGAGAAGAGATTATGAAATTGGATATGAGGAAATTAGAGAAACAAAGAGAATTTGTGAAAATAAATCAAATTTGATTAGGAATGGTGCAATGTGAAATGGGTAGACATCTTTTTTGTGAATTTGTTTTAGTAAATGTGGGAAAATGTTTTGGGTATTGATGATCAATGCGTATGGACTATGTCTCAATGCTGTTTTGTTTTTCCTTTTTCCCAGTCTCAATTTTTAGGAATTTTTGTGTGGAAACAGTTAATGATGGCTGGTGGGTTTTCTGATTTTTATGTAAGTGTAATAGATTGAAGGTAGTTTAGAATTTGGTGGACTAGACTTTGATATCCGTGTAGGACTAGGATAGACAAGTCAAGTGTGATTGATATTTGGAGTGCACCATCAATGGGGCACTTAAAGGTGTGAAGTTTTCACATAAATTTTGGGTGTACTCTATGCTTTTACTTGGGCTTTGGAGAATTCAAGCCACACGAAAAAACCAAAACCTATAAAGCAGAGAAAAAGCCACACGAATAGGTAAAGACTTATTCCTAGAGAATTCTCTTTTAGTTCAGGTTTGATTATTATTGGTTATAACTTTCAATTTTCATATTTGTTTGATTATTATTGGTTTTAAGTTTCAATTCATAGTTTCAATTTTTTTTTTTTTTTTATAAGTTTCAATTGATTTTGGGATATTTCATATTTGCTTTGTGTTTTTGCTTTGCATTTTTTTATATAATCAAATTATAAAAAAAAGTTATTCTTTGGCTGCTGCTTCCCAAAAACATTCATAAGCTCCTACTTCCGGGATGTAGTTTTCTGGTTATTAGTTCTTTTGATTGTATTTTAGAAGTTATTTCTTTTTCTATTTCTCTCAGGCTAGGTGTTTGCTATGCCAGGGGTCATACTTTCTATACATTTTTCTTTGTTTGAGATTCAATATATTCTATCTTTTCTCTATAAAAAAAAGTCCTCATTCATTTATTTATATATGAGTTAGAGAATGAATTGGAAACATACACTTTGCACCAACATGTTTACATTTATAAAGTTTGCTCTCTTAAAAAAAAAAATTAAAATATTTGGTTTATTCAAAGTAATAATAACCTTATATTTAACTATTACTCATCTCTCTCTCAAGTTGATGTATGCATAATTAGGCATGTTGGAATAAAATATTAGATAAGTTCAAGTTTAAAACTTTACAAAAATTACTGTATAATTCAAACCTCACATGAAGTAGTTGTTATATAAGAAATTGTTGTAACAAAGAAATTTCATCACACCCTTAATGTTTTTTTTTTTCTTTTTCTTTTTTTTCTTTTTTTTTTTTAAATTAAAAATGTAGCGCCTCTAATTACATGCATGAGTACGTGCATGCTCAGAGACTTGTGTTTTTTACTGAGTTCCGATAGTGTTCCTGAATAATTAACGTTACAAGCGTTTACAATAGCTTACCTCTATATTTGCTAAACAAGCTTCACCTGTTGAAATCCACTGATATCAGTCTGGGAGTGATGCAGAGGAACAAAAATGGCGCGGTATTTGGCGGGCGGAGCATTGCGTATGCGCAGGCTTCAGAAATCCTCTCTTTCTTCTTCTTCCTTCTATCTCGCTCGCTCCATCTTCAATCCCTTATCTTCTCCTCCTACTAATTATTCCAACGCCTTCACTCCCACCTCTGAAATTTTCAAATTCGGTCGGGATTTTCGATCCTTTGCCCACATTTCAACAAGCAGCGTCGAGGAAAAGAACAATGATGATGATGGTGATCGACCCAGGGCAGCGGCGGCAGAGGTCGCGGTGTCTTCTTCTTCTTCTTCTTCTTCTTGGGTTGACTTGTATTTGCCGAAACATGTTCAACCTTATGCTCGTCTCGCTCGCCTCGATAAGCCCATTGGGACTTGGCTCCTTGCTTGGCCTTGTATGTGGTAAGTAACAAAAAAAAAAAAAAAAAAAAAAAAGCTTGATTGCTTTCAATTCAATGAATTGGATAAATATGCAATTCATTTCACGTGTAATTGGTTCGGTTCAGGTCGATTGGCTTGGCGGCAATTCCGGGACATTTGCCTGATTTTAAGATGATGTTGCTGTTTGGTTGTGTATCTTTGATTCTCAGGGGTGCTGGATGTACCGTAAATGACCTCATCGATCGCGACATTGATATAAAGGTAGTATCATACGATGCTATTTTTTCATTTTATGTTTGTGATGGGTGGTTCCTAAATCAACGCACCTAGAGCATCTGTTAAATTTTTCCCTTTATTTTATAGTTCTATAATCCTTGTTAATTTCATTTAGTTTTAAAGTTAAAATTGCAGCATCAGACACTCCCATCCGTACAACTGTTCTTTGTCTTTATATGATTGATAACAAAATGAAACCTAAGGATATTTTGATAAATCAAGAACTATAGCATTGTTATAAAAGAACTCTCTGTAATGCAGGTGGAACGTACAAAGTTGCGACCAGTTGCAAGTGGTCTTTTGTCACCATTTCAAGGGCTTTGTTTCCTTGGGTTTCAGTTGCTTTTGGGTCATGGGTTTCTCCTTCAATTGAATGATTATAGGTTAGTGTTGTTTTAATCTGCCTTACTTGAGTTACTCTGATGAATCACCAACTTTTGCAACATTTGTGACTATTTTGTTTTCTGAATTGAGAACTATCAAGTCATCATTTGAGTAGGATCCCACAAAAACAATCAGTCGGATTTGTTTGCTTCATTTCAACAAATTTTCCTAAAAATGAATTTATATTTTTACCTTTTAGACTTATTTCTGTAGAGCGACAATTGATAGCATGGTTAGGCAAGTCAAATTCAAAAGTTAGAACAAGATTCAACTTGGTTTACTAAGCATGTATAACCCGCCATGCAAACTTTTAGCTTGCTTGCATGTAAATACTTTCTTTTTTGTTTTGATAATACTCGTAAATACAATTTGATCTACGACATTAAATTTCTATTTCAACAATCTAATGTAGTTTTCTGACCATGTGAGCCATTAGTGTTCAGCACCATATGGTAGTTAGGTTTGCACTACTAGAATTATACTTTGTTTTGGTAGGTTATAAATTTATTCAAAAGAGGAGATTGTTCAAATATATTGTGTGTACCAAACCACTCCCAAAAATTTACAATCTCAGATTCAATAAATCTAAGAATTCTAAAACAGAACATAGTTGAATGCACACTCCACAGTGTGTTCAAGGGTGAACTATTAAATTCCAGAAAAGGGTGTTCTCGTTGCGTTTTGTGAAGGAAGAGAGCATTGATGCAATTTTAAAGCTTAAGCACTTTGTGAAATAAATCAAAATCATTGCAATGATAATTTACTCTGACCATTGATCTGGGTGGAAGCAAGCAATGAGTTTAACAGCTTTCCAAACTGAATGATTTCAAGTTTGTTTTCAAGGTCTTAATTCTACATTTTTACTCTCTTTGTGAAACCTAGTTAAACAATGCTGCAAAGGGACAACAGTTTTGTTGTGTAATTTGTGAATTTTCTTCTTGTTCTCATTTTTCTTTTGCAAATTTTCTTTGTAAATCTAATAAAATTAATGTGGCTCATCTATTTCTACCAGCCGCATTTTGGGGGCTTCATCCTTGTTGCTAGTCTTCACCTATCCTCTTATGAAGAGGTTTACATTTTGGGTAATGATGTTTACATGTCTGTTTCTGCTAACATATGCAAGTATAACTTTGTTTCTTTCTTTCATTTGATGATCAATTTCATGAAGTTTAACTAATATTCTGATTAAGTACAACTTTGTCACTGCAGCCTCAAGCCTATCTAGGTGTGACCTTTAACTGGGGTGCTCTGTTAGGCTGGGCTGCGGTTAAAGGAAGTCTGGATCCAGCTATAGTGCTCCCATTGTACATTTCTGGAGTATTTTGGACTCTTGTGTATGATACAATATATGCACATCAGGTACTATTATATATCTTTTCGAGGTTGTAATCTCATTTCCTTTTGCCTCATTCTCTCCAATTGCTCCATGTAACTGTATTGACTTGTAGGAGCCATTTAGAACAAGATTTCTTAGGACAAAGTCTTTTCTCATGGTTTTTGTCAGTTGTATTTTATATTACTTTATTTTTTGCTCTTTTCTTTGACAGATAAATTGGTATCTTGGTGTTCCCTTAATCTCATCTAGGCTGAAGAAAGTGGACTATTTTAGTTTGCATATTTGAATAAGAGCCATTATTATTTTGATTTCATCTAGCATTCAGCACTACCATATTTTTTATTATTATGAAGTAGACAGTTTTTATGTATTGTTTTAAGGGGGTTCCATTCTTAGTTTTTGGTTAATGCATATGCACCTTTTTTGTTGCTCTGGTTGTATCTACTATACATCCTCAGCTAATAATACTTTTAGTTATATAACCTTTAAACATTAAAAAGAGAAAGGCATTGAAAAACTGGATTCTTTTTTTTAGTTTTGAAAAAACTTGTTTGAATTTTAAATTTTTGGTTAAATAACGAATTTGGTCCTCCCAACTATAGGGTAAGGTTCAATTTGATCCCTCAACCATTGATTGTTTCAAATTAGTCTCTCAGCTATTAATTGTGCCAATTTAATCCTCAAACTTTCAAAACTAAGTCAATTTCATCCTTGATTTTACTATCCTTTAAAATTTTAATGAATATAATTAATGTGAAAAATGGAGCACAAGTTAAAGGTTATTATAGAAAGTGTAAAAATTTTGAACTCCAATCAATTTCAACTATTATTTCATTAAAATTTAAACAGATGGGAGATCCAAGGATGAAATTGACATGATTTTGAAAGTTGAGGGACTAAATTGAAAGAATTAATAGTTGAGGGACCAAATTTCTCTTTACCCAATAGTTGGAGGACCTAATTAATTATTAAATCTAAATTTTTTATTCATTGTTTTTTATCTTATGGTGTAATTTATTGGAAAGAAGAAACTTAATCTGTTGTGGCTTTCTTGATCAGAAATAATTATAATTTAAGGGTTTGTGGTTTCCAAGCTCTGCTGGGTTGAGTAATAGCACTTCTCCTTACTATCTAATAAATAATGCTGTTAACATGCATTCAGGATAAAGAAGATGATTTGAAAGTGGGTGTTAAATCTACAGCTTTGAGACTGGGGGATTCGACTAAGGAGTGGATTACTGGGTTTGGAATAGCATCCATCAGTAGTCTTGCCCTCTGTGGATATAATGCTGGGATTGGTATGTGCTCTATATATTGTACCTGCAACTCTGTGTTTACAATTGGGCTTATAATGGATTTAATTTTGGGATTGGTATTTCTATTTTTCTGTATTTGCAATTTCCTCTTAAAAGTACTTGGCTTATAGTCTTTTTTATTTTGGGGAAAAAATTGTGGAGCAGGGTGGCCATATTATGCATTTCTGACAGCTGCATCTGGACAATTAGCTTGGCAGATATGGACAGTTGACCTATCATCACGTGCTGATTGCAATAGAAAGTGCGTAATTTTATTTTAAGACAGTTTACTTATAAAAATAATTAATAATGAGTCTCAATTTAGTTTGTTTTAAGAAGTTCTCTTTCTTCTTTGTTGATCTTTGACCACTACCAGGTCATCTTTTTTATTGAATTGTCTTGCTTGTTTTCAGATTTGTTTCCAACAAGTGGTTTGGTGCTATTATTTTCAGTGGGATCTTATTTGGAAGAATTTTATCATAGTGGTATGGTTTCCTTTTCTATAAAAGATGATACCTGATATAAGCTTCAAATCTAAGTATTCCCTGCTCATGTCACCTTGATTACATGATGATCCCATTGATAAATATCCCATTTGGGCATTACTTGTGTATGCATTTCTGGTTTTTTTTTTTTTAGCCTCATCCTGCATAAAATAGCACGGATGTTTGAATATGTTAAATTTCAAATGATTCACAGGGACACTGTATATTGGATTTGCAGGGAATGAAGGCTTTCAAATTGAATAAATGGTTGAACAGTTTAAGTTCATTTAAAACAATAGTAAGCTGCTCTCTCTCTCTCCTAGACACACGTGTGCACGCACACATACATGAATATACACTGAATTGATAGACTTGAATAGGAGTTCATGGGTCAGTTCAGGTTGGTCACATATTGACCCGCTACTGACCGACGGGTATGGTGAAAGCACCCACCCAATGGGATCATTGGGTTGGGTTGCATGTTAGAAAAAACCAGCCTTGATTCTTGTTTGGATGGTGTTCAGAGGTGGACTTTTTAGTACAAAATTACTTCAGGATTAAACCAGACCGGATGGTTCAACTGGCAACTAGGCCCTAAACCGGTCTGGTAAAAACCAGGAACCGATCCCTTTTCAGGTTCTTTGACCATTCTTGTATTTAAAACCATGGTTTTTTTGTTTGTTTTGTTTTTGGGATGAGATTTCAAAGTAGTCAGTTTACAAGAAATTTGAAAATTCTAAACATTGTCGAATATTTGGACCATTTAGCTATATCAAAGATGGAAGACACAGCTGCAACATGCCTTCTGTTAGTCTAAGTGATTGGATCGGAGTCCATTATATTTCAGATTTATTATTGATTATTATTTTTATTTGAATCAGCTGTGGGCTGCTTTTTCAGACATTTGGTGTTGATAATAAATGGTTGGGGGATGGATCTTTGGGAAAGTTTGGCGGAAAATTGAGAGAGAGAAGAGGAGTGGTATGTATGTAAAGCCCAATTGCTTTTAATTAGGAATTGGGGGAGATTCTAAAGTGGACTTTTTAAAAGTCCAGCTTTGGAAATTTTGTGGTCATTGTAAAATTATATTTTAGAGAGTTGTATGGAATCTATGGATACTGTTGTAAGATTCTTTTTTTTCTTTTTTCTTTTTTTTAAATATTTTTTAAAGAGCTGTATGTGTACTGCTGTAAGATTCATTTTTATGGATACTGTATTTGTTTTTTTTTTTTTTCAAAGAGCTGTATGGATACTGATGTAAGATTCATTTTTATGGAGAAATGTAGATGGGATGAAATGGTATACTTTTAACATTATTTTTTCTAATATATGGTTAAAAGTAATGTGACTCGCCTTTAGGAGGGTTATCCCAATACAACAAGCCGGAATTTAAAAAGTGCACATGTTTAGATTGTATCACTATGATTATAAAAAAATAAAAAGACAATCACGAATGCGGTAGAAGTTGTTAAGGGCACACAATTATGTGAGGCACATTTGGTAGTCATCTCTTTTCTTCAAAGGTCACATTCCAATAAATTGCGGAAATTTTATCACCAGATTGAAGATTGTGGACTTGCAATGCCAGAGCCGGCTCTATTTCTCTGGTGCAAGAAATTAATGTGGAAATGCAATCAACCGGTATTCGAATTTAGATTTCCATAATAAATGTGTCCCTCTATTTGTTGGTTATGGGTATAAATACGGTTCATTTGATGGTGATTAGATTGATAACATCTAAAGGTTCCTTCTGTAGATTATATAATCAAATAACATTTTCCTAGCTTTGTGTATTCTAGATTCTAGTCTCTGCTTAACATGTTTGAGCCGAAAATTTCTATCATCCAGTTCCAAAGTCTGGAAAATCTCTCTCCCCCTCTTTTTGTTAGGGGAAGTGACCCAAATCTAATATTGTTTTTAATGCAGCTTAAATAGTCCCATTCATTATAAATGTATTTTTAAGAAAAATTTCACCTCTATATATTAAGAGGATTCAGAAAGTTGGTTATTGTCTTTTTAACTTCCAAAAATACCCCTAATTTAATTAACTTATCCTTATTTTTAAAAACAAAAATGAGGTTAAAACTATAAATTGACAAAAATTAATAACAAAAATTCTACCAATGTCTATAAAACTACTCCATGTTCTATAAAACGTCCCACTACCCTATCTACACAACCAAAACTACGCCATGTTCCCTAAAAAAAAAAAAAAAAAAAAAAAAACCAAGTAATGTCTGAAATTGATGGTAAACAGTAATTTTTGTATAGTAGATGCTATTTCAAATTATATGATACCTTACAAAAAATGCCTCATATGAAATGACACCCACATTATTCTTATACTTTGTCTAGGAATTCACTCTGTCGGCCAAGCAAGTTGCAGAAACTTCCGAACCAGGATTTACAATGAAACCAACATAGATTCCTCATATGCAACTTCATTGAAATCAGTTTGTCCAAGCACTGGCGGTGACAACAATCTTGCCCCTCTAGATGTAACTACTCCAACAACCTTTGACAATGCTTACTACACGAATTTGATAAACAAAAAGGGTCTCTTACACTCGGATCAGCAACTCTTTAGCGGAGGTTCCACTGATTCCATAGTTACCACTTATAGCAACAATGTGGGAAACCTCATAACAGACTTTGCCAATGCAATGGTGAAGATGGGAAGACTGAGTCCACTCACAGGCACAAGCGGCCAAATAAGGAAAAATTGCAGGAAGGCCAACTAAGTAATTAAGGCACTAGAGTATGCTGTTTTAGCGTCCATTTTTATTGCTCTTTCACCTTTTTGTGGTTGAAAAAATTAAGGGCATTAATGCTCGTTTGAATTAGTTTTCTAGTGTCAATTTTGAGTACAAGTTCAAAGAAATATAGGTATATATGTATGACAAGAATTGTCCATCATGAATTGTGTATTCTCGGATATTGGCTCAACCGGAGTGATTAAATTAGATTGGAATGTTGTTGTGTGACTTGTGTTGAATTGTAATTTTATATCGATCACCACGTGAACAAGTGACGAGTATCAATTTGTGCTGACAGATGGTATATGTTTATATCTTTTTTCTAATTCAATAGTTGGGATTAGGAAATTTGAACTCTAAACATCTTTATTGAAAAAATCAAGAGATGTTAGTTGATCTATCTATCATGTAAAACCTTCTAATTAGGGATAAAATATAATCAGCCAATTCACCCCCATGAGAGACACTAAACATGATTTC
>NW_027069501.1:620171-827671 GCF_002906115.3 Quercus suber
TGTTCATCCTGCCAACATTCTAGCAATTTCTCTGTAGAAGCAAGTGTCTTCAGATATTAACAAGTGTATTCTTGATGCTTGTAGCCACAATAAAAGAAACATGATAGAATAAAGCGTCAATTTCAAATGCTCATTAAAGTTTGAATTCATCCTTTTTGTGTTCTTCTTCCAATGGAAGAACTTGAACACTACATAATAGAGATCATTATCATGAAAAGTATGCATCAACTAAGAGTCTATTTGGATACCGCTTATTTTGCTGAAAACTGAAAATACTGTAGCAAAATAATTTTTAAATGCGTGAATAGTGCCATGGGACCCATTTTTAATGAAAGTTTTGTTGAAAAAAAAGATTTGTGGATCCGTGAACGGGGCCCACTGAACAGTGCAAGCACATGAAAACTGACTTCTCAAAAAAAAAAAAAAAAAAAAATCAAAAAACGTGAAACGTGAAATGCAGAAACGCAGGGATTTTAAGCCGTATCCAAACGGGTATTAATTATAACAGGATATGAAGAAACACAATGATGGCAAGCCAATGATGGGAAATTAGTCTTCAAAAGTATTAAAAAGAACAAAATGTAAACAAAACAAAAAAAAGCACTCTAGTAGACAACAAGTATAAACATGGACAGGATATAGAGTGCATTGTTGGTGAGGATGAAAAATGGATCAACCGAAATTGCACACAAAAAGTTTGAAATTAAAAATCAATTCTTTAAACAGTTACCAATATGACCATCAACTCAATAGCTTCATTTTACACACATCAGAAATGTAAGTACCTGATCAAGGTTGTCTTGCCGACCCCAGGAGGCCCTATGACTAAGATGGAACCTCCCCCCTCAACTAAGTCACGTATTATCCAGGCACTTCCGGATACAGCACGGCCAACCCGGCAAGTGAGGCCAATGATTTGCATTTTCCGATTCCGAATAGCACTTATACGATGTAAAGAATTATTAATACCCGAACGGTTGTCATCCGAAAAATCACCAACCTAATAGGATCAAGTAACTTTACATTAAACTCTCAAAACATCCACCTCCCCACAAATATTCTAAGTAATACAGCATACTCATGTAATCCGAATAATAATTTATTATAAGAAGTTATTCATCAATAATCAGCACAACCAATCACATAAGGGAAATACCAAAGGTACTATAAAATTTATAGATGGGTCATGTTAACGGATGACTTCAGGGTAGTTGTTAATAAACCATATTAAAAAAGTTTTTGATCCAACTTTTAAGGGAAATATAAAAAACTGTCAAAAAAATTAATTGCTTTTTTATTTTCCAATAAAAAGTTTCTAAAAATAATTTCTAAACTAATGGCTTGGGGCATTTGTTATATATATATATATATATATAATCTGACATGTCAAAATGTAGGTGATTAATGCCACATCAATAAAATAATAAATAAATCTTTTATCTTTTAATTACTACTTTTCTTGATTTGGTTTTAGAAGCTGACCCATCACCTTTTAGAGCTTGTAATAAAATTTGTAGTAAACCTCATCACTCATCACACAAAATTTAACCATTCAATTAAATATAACATAGAAAGTGCTCTAAGCATATATTAGAGCATTCACATCAGTCTCACCAATTTAATATTTCAGCAAAAATTTATCTAAACTCAACCAAAACAAGCGTGCACCAGCTTCAATAAATTAACTAAAGTTTCTAAAGAAGATAGTCTCGTGAGCCTCTATCCTCGCTACATTAAATTTCAATGTTGATAAAGTATTGAGGCATGTGTATAAAAATAATAGATAGCCAAACTAGCCAAAGTAAGAGTTTTTTGGATTAGTTTAGCTAAATATTTGAGGATGCTGAAGTGAATGTGAATGCTCTTAGTAGCTATTAGCTAAGTCACTATCTCTCTAAAAGTCTAAAATGCAGAAGCACCGAATGAAATACGTCACAAATGAAGCATTTTTATTTCCATGCAAGAATTCCAATGAGCTCAAACCTCCAAAAACAATGAAACAACGGAAATGACATTGATCACCTTAGATATCGCGTGCTTTAGATCTTCATGCTTTACGGGTTGCTCCGAGATGACCCAATCACCCGAAGGAAACCTCGCAAGAGGCTGCCTTCCCAAATCCATAACAACCTCAATAAGCTCCCCAATCTCCTCGTGCTGAAGCAGCTCCCTCCTCATCCTCAGAGGCAGCAACTCGAGAAACATCTCGAGCTCCGACGATCGCGACGTCGAGGCCGAATTCGGCGAAATCGACGGCGACCCATTTCCGGGAAAGAAACGATCGGACGGTCTACGGATCTCCGGGGCCGCCGATCTCGACGACGAAGCTATTCCGGGACGCGCGCGACATGTTCGACGAAATGACGAAGAGAGAGCGGAGATGAAGTTCGAGGAGTTCTTGAGGTACGTGAGAGTCGAAGTTGGGATTTGGTTCGCTGAGTGCCATGATGTGTGCAGATCAATCAGCACCAAATGTGAATTCAAAGCTCTCATTCCTTTAAAAAAATTTGCGTATTTTTTTTTTCTTTTTTTCTTTTTCTGGTTAGTTTGGATAAAGAGAAGAAGGAACAGTAAAGAGAATTTGGATGAAGAGAAGATTCGAAAGGATCTCCTCTGGGATTGGGGGGGGGGGGGGGGCAACAGAGAGAGGGAAGACAGGTTAACTAACTGTTTAGTTTGGGCAATAAATGGTTGAACGTTGAAGTTGAAGCCTTAAAGCTAAGGACGTTGAACCACGTGGGGCTGCGAACCACACATGTTTGAAGAGGAAAAGCCGTATTAGCTACTCCCTGTTTTGGCGATTGGCGTATAATTTTCTTCAATTTTTTCAGAAAGAGAAACGCAATTTCCCTTAAATAATCTTCCTCCGTCCTCCCAAAAAAAAAAAAATTTCCCCAATTTTTTAAAATTATTTAATTAAAAAAAAATCTCTGGATGCAACTTATAAAAACAGCCACTGAGAGGGCTGTTTGGTACTTAATTTAAATACATGTTTTCAATTTTCAAATAATATTACACGTATTTTCACTCACAATATTCCAAAAATTAAAAATTGTTGTTTAAATAAACGTACCTAATTCTTTTCTTCTATGTTTTTTTTTTTTTTTTTTTTTTGGTAATGAAACAAGAAGCTTTATTAATTAATACTAATTAATTATGTAAAAAACAGGTATATGTCAGGTTGTCTATTGATTAGGCTTAATGGGTTTTCCAACCCGAGTCTTAGAGACTCAAGTTCCATGTGTTGGTAGAGCTGAGTTGGAAAAATTATCCACGTGAAACTCGAGTCTTCACTAAAGAAACAACAAACAAAAACCATGAAGAACAAACCCAAACATAAACCATGAAGAACAAACAACAAACCCACGAAGATTAAACCCAAACAACGAAGAGGAAACAACAATCCCACAAAGGAAAAACCCAAACAAAAACCACGTAGAAGAAATAGCAAACTAGAGAGATCAAACCCAAACAGAAACCACAAATAAGGCAAACCCCACAAACCCAGATCTCCCTAACCCAAACCCTCGGCTCAGACTAAAGCCAAGTGGCGACAGCGAAGACTCCAAGAGGTGACAACGACCGAACCCAAGCAATAAGGGCTCCAAGCAGCACTGGAAAATGCTCCAACAAAGGTTTTCCTCTAATTCCTTCATTTTCTTATCTGGATCTTTGGATTTGTTGATGTTTCATTGCTTCTTTCTACATTTGTTGATGAATGTTGTGCTTTAGGGAACTCAAGTTTTTAAGACTTAAGTTCTACGTGAATAATTTTTCACCTCAGCTCTGCCAGTACATGGAACTCACGAGTTTCAAAAACTCGAGTTGTTACAATGAACTCAAGTCTAAGAGACTCGAGATGTTAGCTTCCTAAAAAATGTTGCTAACCAACAAAATTGTTTGAAAATAAATTTGGCCTAGTAATATAGAGGTTTGGAATTTTTTTAGATGGGTTTAGAAATGGCTTCCGTTTAAATTTTTTAATTCGTTGAGATTTGGAAATGATTAGATTTTACATGTCTGTGGGAGGCTTCTTCGTAGAACAAGCACAAAAGATAATTGTTGAATATTAATCCAATCTAGTCATATAATTGTGTTAGCTATGATCAACACTAATGGCTGTGTTGAAATGGAAAGGATCTCTTAATCTATTTTGAAAAAGAAAAAAGGTCAATTTTTATGATGAAAATCTACTTTTTCATAAATAGTGTATAATACTCGCTTTTAAAATCTCATTCTATAAAAAAATATATATATATATATATATATTTTAAATAACACGACACCATATTCAACTTAAATTTTCACCATCAAATATATCTCTCCATTATGAAAACAAATGGAAAGGATCCTAATTCATGGAAGGATTTTGGTATTTGTTAAGAGTCTTGCTTGTGACCCCAAAAAATGTCTAATTGTTTAAATCCCTTTGTTCTTACATCAAAAGGATCAAGAGTTCAAGTTTTTTGGGCATTAAGTTATTTTTGTAAGTCTTGATAGCATGGAACTTTTGGACAAACAATGGATGGTACATCCATTTCATGTGCTCTGAGAAACTAATGGAACAGTAAACGTCCTAACAAAGATGGGCAGAGAGCAAAGTAGTAGAATAATGGAATATAATCACTACCCTCATTTTGTTTATGAAGCATATACATCGATAATTTAGTTATTAGAACTATGCGCCTATGCCCAAATAAATAAATAAAAATCCATAATTTATGATCATATCAATAAAAAATAAAAAATAAAAAGAGAGATGAAATTTAAAATATTATCCAAAAGATATTAAAATAAAGTACTGAATTGATAAGCCAAAAAAATATTGCATGGGCTAAGGTTCACCAACCCAATCCTAGTTAACAAATAGATTTTCTATACCAACCAAGTTCTATAAGTCTATGTTGTATGTAGTATAATTTGCCCCACCTTCCCTTAAAAGTTACCAGGTTTTTGAGTGGAGTTATAGTATGCCTTTATTTTAGAACTCATTTCCCTCTTCCTTGTGTGTGTGTTTGTTTCTCAAAAAAAAAAAAAAAAACGGTTCTATAGGTCTATGGATAATCCAACTTCAACAAACATGGGCCTACAGGGCATATAAGCCAAAGAGGAATTGATTAAAAAAAAATGAAGAGTATTATTATTAGGCTGCAAAGGGTAGAGTACAAAGTTAAAGCATCCGCATCAGTGGATGTGAAACTTTGCAAAATACAAAAAGCAACAAATTTTACACATTTTGCTCCAAAAATCTTCCACATCAATCTTTCTAAAACTATATATATTTATATATTTGCTACAGTAACCGTCCATATATGCACAGTTATTGTAATCGTGTATACTATTATTTTATTCATTCCACATTTCGCACATTTTTTAAAGCATCTGCATCAGTGGATGTGAAACTTTGCAAAATACAAAAAGCAACAAATTGTACACATTTTGCTCCAAAAATCTTCCACATCAATCTTTCTAAAACTATATATATTTATATATTAGCTACAGTAACCGTCCATATATGCACGGTTATTGTAATCGTGTATACTATTATTTTATTAATTCCACATTTTGCACATTTTTTTTTCTCTCTTCTCTGTGCAAAACGAACTCAGTCTCAGACTTCTCCTTTCCTCATCTTATTTTTCCTAAGATACACACAAACACATCCACATAAACAAATCAACACAGAGATACACAAACACACCCACATGGACAAACCAACAAAGAGATAGATCGGTGTTGGTGTCGGTTGCTTATGGATCGATGGATCAGTGCTGGTGGCGTTAGATTAGAGTTCGTGGGTCGACAGAAATGGGCCTGGATGCTTATGGATCGGTGTTGGCAGCAGAGATCGGTGCTTATGGATCAACGAGAATGGGTTTTGATGCTTGTGGATCGGTGTTGGCAGCGAAGATCGGTGCTTGTGGGTTGACTAGAACAAGTCTCTGCATGTGCATCTATCGTTGTGGGTTGGTGCTTGTGGCGGAGATGGATGCTTGAGGCGGCTTAAGGGTCGAACACAGGTAGAGGAGATTTGACCGAGAGGCAGGGCCGGCCCTAGGCCTAGGCCACTTAGGCCATCGCCTAGCCCCCTACTAGAGGAAGGCCCAAATCTTGGGGGGAAAATTGATATATTTAAAAAAAAAAAAATTGAGATATATTAAAAAAAAATTAGTTTTATATTTTTCCTCTAGTTTTAAGAAGTCCCAAAGAATTGAATAATGCTAGAGATAATACAACTTTAAATACATAGGTCTTACAAATAGAGTAATGCTGCAATTACACGCTATTTTACAACATTTTTACAAATTGTTGTTATAGCCAACTTCTTACTGGTTTTTATCTAGACCCACTGATAACATCACTATTTTATTTATCTATGATCATTTACCACATCATCAATTTGTAAAAGAATTTGTATCTCTAGAATTTTTCTTTACAAATATATGTTTCACTAATCACAAGAAATAATTTAGATAAGAAAACATTAGAAATATTACTAATTTTACTTGAAAACTTTACAAATTGATGTGACAATTAATATGATATGTGGACATCAATAACTTATTAAATGCATTTTTGAATTATTTTTTGTGATTAGTGATACATCTTTGTAAGCCCCATGTTATAAAATTTATAATATCCCTAACATCATTCATTCAAATGCTTGTTTATTATCTTCTTGAGGTGTTATTAATAGCATTCATTTCTAAATTGTTTGAAAGTTTTTTTTAGTAAAATTTGTTATAGTTTTAGCATTTTTCCCCCAAAAAAAGCATATTACAAAATGAAAGGAATAGGTTTTTGTTATAAAAAAAATTATAATATTAAATACTAGTTAAATATTATTTAAGTGATAACAAAAAGACCACATTTAATTATATTGCCTTAGGCCTCCAAATTTGTTGGGCCGCCCCTGCTGAGAGGGAGTGGAGATTAGACCGAGAGGGAGAGGAGATCTGAGTAAAGGATTGTCTATGGAGGTCTGTGTTCAGAAATGGGTATAGAGAGAAAGCAACAAAAAATCTATGTTCAGAAATGGGTAGAGAAAGAGAGAGCGCGTATCTGTGTACAAAAAGGTAAAAGGGTAGTTGAGAGAAATAATAAAAAAGTGAGAAAATTAATTATTTAAATAAAATAGATTGTAGAATAAATGGACTGATATGGATGATTTTGAGAAGTGGGTATGTAAATTAGAAAAAGTAAGTTTTTAGTCTAAAATAGACAAAATTTTAGCCGGACTGATGTGAATGCTCTTACAAATTACTTGGAGTAGAGCAAATACCTCTAGCTTCTTCTTTTTTAATCCTTTTGATAAAGGCCTTGGCTTAGTTAAGAGAACATAAGGTCAGTAAGTAATAAATCAGTGTTAGTCGGCACACCCATATGACAAAAATAAGATTTATACTGACATTAATTTTATTCCATTGCAGAATAGTATTGGGGGGTCTAACTCTTAGCTAGAATGCTCTTTGCTGGGGGATGCCAATTTATTATGGGTCCAATTAATGTGTGCCCTTAAGGCACACATTAACAAATCTATTCTTGGAAAAGTTTTATTGAGAATTGAAAAAGTTGTCAAAACTTTTTCAATTTTCAATAAATTTTTTTCCAAAATTGGTTTACTATTGTGTGCTCTTAGGGTACACATTAGTAAAATCCTTTTATTATTATCACCTTTTATTTTCTCTTGGATCAAAACAAAAACATTGAAAACAAACCCAAATTCACTTTAGTTGTTAGTCACTATTCTGTGGGTTGCACCGAATAGTTAATATGAATTTATTTTGCTTGAAGGTATAATAAACTTTATGCAATTTATTTAAAAGTAATAATGTAAAAACAAATGGTAACAACCCTTTAAGATTACATCTGTATATTCATAGCCTTCATATATAGAAAAACTTTCACTCAAATTTAGGCAGACTGAAGTGGACTGAAATGCTATGTTAATGTATATCAACAATAACAATAAACATTATACTTAAAATTTTAGATATTACAAGTTTAAGACACACACACGCATATATATATATATATATATTTCTTTTCCTTTTTCTTTTTCTATAAATTTGGATTTAGAATAAGCGCTCTTCACCCACATCTATATTTTTCCCACTATGTAAGTGCACAAAAATGGATCAAATGCAACAAAGTTGTCCAAATAGATCAAATAGGAGCAAAGTGGACCGAACAGAACCAAAGTGGACCAAATAGGACCTAAGTGGATATAATGGACCGAAGTGGACTAAATAGAACCAAAGTGGACAGAATGGACTGAAGTAGACCGAATAAGACCGAATGGACCAAAGGGAGCCGAATACGACCAAAGTGGATGAATGGACCTAGGTGAACCGAATAGGACCAAAGTGAACCAAATAAGATAGATAGGACCAGTGTGAACTAGAATAGGACCAAAGTAGATAAAATGGGCCGAAGTGGACTGAATAAGACCAAAGTGGACCGAATGGATAGAATATGACCAAAGTGGAAAAAATGGACCAAAATGGACCTAATAGAACCAAAGTGGACTAAATGGGACCAAAGTGAACCTAATGGACCGAATAGGACCAAAGTGGACATAGTGGACCGAATTGGACCAAATTGGATCGAAGTAGACTAAATAAGACCATATCAAATAGAACCGAACATAACCAAGTTGGACCAAATAGGACCAAATAGAGGTGGGTGCTTTAAGTCATATAACATGATTCATTATCAGATTTTGAAAGGAAAGTGAAGTGGTGTACAAACAGGGGAGAGAAATCTAGGTCAATACTATTGTGGGGAAGAGGAAGAAAAGCCTTGCTATATTAAGGTTTGTGGAGTTTCACACACATATATACACTTAGATTAGAATTCTATCTCAGACAAAAAAAAAAAAAAAAAGTCTCATTCCATCAAAAAATAAAATAATAAATTATTTTAAACAACATGACGCCATATTCAACTTAAAATTTGTGAAATACTAAATCTTCACCATCAAATAGATATCTCCATTTTGAAAGCAAATGGAAACGATCTTAATCCATGTTTGAAGGACTTTACTATTTGTAAAAGTCTCTTTGACCAAAAAAAAAATGAAAAAAAGAAAAGAAAAAGAAAGCTCTAATTTTGTTTTAACCCTTTCCTTCGTTTTTGATAAAGATGGAGAAACAGAGCACACTTGCAGTCCAAAGAAGGAAGACAATTAAACAATTCCCACGTGATGAGTCCACACACGTGCAAGAGATTTAAACTAAACTGTGTCGTTTCTGTATGGAGGAGAGTTAGTTATGACACGTGTAGTTCTGGTATAGCACGAGTCAGTTGATGATCCAAACAGCTCAAGCTCCAGCTGTTGTGGCGGGAAAGTTTGTTAGAGTTAGTTAGTGCTGTTAGAAAGATCTAGATTCTATCTATTTTCTGTAAATGCTTATATATAGGAGTTGGATGTATAATATTGATTCATTGAGTGAATAACTAAAATTGTTTTTCTTCTCAGAGTTCTCTTAAATTCTCTCTCTCTCTGTTTCTCTCTTCGTTCTCTCTTCTCTTCTCTGTTTCTTTCATACATTCTGTTACTGTGTGTGTTTGAATCAAAGATTAGTGTGGTCATATTTGTGAAACTTGTTTGTTTATTCATGGTATCAGAGCCACAGATGGCTTCTACTGAACAAATGGCTTCTACAACAATGCCATCATCATCTCCAACAATGGCATCCATGGCATCTGCTTCCACTTCCTCAATCAATCTGATCAATCAACCTCTTCTGTTACTGTCAAACATGTCAAACATGATGACAGTGAAGCTTGATAGTTCCAACTATATAGTATGGAAATATCAAATCTCAATGGTGCTTGATACTTACTCTTTATTGGAGTTACTCAATGAAACTCAATCGATTCCAGAGAAGTTCCTCAAGGATCTTTCAGGATCTGTCACTGGAGTCATCAATCCAGATTATTCAATCTGGAAGTCAAAAGAGAAAGCACTTCTTACCTTTATCAGTTCTACCTTGACACCTACAATTCTTGCTCTCACTGTGGGATGTCACTCAGCAATAGAGGTTTGGAAGGTTCTTGAAAACGGTTTTTCTTCAATCTCAAGATCACACATTATGAATCTGAAAGGAGAACTTCACAATATTAGGAAAGACTGTGATTCTGTTGATGTGTATCTTCAGAAGATCAAAGTTGTGAGGGATAAGTTGATGGCAGTTGGAGTACTTCTTGATGATGAAGAGTTGCTCCACATAGCCATCAAAGGCCTTCCCAAAGATTACAATGCATTCAGATTTGCCATACGTACAAGGAGTACACCAGTGAGTTTTGATGAACTCACCACTTTGCTTGGTTCAAAAGAAGAATCTTTGAATGACTCGAATGATGTTAAAGAAACCTTTGCTATGGCTATGAATGCCACACCTAGATCTGGTGGTAATGGTGGTTATAATCAGTAATAGAGGTAGAGGAAGGAATAACAACAGAGGAAGAGGTAATGGTGGTGGTAGAGGTTTCAATGCCTTTCCACAACAGCAATACTCACCATACTCTTCAAATCAAAATCAGGCCAATCAGTTTTCTTCATCTTCACAGTTTCAAGGCTTGAAGAGTGATAGACCATCATGTCAAATATGTGGGAAGAATGGCCATACAGCCATTGACTGCTACCATAGAATGGATTATGCTTACCAAGGGAAGCATCCTCCCACAAAATTAGCTGCTATGGCAACAGCTTCAAATGCTGCAATCACTCAAGAGCAACCATAGTTGGCTGACAGTGCTGCTACGGATCATGTCACATCCAGCCTCAATGCACTGTCTTTCCCAAAGCCTTACACTGGACAGGACCACCTAACTGTTGGTAATGGCCAAAACCTTCCTATCACTCACACAGGTAAAGTTCAATTTCCCACTCAAAACTCATCTTTACATCTCAACAATGTCCTCAGGGTTCCTTCAATTGCTTCAAATCTAGCTTCTGTTCACAAACTCTGCCATGATAACCATTGTTGTTGCTATTTTGATGAGAATATTTTATCTGTCTAGGCCTTGGGCACGGGGAAGGTGCTTTACCAGGGCAAGAGTGAACAGGGTGTATACCCTATCTACCCTAATAAAGCTCCTACTTTGTCATTACCTTCTAGAGTCTACAACCATGTTGTTTCCCCTCCTTCAATCTGCAACCATGTTGCTTCTATTTCTTCATCTTGGGAATTATGGTGCAATAGGCTTGGACATCCACATGCTCAAGTCTTGCACACTCTTTTCCCTATGCTTAAGAGCTCTTTGAATAAGTGTAATAGTGTTGTCTCTTGTACACACTGTCTTAGTGGTAAAATTCATAGACTTCCCTTTCCCAATTCCCAATTTACTGCACATTCACCACTGGAATTGGTACACTCTGATGTATGGGGCCTTGCTCCTGTTTCTTCTATCAATAAATTCAGATATTATGTGTTATTTGTTGATCATTACACTCGCTTTACTTGGATTTACTTTCTTCAGCACAAATCTGAGGTCTTTTCTGTCTTTGTTAAGTTCAAATCCATGGCTGAAACTCAGTTTTCCTCTAAACTTAAAATTCTGAGATCAGATGGGGGTGGTGAGTATGTTTCTAAAGAATTTGAAACTTACTTATCTGTCCATGGTATTATTCATCAACTCTCATGTCCATATACTCCACAGCAAAATGGTCTAGTGGAAAGAAAACATAGGCATATCATAGAAACCTCAATCACTTTGTTGTCTAAAGCCTCTCTTCCTTTTCAATACTGGTCTTATGCAGCCCAAATTGCTGTTTTCCTCATCAATTTACTACCTACTGCCACTCTTCACTCTCACTCACCCTATTCTCTGTTATATCACTCCAAACCTGATTTAAACCAACTCAAAATTTTTGGGTGTGCTTGTTATCCTCTTCTAAGACCTTACACCTCACACAAGCTTGAACCCAGAACCAAGGAATGTATTTTCTTAGGTTATTCTTCTGTTTCAAAGGGCTACTTATGCTTTGATCCAATTGCAAACTCTATGTACCTATCTAGACATGTTTTGTTTAATGAGTCAAAATTTCCTTTTCCTACACTCACTCCTACTCCACAGTCACCTGTCACTTCTAAATCTTCTCCTATTTGGTTATCCAATTTCCTGTTCTTGCATTCTCTTAATCAACCTTCTATTCTAGGGCCTCCTCCACATTCTGCCCTTTCTACCACATCCTCTATCCCTTCCTCCCTTGATCACTCTTTTCACAGTGATAACTCCCCAAGTCTTTCCCATACTTCCTCATATCATAATACTCCTCCAGATCACTCTCCTTCACTGGTTGCTTCTACTCCTTCGAGTCCTCTACCTTCCATACCCAGTGTTCCTGTTAACCTTCATCCTATGCAAACTAGGTCCAAGAATGGTATCTCCAAGCCTAAACTCTATTATAAAGCTACCCTTGACTACAACTTCACAGAACCTTCCACTTTCAAAATAGCCTCTTCCTATCCAAATTGGTGCAAGGCTATGGATGCTGAGTTTGATGCATTGCAGAAGCAGCAAACTTGGGTGCTTGTTCCTCCTTCTCCCCATTTTAATCTGGTAGGATGCAAATGGGTCTATAAATTGAAACTTAACAGTGATGGTTCCATTGCTCGATATAAAGCTAGGCTGGTTGCCAAAGGATTTCATCAGCAGCCTGGAATTAATTTCACTGATACCTTTAGTCCAGTTATTAAACCAGCTACTGTCAGGTTGGTCTTGGCAATTGTAGTTAGTTTAAACTGGTCCATTAGGCAATTGGATGTTTCCAATGCATTTCTCCATGGCTATCTCAAGGAGGAAGTTTATATGCGCCACAGGGTTATGTTGATCAGTCTAGACCTCTATTTGTTTGCAAATTGCTCAAGTCCCTTTATGGATTAAAGCAGGCTCCAAGGGCATGGTTTGAGAGTTCACTTCTCAGTTACTTCATCTTGGTTTTGTGGCTTCTTTGGCAGACTCATCACTCTTTGTTTATCACTCAGGCTCTATCATTCTCTATCTGCTTTTGTATGTTGATGATATCATCATCACTGGTAATGCTCCAACTCAGATTGCCAATCTTATCTCAGCTCTCAGTGCTACTTTTGATCTCAAGGACCTTGGCCCTCTCAGTTACTTTTTGGGCATTCAAATTTCTCCTACCAAGTATGGTCTTACCTTGTCACAGACCAAGTATGCATCTGATGTTCTTCATCGGTTTAACATGCATAATTCCAAGCCTACTAAAACACCATGTTGTCCTGCTGCTAGACTTACCCTTGATTCTGGTTTTCGCCTCTTTGATCCTTCTACATATAGAAGCATGGTTGGTGCTCTTCAATACCTCACCTTTACTAGACCTGATTTGGCCTTCAGTATTCATCAATTATGTCAGTTCATGCAATTTCCTACCACTACTCATCTGGAGGCTGCCAAGAGAGTTCTAAGATATGTGAGGGGTACACTTTCCCATGAGATTTATTTTTCTCAAGGACCTCTTACTTTCACTGCCTTCACAGATGCTGATTGGGCTGGTGATCCCTTTAATAGGAAATCAACTACCGGGTTTATGGTGTTCCTAGGCCCTAATCCTATTTCTTGGTCTTCCAAGAAACAAACTACAGTTTCCAGATCTTCCACAGAGGCAGAATATCGAGCACTTGCCACCACTGCTGCTGAACTCTCATGGCTTAGACAGTTATTTCGTGATCTACTTCTGTTTCTCCATCATGTTCCAATTCTATGGTGTGACAATGTGTCTGCCATTGCACTTGCTTCAAATCCAGTTTTTCATGCTAGGACCAAGCATGTTGAGGTCGATTTTCATTTTGTCAGAGAACGGGTTCTTCGCAAGGATCTCGCCATTTCCTTTATTTCTGGCAAGGATAATCTTGCTGACATATTTACTAAACCCTTACCTGGTCCTTTGTTTCTCTTCTTTCGTGACAAACTCATGCCTCGTGCCTCCCCCATTCGTTTGAGAGGGGATGATAAAGATGGAGAAACAGAGCACACTTGCAGTCCAAAGAAGGAAGACAATTAAACAATTCCCACGTGATGAGTCCACACACGTGCAAGAGATTTAAACTAAACTGTGTCATTTCTGTATGGAGGAGAGTTAGTTATGACACGTGTAGTTCTGGTATAGCACGAGTCAATTGATGATCCAAACAGCTCAAGCTCCAGCAGTTGTGGCAGGAAAGTTTGTTAGAGTTAGTTAGTGCTGTCAGAAAGATCTAGATTCTATCTATTTTCTGTAAATGCTTATATATAGGAGTTGGATGTATAATATTGATTCATTGAGTGAATAACTAAAATTGTTTTTCTTCTCAGAGTTCTCTTCAATTCTCTCTCTCTCTGTTTCTCTCTTCGTTCTCTCTTCTCTTCTCTGTTTCTTTCATACATTCTGTTACTGTGTGTGTTTGAATCAAAGATTAGTGTGGTCATATTTGTGAAACTTGTTTGTTTGTTCAGTTTTTACATCAAAAGGGTCGGGAATTCAAGTTTTTTGGGCATTTAAGTTCTGATATAAGTCTTGATTGCAGGGAACTCTTGGACAAACAATGGACGATACATCCACTTCACGTGCTCCAAGAAACTAATGGGAACAGTAAACTTCCTAACAAAGAAAGGCAGAGAACAAAGTAGTAGAATAATGGAATATGATTGCTACCCTCATTTTGTTTATGAAGCATCTATATCGGATTATTTGGTTATTAGAACTATGCGTCTATGCCCAAATCAATATGTAAGTAATGTATGAACTTCTTGTGATTTTTAGTTTAGTTTAATGCAATTCCTACTTCTTCTTTTTTAATATAAAAAATTCCATAATTTATGATCATATCAATACATAAAAACAACGACAACGACAACAACAATAAAAGGAGAAGAAATTTAAAATATTATCCAAAAGATATTAAAATAAAGTACTGAATTGATATGTTTCAAAAAAAAAAAAGTACTGAATTGATAAGCTTAAAAAAAAAATATTGCGTGGGCTAAGGTTCATCAACCCAAGCCTGAGTTAACAGATCAATTTTGTATACCAGCCAAGTTCTATTGGTCTATGGATAATCCAACTTAGGCAGGAATTGATTTTTATTTTTATTTTTAAATAACGAAGAGTATTATTAAGGTAGAGTACAAATTACTTGGAGTAGAGCAAATACCTAGCTTTTTGTTTTTTATTTTTACTTTTTATAATCCTTTTGATAAAGGCCCTGTCTTAGTTAAGAACCAAAGGACAGTAAGTAAAACATCAGCATCAATGACAACACACATTAGAATAATAAGAGATGATTATTTTATTACACGAATTTCAATTAACTCAATTAAAAAAATATTTTATCGTCAAATAAAATATTTGATATTCAATCTCTTACTACACCAATTCATCTTATAATAAAAAAACACGAAACTATCTTTAAAATAAAATTTTAAAAAAAAAATCTCTGATGATAAAGATTGAAACTATTTCTATAAAAAAAATTTAAAATTTATTCTATTCCATTGCCGAATAGTGTTATTTAGCTGCTCAGTCTACACCAATTTCTCTGATAAATTGAAACCATCTCTAAAAAATAAAAATAAAAAAGGGTTTATCCCATTGCATAATAGTGTTGTTTAGCTAGTGCTAGCAGTGGTCTCAGTTAGAAAAAAGTTCTATATATTTTAAAAACATGCATCTTCCCGCTCACAAAAGAGTAGACCCTACATCCTCTTCCTCACAAGAGAGTGGACCTCACACATGTGGGGTCCCACCCCTTGTGAAAGAGAGGATGCATGTTTTCGTAACATGCAAGACTTACTCGAATGCTCTAGGTTGCTTGGGAGATGCAGTTGGTCAATGCTCTTTATTAATTGCCGTAGTTGGAACTTGGAACCATGTTAGGTAAGAATCAATCTAATTAGTCGTAGTGGTTTAAGTTAGTCAATGCCTTTGTTCCCGAGAAAAGAGGCACACTGACCTCTTTTGTGAAACCGTCGGCACTGGCCGGATTGCATTAAATTTAATGGCTATTTTATTTTATTTGCAAATATAATGAATGACCATTTTACTGTTGGACCAAACAAAATTTATTAAGATAAAACTTGCTTCTATCATTTCGAGTACCAATAATATACTTGTATAATGGTTAGTTGAGATACAAAGAATTTATTGCTTAAATACAATTTATTTTGTTAAAAATTAAAATTTTTTTATTAAAATTACTGTAATAAAATAATTTTTAAATTATAAATAGTATCATAAAACTCAAAATTTACTGTTTATACACATTTTTTATAGGTTTAACTGAATCATGAACAGTACTATAAGATTCAACCAAAAACGCAAAACGCAAAATCATTACTTAAAAAAATCATTACTTAACAAACACAGCTTAGTGTTTGTTTGGATCACATCCATGTTTTGGACGGTTACGTTTCAAGCGTTTTGTTTTTATTATTATTTTTTTTAAACCAGCGCTTAATGCACCATTCATAAGATATAAACAGTATATTTACGCCACTAAACAGTGCTAAACAGTAATAAACAGTAACAAAAAATTATTTTTTTATTATTTTCAGTTTTCAACCAAATAAGCTTTATCCAAACAAGCTTTATCCAAACGCGCACACACTCTACCGCAAAAGGCTTGATATGATAAGAAAGAATGCAAGGATCTCCTATATCTGTAACTCTTTTTTTTTTTTTTTTTTTGATGAATTATCTGTAACTCATTTACATGATAGTGTTGTTAACTAAAATTAAACAAGTTGGGCAGAACTGTCTATAAGTGTGCATCACAAGCGTGTAATTTACATCGACTGTAAGATACCAAACAGCTCACACCTTATGGAGTTTGGACAGGGTATTTCTTGACTTATAGTTGGACCTAGTTAGTACCTAATAGTAAAGTGTCTAAGACTTAAAAAAAAGGCTAAGAAAATATGCTGTACATTGGAGGAAAACCTTAACTGAGGTTTGTAACTGATTCTATTCCCAACCCATCAATCTATTTCTGACACCCTCTTCAACTTTTTTCCTTGGCAAGGAACAACATTCCCCTTCGTCTAGAAGGATTCTATATACTTCCCATTCCCGACCGTGGATCATATGTCTCCCTATCTCCACCTAAGAAGCACAACGTAAAAGTAAAAGTTAGCATAAAATGTTCAATTATTTAAGGTACCATTCTTGTAGTAAAAAAAAAAAACACTCAAAAAAATGGATTGGAGCTCAGCTAGTACCGAAAAGATGCACGTGTTCAGAATCTTGAAAGCAAGAGTAATATCATAAAATACAAGGGGACGGCCCCTGCCAGACAACTCCACAGGGTTAGCTACCAGCAGCTCAGTGTCAGGTCCCCTGCTCACAACACCCACTCTTAGAGGACGCAGTAGCTCCATTCTCAGGCGAGAGCGCAAAGCATTTTGCTTGGAGGGGTCAATAAGCTTTCTCCCATCTGCTTGCATGATGAATAATTCTAACTCACAGCTTCCTTTTGAGCTTGCGTAGAATCGTCCATAAGAAACCTGACATAAATTTCACATAAAATCAGATGAAAAATCACCTAAAGGAGTGTTTCCTCTCTCTTTCTATAGATTTTAGGGGGTTTTGATCATTGCAGAAGTTCCCAGATTGTGCCTTCCCGGTTGTCCCAGCCAAAAAAATCCTAATAAAAATACATAGATTGATACAAAAATGTTTGTTCATAATATTTATTTGTAATTTACCTGAATGTTGTAATCCTTTAGGGTTCTCATGATATCATAGATGAGGCCTTTGTGATCCTGACAGAGGATTCGAACAACTGTGTGGGAGGGGCTCAGGGTATTATCCATTGTCACAGAGACAGGGTTGAAGGAAAGAAATCCACTTGGGCGTCCATTGGGAAGCTCCAAACTGAATATATCTTCAGTGATTTCAGAAGGAAGAAATGGAGCACCCTGTGAACATGCGGTAAATTCTGGGCCAGCCAAATCAATCTCACAACTTAAAATGATATCCCCTAAGGCAGCTGTCAAATAGTCGATTGTTTCCTCCTGTCTCCTTTTTGTATGAAGAAGTTCTCTGATGAAAAATGTGCAAGTAAATAAACTATTTTCCCAAAAAAGAAAATCATAACAGTTCACTTCATCTCTCACTAACATTCACAAATGCAACACACACACACATCACATGCTGGCACATACAGACACTGATAACTACATCCCACAAATCACCTGTAACCAGCAGAACAATAATTTTTCTACAAGTAAAACTGTTTATTCAGATTTGAAGAATTTGGAAAGGTGTCATGCATCAGGTATTCGCCTTCACATCTATTGCATTTCATAGGAGTTCTGTATTGTACCATATAAGTCAATCCTATCAACAGAAGTATTCCCATTAGTGCAAGCCATAATTAATCATAGATCAATATTTGACCTCTTTTTAAAAGTAATTTGAATGAAGTATCAACTTTTTAACTTCTTTCTGCTGTACCAATGAAAGAACGCTTGGTAGAAATTATTGGAAGCTATTAAAGGTGTCAAAATGGCGATGAGCGCAAGAATGAAGATTGAGGGAGCTACATGCAAAATGCAATCTCATAACATGGTTGCTAGAGAGAGAAAGAGAGAGAGCAAGGGAAAAAAAAACCATTGCAAGAAGAATCCAAATGTTGGCTTCAAGGCAAGGAAAATTCAATAATCATAGGAGTATAAAGATTTGGAAGGCTGCTCCTTTGTGTATCTTGTGGACCATTTGGAGGGAAAGGACTAGTAGGTCCTTTGATGGTGTAGAACACCCCAATTATGTAATTAAACAGATTATGTTAAGCTCTTAGTATGATTGGATAATTGCATTAGGCAACATTCCTATTGTACCTTTTCTGGATTTTTTGTAATTTATACATGTCAGCTTGTAATGTTCAGATAGTTAATTTGCTTATTATACTTTAATTTTTTTTTATATATATAAATATGATTGATTATACTTCAACACAAAAAAAATAAATAAATAAATAAATAAATAAATTATTTACGTATCAAAATGGAAGCCGAAAGGCAGCATCATCATTAAAAAGGGGGGAAAATCATCATGACAAACCTGGAATCTGTTATGAAAAAGAGGAACATAACTCTCCCATCTGGGGTAGTAGATACCTTCACTCTCTTTATCGTTAGTTCCAGCACAAAGAGAACCTCAGTTACATCTACAGAGGAAAGGTATAATTAGTTCAACATCAAATAAATGTATTAGTTCTATAAACCACTTAAAGGCTCAAATACAAAGCTGCAATAGAAAATGGGCAATATCAATCAAGGAAAAACAAAGACACACATGGAGGTAGCACAATTATAAAACCACCCAAACTATCCACACACAGTCCATTTTAAACAAGTAATAAGAATAAAACTAATTAAACTCGAGAAAGAGGAGCTAGTATTTCTTCTTCAAACAACAAGACATAGTTATATTTTTTTTCCCTTTATGCTGTACTGATTATTAGACCATTAGTAAAGAAATAGTGAAGCATTGGTAGAGTAAAATTCAGTCCAATACAAGGAATAAGATACAACTATTAAATTTTGCCTATACATGTCTCACAATTGTATCACTTAACCTTCAATTCCTACCAATTTCATTTCCCTAACTAATTTCAATGATCCCAAAGAAATAAATTTATAAATTCAAAAAAGAATTTTCTCCCTTTCCTCTAAAATCATTCCAAATTCAAACCAAACCAATTCCAGCAATTTTATCCAATCAGAGCTTAATTGCTACTATACATCCAAATTTGACATAGCGAATTGTGCTGCCATCACTGTTCTTTATCATTTCATAACAAGATGATCAACATCCCTTACAAACAACAGTTATCATGATTTCAATTTTAGCCACTAGGTCCAGATGTGCTACATATCCATGTTTCCACTAGAGAGCTTCAAAGCTAGCATGAATTTTTGCACAAGAAAAGTTACTTACCATGCAATAGACCCTTCCTATCACAGGAACACCAAAATTTCATGAGGAAAACATCTGGTTCCTTAGGTTGCTGGTTTTCAGGCCGGTAATAGTCTATATCTGATGTTGAAAAATAAGATGGGCACACCTCCAACAGCCTCTTCTGCAACAAGTGCCACCTTGTTGTTGACTTGTCCACCACCCAGAATACTATGTAGCACCATTTTCCATCCGTTGAAAAATCTACACAGCAACAAAAAGCAAATATAAATACAAAATCACCAACATATGCATTAACAAAGAAAAAAAATTTAGGGAAAAAAAAAAAAGGTTTCATAAGGACATATATATTGTTTTCCTACTAGAAACTTGACAGAAATTGAAGGTTCAAAAAAAAAAAAGACCCTTTATTTGTTTCTCTTTGGATCTCAAATTTCAACCCCAAACATATTTAAAAATGGTAAAATCACAATAACCCATTACTTCTTTGTCAAGAAAAATCAGATCCCAAGAGCTGAACTTTCCCCTAAACATGAGGAAGAAACAAAAAATTCATGATGACCCATAAATTTTTGGCCATAAAAGATAAATCCCACACCCCACAAACTAAAAACACCAAAGAAACAAAAACATACGGATTTGAAGAGCCTAAAAGGCTAATAAATAATCCTTGTTTACCTCCTCTGGAAATGCTTAGGCCAAAGAGCAATATAACTCTGCACAAATCACAGCCCAATCCAGTCTTGTCCGGGCAATTCACAGTGATCACAGTGGGATCTCCTGGCTTCTCTGCATGCCTTATGACCACCACGTCCTCATACAGAACACCCATTCTCTTCCCTCTCTTTCAAACTCTCTCTCTCGCTCTCTCTCTCTCTTTTTCCTTTTTTTAAAAATTATTATTCCTTACTCCTTTGCCACTCTATTCTTTGAACTGTCTAAGTTTCTCAGACACAAAAACAGAACTAAAAAGTAGTGTCTATTACCAGCCAGTTGGCTAAGGTACGCTACTTGGTTCGGTTGGGTATTGGAGATTCCGCTAAAAAGTGTGAGAAACAAATCAAACACCACAACAGATCAGATGTCCCTCTCTTCCTCTCCTCTGCTTTGTTTGTTTGTTTTTTCTTTTCTTTTTTCCTTACTCGTTTTCTTTTGTTTCCCCCTTCTCTTTTCTTCTTCGTTTTCCCCCGAGCTTTTGAATTTCTCGTCTTTTCGTTTCACAATCCTAGCATAGCACAGGTAGTAGAAGTAATAGCATATGGAAAAAGATTGGTTGACAAGATATTTTTAGAAACTTTATATAAAAGAGGAAAATAATAATTAATTATTTTGGTAAATTTTTATATTTTTTATGAAAGTAATGTAAAAATTTCTTTAAAATAGTTTATTATTAACAATTATCTTAAGGATATTGGTTAACTAATATGTACATACATATGTTACTATTTAATAAAATTATTGTAATTTAATTTATTGGCATATTCTTCTTAAAAAACAAATCAGTTGGTTCTTGTTGGTGTTTCCATGATATTCGGGTTTAAATCTTTCTTCCTCGTTGTAATTATCAAACAAATAAATCTCTTGTTTATTATGCAAAACAAATATATTCTAAAAATATTAGTTTTCTAAAATTAACCATATAAATTACGTATTAGATAGTTCTTATGTTATATATAAATTTAACTAAATTTTTATATTTTTATCGAGAGTATAACAGTTTATTTTATCGAGACTTGTCATAATATATAACAATTATAGTATCAAAATTAACATTTTTAGTTCCATGTTTTATTATTTATATTAAACATCAATATTTTTCATTTTTATTATAATCTTTAAATTATTTCATCTATTATTATATATTTAAAATTTGAATTATTAGATCTCATTGCCATATATAATTTATATATTGGATTTAAAATAAATAAAAATAAAATATTTTGAAATTTAAGATATTATGAGACAGTAAATAATTTTTTTTTTTTTGTTGGCTAAGTAAGTGCATGAAAGGTATATTAAATATTGTCTCATTCACTCACTTGTTATATATTTTACTTAAAAGCACATCTAAAATTTGAAGAAAAGTACACCATATAGACAGTACTACTAATAATGTCTCTTACTTACAAAAAATTTACAAACTATGGAAGTCGAAGTCGAAGTTGTTAACAGTAAATGATAGTCAATTGGTCACCCTCATGAACTAATAAAAAACCGCAAATTCAAATGTTTTTAAAAAATTTTGTGTATATAACATTACTCAATCAATTGTAATAGTATTTTAACAAGTTTTAGCATTTTGATTGTTTAGCAAATTAGACCATATTTTGTTAGAATGATGGAAAAGTGAGAAGATATTAGAAAAAAATGAAAAAATATAGTTTTTGTTTTTGTTTTTCACCATGTGTGTTTATTAGGTAGAACAAAACAAATGGAAAGATAGAACATAAATTACTATTATGCCCTTATTGTTGTTTAATATAATGGGATAGAAAAAATATCCTTTTAAATCTAAAACATATTTTTCTTCCAATTTGGCTTGAGAGGATAAGTTTTGGTGTGTCATCCAAATTCCCAATCTACCGAACGAAAGAAAATTCTCACAATCCTCAATCCTCCTAGTTCCTTCCATAATTTTTAACTTTCCATTTTTTCCACCCAATCAAATGGATTGGAGAGTAAATAGTGATTTAAAATTCTTTATTTATAACAAATTATATATATTTTTATATAAATAAAAGTTCTCATTTTCAAATTGTTAAAAAAAATTAAAAGAAAAAACTTTATGAAGAGTTAAAAATTACATTGTTGCTCAAAAACTTCTTTTTTTGCCTTTTCAGAAAATATTTTATCACTTTTACTAAAGCTCTTTCTCTCGATGAGCTGGAAGAGGAAAGAACTAGACCCATTGTTTTTTCGTTTAACTCATTTATTTATGTATAATTTTTAAATTATTTAAAGTATAATTATATTTTAATGAATTTCCATTAAAAAAAGAAGAAGTAAATATCAACCTTGCTTAGTAAGTTATCTGACACTTGGTATTAGTTGGGCCCCACCACGTGGCTTCAATAACCTAGCTTGTAAGCTATCTGACACTCGATATTTGACACGTTTAGTTTCGGCACGTGCAATAGAACCTTATTTTGTCCTCAGGCTAATTTGTACGTAGGAGTTTCGTCGGTTCTTCAATACTATATATATATATATATAGTTATTATTATAAAAAAAAAATATATATATATATATATAGTGATTATAATCAGAATTGTTTATTCAGGAACTATGAACTCTGAAGTAGTACATAGTTCAGACTTATTCAAAAGTTTTAATGTTAAAATTTTATTATATATTCTGAATGAATTATAAAGGTGATTCTGAAAAAACAAAAGAATGAATTATAAATATTAAAATACATAAAAATATGTGGTTAGGATGGCCATAAATATTAGTACATCTTTTTTTTTTTTTTGAGGATAGATATACTAATATTCTCAAAAAAAAAAAAAAAGATATAGTACTAATATCTTAAAAGATAAGGGTTACATAGATTATTCTACTTGATTGATTCAAATTTCATTTAGAAAAGAAAAAACCGTGGTTCAAATTTCGTGTAAGGGAAATTTGATTTGGCAACGTTTCTCAGGTTCCAGACTTTTCATTTTTTATGTGGATTTGGAAACTTATTTCTTTTTTATTTTTTCTTTTTAATCCATACTTTTAACACTGAATTTGGCAACAGTAATTGAATCATTTCTTTCCAGAAAGACAAGCAGAATAACTTATTCATCCCCCCAAAAAAAAAAAAACACTTATAAGCATCTGTTTCAACTTTCAAGTTTCTTCAACTTTCAAATGGGACTCGGTTCAACGCAACAATCATAACAATTTTTGTTCTAAGATGACCTTGTAAGCGATTGATGTTAACAACCATCTGCTGCATGACTTGCCTTTATTTAGTCCAAAAGCTTATCAAATATCAGTACCTTATTTGTTCTTTCTTATCCTCACAAAAGATTTTCTTTTTTACTTGGTGTAAAACTTAAAAATTAAAAATAAAATAAAAAAAACAAAAAAAAAACTAATATGTGATTTCAATGTGCTGCATTTAGGAAATTGAAAGAAAAATTAAGATTATAAAGTATCAGCATATACCAAAGTTCTTGCACTTATGTAACCTTTTTTAGGACTAAATCATAAACTACACAATCAAAATTTGACCTGTTTTCATTTTCATCCTTATAGTTTCAATTTTAAATTTTTTTTTTGTTTTAATTTCAAATATTAAGGTCATGAAACAACGTCATTCCATTTTCCATGTGGTCGTTTTGACCACTTTGAATCTTTGATCCAATAAGTTGCTGTCATGAAACAATGTAATCTCTATTACTCATTCAATATAATACAAATTCACATGTGTGAAACTGTTTTACTAGTTTAATATTTATCAAACTCAAAATTTAGTTGTGTGTGTATATATATATATATAGCCATTTTAAGAATAGAAAAAAATACAGGAAAAGGAAACGAGTGACAATATGTTCCCTCGGCTTTTACTGTACGAAGTTCTACGAACTATTGATGCTCAACTGGGTCCTCCTATGAGAGATATTTTCTTGATCATGGATATTATTCTTCTTTGTATGATAAGCAACGTACATATATCTACTATACAAGTCATGTCAATGATATTTTTCCCGATAGGACCATATTTTTCTCCATTACTTCATCATTGCACGTTGGTCCTTTCTAACGACGGCACACCTATCTCTTTTTATTTAGGCATGTTTGGTACGAATATTTAAAAAATAGTATTTAGATTTTTTTAAAAATATATGTGGGTAAAAAAATTTGTAAAAATATGTGTAATATTGTTTAAAAATTAAAAATATGTGGTCAAACTTGCGTACTAAATAGAGCCTTAATTTTTATATATAACACCTCAATGTGATTTTTTTTTTTTTTTTTTTTTTTTATGGGCAATGTACTTTGTAGGGTGTATAATTAATTTTTTTTTTTAGGTAAAATTTTTAATTACTTGTCTGGGCTTAGGGCTTCATACATGTTAAATGGAGATCATACTCTTGTCGATTGCTCTGTCTTTTAGCAGCTCTTATGGAATATTTTGGCCTCGGAAATTGGGAGGACACTTGTGAGGATCACAACAAAAATTTATAACATTCTTAAATTAGTCTACCATCTCTTACATGGGTCATTAAAAAAATAATTGTAGATCATGGTGCACTCATGTGTGAGGTGGACTAATTTAGGAATGTAGCTAGCTAGTGTATCTTTATCTTATTAAAATTTGAATATATACCATCATGCACTCTTGACATGATGATCACTGCATAATTAGAAGTTCTTATAGGATTGAGGGACGAGGATTGAGATTCAAGTCTCAAGAAAGAAGTTTCATATTAATATATGCTTAAATTAAGTTAAAGTAAGATTTCTATCTCATATATAATAATAAAAAATGAATATATAACTTTCAACAAAGATGGTTATTGGATTAAATTTGAATAAGTTATAAATAAACATCATCTACCTAATAACTTAAATCATATAATTTCAATTTTCAACAACAATTAAATTTTTAATCATTCACATAAATTTGTAAATAAGTCAAAAAAAATTGTTGTAATATTTACTATACATGATGAACGAATAAATTAATTCAATAACTTGTGAATAAGTTAAAGTTTATTCGACAAAAAGAAAAAAGCCTCGAGTTTGATAATGAATTTAAGTTGGAAATAAATTTAAATAAATCAATATTGGAATTTTAATGAAAGGACACGATTTGCTCCCAAAGTCCAAATGAAATGGTCAATGGCCCAAAAAGCCCAAAACAATAAATTTGTAGAGGGTGGGCTTAAAACTGAACTTCCAATGAGTTAGGTGTTTAATAATCACAATAGGATAGTTGTTATTAGAAAGCATAAAACAAACAATTTTAGGCAAGGGAAATCCTCCTCGGCAAAGTCCGAGGAAGGTTGTTCTTATATATTTCTCTTAGACTTAACCAAAATTACAGTTCTTGAGTGTATAATGCCTTTTCTCCAGATTATCTAATGATCCCTTTGTAATGGGATTTTTCTTCTTTATATTCTCCTTCCATACTTCATCTCAGCCTTCCACGTGTAGATTAGATTGTTGGCCTTGATACTTGTTGTAAGGATTGGGTTTAAACACTATGGGTAATGGATAAGTGAACTCAAGCCCAACAAACCCAATACAATAAATTTGTAGAGAATGGGTAGGAGAACTGGGCTTTGATGAGTGTAATAATAGCTGAAGGTGATTTAAAGAATGAGTAAGTAAAACGAATGTAGACTTAGGCAAGTGATTCAATCCTTGGCACTAGTCCAAGGAGCTTCAACTTATTATTTCTTGAGTGATAGTGACAATGGTTACAAAGTTAACTCAGAATGCTATAGTGTTTCTCTGATAAAATCACGATCCCCCCTTTTCTTAGAGCTTCTTCTTCCTTATATACTACTTTCCTCCTTCATCTCCACCATACACGTGCAGGTTAGATCTGCTGTTGCTAGTTTTTGTCACGTCAATCTCCTCCCAGAACTCTTAGATAGTAACTGTGAGTCTGAAAAGCCATTGCTTAAGTATTATTTCCACATTAATGCGGCCAGAGGGTTAGTTGTGGAGCATTTAATGTGGAGGCAGCAGCTTTTCCTGGAATTGCTCTACCGCTATGCTCTAGTGTGCTTACTTGTTATACTTATCATTTTCCTTGGAGTGCTTTGGAAGATTGTCTTTACCAGTAAATCACTTTTCTTCTACCTTGGCTTTGGCTAGCTGAGGACAGAGTTGTCATCGGCAAGGTTTCTAGGGTTGTCATGATCACCGATGCCTTTTTCATATGCGATTATGGGCCTCAGCCTAGGCCTCAGGCCTAGTACAAGAGGTGGATGTATATCGCTGGGTTTTATGACCCCATAATAACCTCTCAAAATTCTACTGTCTGGCACCTCGGACAAAAAGGAGGATTTTGATATCCTCGGGCTTACTTTAGGCTTATCACGTCTTGTCTTCTGCCGGTGTCAGTGCCTTTTTATCTACCCAAGGCATTTTCTTGAAGCTTTGGCATCTGGAGCGCGCCCTCATTAAATTCTTGCGGCTGGTTACCCCCCCCCCCCACATTCTACGGCGCGATGGTGATCCAACGGTGAAGAGATCTTTTTTAACTTATGAGCAGGAAAATTCCCGCTGCTACTTAGACTTTGGTATAAATACCCATTTAAATCAATTTGCCCAAATTACCTTTGCATTTAAGAGCTCCTGCACACATACGTTGAGTCTGTCAATATTTCTCACTCACTTGTATCCCTTCAAAAGCCGATCTGATGATACTTTCCTCATTCTTGTAAGTTTTTTCAAACCTTTCAAACTTTCTTTACTTTCCTTTCTCTGTGTCTTTCTTCTTGCACCTCTCTTTTCCGACTTTCTTTAGCTTCTCTGAATTTTTCCTAGGGATGGGTAGATTTAAGAGTTTGGTAGAGTCCAAGGAAGGAATGGAAAAATTTAAGGTTGACTACAAGATTCCACCCAACATGGGCCTGAGATATTGTAAGAAGGGCGAATGACATTTTCAAAGGGAAGAGGGTAAGGTGGTAATTCTCATGATCACCTTTATAGAAGGTGGTGTGAGAATCCCTTTGGGGCCAGTAATGAGGGATTACCTTAGGTTTGTTAGGCTAACCCCCATTCAGTGCGCCCCAAACGTCTTCAGAATACTAGGGTATGTAGACGCCTTAAAAGAAAAAATGGGGCTATAGCTGACCCATTATGATGTGAATTGGGTCTACAGCCTTCACTACCTGAAAACAAGGAAGCCTGAAATCAGGCTCATACAGTGTCTTCTAAAGTCTAGCAAGAGGCTAAACAATGATTTTCTGATCGTGTCTGGGGAGTGGCATGATGACATCCCTTGCTCGATGGAAGAGAGGCAACTAGGTAGGGCTCTAGGGATAGTAGTAGGACCTGTTCATTACCTTAATGTGACCTGTGTTGTTATGCTGCTAACACTTTGCTTTTTTATGGTTTTGCAGATAGACGTGCCATTGAACCAAATTTCAATTTGGTTAATAGGGAGAGCTTGGACAACATCCTCAAGGCCGAGGTGTTTGTGAACGAGGAAGACAATCAGCTCAAGTGGCTCACTTGATACTTGGGTACACCCTGATCTCTTGTGCTTTCCAAGCATTGAAGTGTGTCGTCAAGGCCTACGATCCACATCTCTATAGGATCAGCGTCACAGTTAAGGGTTTCTTGCTCCCTGAGGGTGCTTTGATTCCGGAGGGCGTACCCATAGTTGGTTCTTCTTCTTCCTGTCCCGAGGTAAAGGGAAAGGAAGAAAAATCAGAGAAGGAAGAGGAAATCGTTGAGCTAGGTTTGTCCAAGGACAAATTTGAAGTGTTCAACAGAGCTTCGTCGTCTAAGGACCATTTTGGTGATCTCGGCGACCCAAACTGTACTGAGGCAGACTTCCCTTCGGCAGAAGCCCCTTTTGAAGAAGACATGGGGATACAGAGGAGGCAAAAATCAAGCTTGCTGGACTTGAATTACCTATAGTGCTCAAACCCAGTCCCTACAATTGGCGCCGTCTGTGTGAAGAATTTGTGTGTTTATAATTGCAACAGTTAGACATGGTAGGATTAGGTCCACATCAAGAAAGCCCACACCAAGCAGGTCCCCAACGGAAAGAACCCGTAGGATCCCAGCTGCAGGGTAATTTTCCTGGCCCTAAATATGAACAAAATCAGGAGAATGAAAGGAATCGAGGGGGGATCGTGATTTTATCAGAGAAAATATTATAGCATTCTGAGTTAACTTTGTAATCATTGTCACTGTCACTCAAGAAATAATAAGTTGAAACTCCTCGGACTAGTGCTGAGGATTGAATCACTTGCCTAAGTCCACATTCGTTTTACTTACTCATTCTTTAAATCATTTTCAGTTGTTGTTACACTCATCAAAGCTCAGTTCTCCTACTCACTCTCTACAAATTTATTGTATTGGGTTTGTTGAGCTTGAGTTCACTTATCCATTACCCATAGTGCTCAAACCCAGTCCTTACACTTGTCCCCTTAGCACATTCCTGAAGTCTTTGTGGGTAGCTGCAAGGCTAAATATTATTGTTTAGGTATCACTTCCACATTAATGTGGCTAAGGGGTTAGTTGTAGAACATTCAATGCAGTGGTAGTAGCTTTCTTCTCAGATATTTCCCAACTTTCTTTTGTCTTATCTCTACTTGATGTTTATCCTTGCCAGTATGATTGTTTGTTGTCTTGTTCTTAACGGAAGGTTGGACTTATGACCTCTATTCTGTTTAGTCGAGGAGGTACTTCTCCTCGAACAACATTTCCAATTGCTCATGATCAAATTCCTTCCACGGGCCACTATCCTGTAGGCCTCCGTAACTATTACTTATTCTCGGGTTACTTAATGTCTTTGAACACGGCTCACGACCCAATACCCATATTTGAGCTCTTTATCCTTGCATTTAATATTCATTTTAACTCAGATTTGGTTCCAACCCTATTTAAAACATTAGTTTTTTTTTTTTAATTTAAAATTTATAAAAAATCTTTTCTTATTTAGATATTTTAAAAATCATTAAGTTAAAAAACAAAAAAAAAAAAAAAATCTCAAAATAAATTATAACAGACAGGTGATACCGCGTTGTGTCCTGTTTGGCTGGTCCTACGAAGTACAATGCATCCGGTAAAGACAACGATGTAATTAAAGTTTTTAACTTCGAACATTAAAAAACAATATCATTAAATTCTCGGTTCCCGATAAGATGAAAGAAGATAAAATAAAAAGTCCAAAATAATGTATTGTCCCAAACACTAATATATATTGACGCTATAATTGGTGCGTCACTGATCACTAAACAAAGGAACACCCATCATCTAACTCTACCTTATCTATTACAAATTCAGCACGTGGGTCCTCCTATTCTGCTTTCCTTCAACGTGCTCTTATTTTTTGGTCTTGCATTTTTTTGGATTTGGGCTTGCACTGCTGTTTCGGCAAAAAAAATTTACAAAAACTTTCTGAGGTGTACCATAAACTGTAAGTTTCCAAATTCACTACCTAGTTTCATTATTGAATTTATATGGTAATCTTTTTTACAATTACACCCATAGCTTTAAAAAACAGACAGAAGCAAAACTAGATTTGCCTATAGTTCTCAAATTTTCCGGATTTTTGACTGTTTTGGACATTTTTATCGGATCAGACTGATACTCTGTTTCCGGTTGAACTGGTCGTACCGGCCGGTCCGATTTTTAAAACCATGATTATACCTACTTTCTAATTTTGTGCTAAGACATTTATAGTCTATAGTCTATACCTTTACCTAATCAATAATTTAATTAATACTTTAAGTTACCTTTATAATTGGACATGGCAAAACGGGTCATAATTTTTCGACTTGGCCCAAAAAATATCTGACTTGAACCTGATTTTTTGACCCGAAGCAAAAACGGGTTGACTGGTGTTTTTTGCGGGTCAACCCGACTCGACCCGAACCCGAACCATTTTTTAAAACTTTTTTTTTGGGTAAAAAAAAATTAAGATAATATTAGTTTAATTGTTTGTTGTGAGATTTAAGGAAACAATTGAGACATTTACATAACTGTATGCAAATTAATTAAAAGATGAATGGCTAAGCATTCTATAATGAGTAAAGATTTTTAGATATCAAATAATAAAGTATATGCCAAGATAATCTGGTTACAATAGCGTTAAAAACATAGATTTAAAATTGTAGACATGTGTGAGAAACATTCACAAGTGTGAAAATAGTGAAGCCAAAGTATCAAATTAGCATAGATTATGAATGCTTAGACCTATTTTTTAACAATTTATGTCCAAAATAAATGGCTTTTCAAAATAAATTATAATATTTCCTAGAGTGCGTATTGCTTAACAATGATATGATATTCATAAAAGAGACCAGGTATAAATAAGGAAACAATCAAACTTTAATGTATATCTCAAATTGGAATAGAGTGCCAATCACAATTGATAATAGATTATAGAATTAATTTTCAAGATTGTAAATTTCTTATATGTTTTTATTCTTTGTCAAATTAGTTATCCAATAAGTCATTTGTAATTTTGTTTTATATTTTGGGATGTTGAGATTGTGTAGAAATAAAACTTGTGTATTTGTTTTACTTATCTTTGTATTATTTTGTTTTAGATAGTAATGTTAAGATTTATATAATTTTAAAATTATTGAATAAGTATTAATAAGTTTAACTAAGTTCATTTTTTATATAAGTGGTGACTTTAAAGTAATGAATTTTACATCAAGTAATTTGTTGCATGACTTTTCAAATGGCAAATACATGTTTTTTTTTATAAATATATATATATGTGTGTGTGTGTGTGTGTGTGTGTGTGCGCGCGCGCGTGTGTGAAAAAATATGGGTCAACCCGACCTAACTTGACTCGACCCGCAATTCAATTGACCCGAACATGTTTTTAACCCGCTTAAAATGACTCATTTTTTTACTCGCAACGCGTTTGAGCTACAACCTGATTGACTTGACCTGAACTCAACCCGACTTGCCCGTTTTGCTATATCTTTATTAGTGGATAAAGATTGCCCTCCATTTTGCTCGTGATACTTTTCTCATTTGCCAATTAATCAAGCAGCCAGCAAACTTAACATTTGATAAGATAATAATAATGCATTTAAGCCAACTTGCATTTAATTTATACAATAGATCATAAAGTTTTGGTTTCGTAATGGGAAACATAAGAATGACATGAGATTTTTGTATTAAGGACGCACCCTATGAGTGAGCAAGGATACAGAGGAACGATCCTATAGAACATATCCTATTCAAGTAATGTTGTAAATAAAGGACGCACCCTATTAGAATTTTTGGAAAAAGAGACCGTGGATTCATAAAAAGGATAGTGAGATATACACATAGCGCAAAAATTAAAAATATCAGTAAATGCTTTTACCTCAAAAACAATTAAAACGCAATAATAATTGTTATCTGCGCTTGTGTGGATGAATAAATAATTAAATATTGGTTCTAGATTTTCTATCTAAATAGCATTAAAAGGTAGATGAGCTGTACTCCTATCACTCGCCTATAATGCATAAACTAAGAGTTTCATAGTTTAATTGGTTGGCAATATCTCTAATAGAGATATTTAAGATTTAAATTTCTCATTCATATTGTAATTATTGGATTAAAACAAATCTAATGTATGGGGTATTTAAGGGGATTTTTATTAGTCTAAATATAGTAAGAATGAGGTATAAAATCTATATTTCACATTATCCAATAAGAGATTGTCACATCAGAGTTTTACTTAAAATTTAATACATTCTACTACACCTAATAGCATCTCAACAAATGGGTATTAGAATTGAATAAGTGTAGTTGTGCCTATTAATATGTGATAAGATGATATGGGATATTGGAATTGGGGGTATAAAACTTGGGTTTTACATCACATCCTTATAAAATTTAATCTCATTTTTTTAAAAAGTTACCTTATATTTTTGTTAATATCATCCATGTGATAATTTTTATAGGATAAAAGTATATATGTGTTTGTAAAATAGGATGACTAAGGTTTTGTGGGGCCTAAGAATTTGGCGACCCCGGCCCATCTTTGTACTGGGCCCAAAGCCCACGCCGAGAAGGAATAAACGCCCGAGGACAAACCAAGAAAACTTGTATTGCTGAGAGACATTGCCGAGGACAATCCTGTCCTCGGCCAGCAAGATCATAGAAGGGAAGAGTGGCACGCTATCAAAGGCAGCCTCCTAGAGCATTCCAAAAAGAAGGACGAGTACGATGGACCAGCCATGAGAGCATGGTGGAGGAGCAATTTGAGGAGAAACTGTCAACTCCGCATTAAATGCCCACAACTAACATTCTGGCCGCATTAATGGGAAAACGACCCCTGAACAGCACTACCTTGATTACCGCGACTCACAGAATACTAGAAAGGATACTCGCAGAAGGTTGGGAAGACGTCTGATGGGACAAGCACCCAAGTATAGGCTCAGATGATTAACAAGAGAAAAATTAAGATTATTGGAAGAGGACTATGTAATAGGAGAAACCCACCATAAAGGGGGGGGGGGGGGACATGATGGCAATCTGAAGAACTCCTGCAACCATGGCCATCACACACACACACAAGAACAAAGCTCATCGGATGGTGTCGAGGATGAACTTTCATTGATAAACCCAGCTCACTTCTATTTGATCATCATGTAAATCCATTCTAATCGTTACCCACGCATTAAAGCCTAGTTCTTTGGCCCACTCTCTACAAATTCATTGTACCGGGTTCATTGGGCCTAGATTCCATACATTTTTGGGCTTGGTTTGAAAATCAAGACCCTACAATTGACGCCATCTGTGGGAAGAGCTTGTGTGATAGTTAGTACAACGGGTAGCTAAGATAGGATCAGGCCCTCATCGGCCAGAGCCCCTGTGGAAGGCCATTATGGTGGCCAGTTTACTCTGCGAATAAGACACTGCACGAGACACACACAGATGTTGTCCTAGCCCGGCTTCTGCTCAGGCCCATACTTCGAAGTAGGCCTCGCGAATTAGGTGGCCGAGTTTGTTGGACCTTCATTGGAAGGAGTAACGACAACACAGAGCGATTCAAGGAAGCTCCGCGGATGGGCCGGTTCTAAAAGGTATATATTGATATCTTCTAATCTGCTGAAGTGTTAGACAAAACCAAGGTCCTGCATGACTCCTCGGACCACAAACCTACGGGAAAACCAACAACATTTGGTAATTATCTAAGTATTGGACAGAACCAAGGTCTTGCATGGTCCTCAGACTCAAACCTGTGGGGAAACCAACAACTTTTGACAATTATTTAAGTATTGGACAGAACTAAGGTCTTGTATGGCTCCTTGGACCATAAACCTATGGGGAAACTAATAGCTTTCAGCAACTACCTAAAGGTTGAATGGAATCAGGGCATTGCTCGGACCCTTGGACCATAGCCCCCGAGGAGATTAACTACCCCAAACATCTGTCTCGGTGACGAGCAGAATCTAAAAGGGGTCTGGCTCCTTAGATCGCCTACCCTTTCCCCACTCAACAAAGACGTGAGCAAAGGTCCTGCGTGGCTCATCGGACCACAAACCTATGGAGAAACCAACAACTTTTGGTAATTATCTAAGTATTGGACAGAACCAAGGTCTTGCATGGTCCTCTATGGAGAAACCAACAACTTTTGACAATTATCTAAGTATTGGATAGAACCAAGGTCTTGCATGGCTCCTCAGACCACAAACCTATGGGGAAACCAACAACTTTTGGCAATTATCTAAGTATTGGACAGAACCAAGGTCTTGCATGGTCCTCAAACTCAAACTTGTGGGGAAACTAACAACTTTTGACAATTATCTAAGTATTGGACAGAACCAAGGTCTTGCATAGCTCATCGGACCACAAACATATGGGGAAACTAATAGCTTTTAGCAACTACCTAAGGGTTGAATGGAATTGGGGCATTACACGAACCCTTGGATCATAGCCCTAGAGGAGATTAACTACCCCAAACATCTATCTGGACGACGAGCAGAATTTAAAAGGGGTCCGGCTCCTTGGATCGCCTACCCTTTCCCCACTCAACAAAGACGTGAGCAAAGGTCTTGCATGGTTCCTCGGACCACAAACCTATGGGGAAACCAACAAATTTTGACAATTATCTAAGTATTGGATAGAACCAAGGTCTTGCATGGCTCCTTAGACCACAAACTTATGGGGAAACTAATAGCTTTCAGCAACTACCTAAGGGTTAAATGGAATCAGGGCGTTGCACGAACCCTTGGACCATAGCCTTTGAGGAGATTAACTACCCCAAACATTTGTCTGGGCGACGAGCAGAATCTAAAAGGGGTCCGGCTCCTCGAATCGCCTACCTTTTCCCAACTCAACAAAGATGTGAGCAAAGGTCCTGCGTGACTCCTCGGACCACAAACCTATAGGAAAACTAATAGCTTTCAACAACTACCTAAGGGTTGAATGGAATCAGGGCGTTGCACGGACCCTTGTACCATAGCCCCCGAGGAGATTAACTACCCTAAACATCTGTCTGGGTGACGAGCAGAATCTAAAATGAGTTCGGCTTCTCGGATTGCCTACCCTTTCCCCACTCAACAAAGACGTGAGCAAAGGTCTTGCGTGGCTCCTCGGGCCACAAACCTATGGGAAAACGAAATTTTTTTGACAATTATCTAAGTATTGGATAGTACCAAGGTCTTACATGGCTCCTCGGACCACAAGCCTATGAGGAAACTATTAGCTGTCAGCAACTACCTAAGGATTGAATGGAATCAGGGCGTTGCATGGACCCTTGGACTATAGCCCCCGAGGAGATTAACTACCCCAAACATCTGTCTAGGTGACGAGCAGAATCTAAAAGGGGTTCGGCTCCTTGGATCGCCTACCTTTTCCCCACTCAACAAAGACGTGAGCAAAGGTCCTGCGTGGCTCTTCGGACCACAAACCTATGGAGAAACCAACAACTTTTAGTAATTATCTAAGTATTGGACAGAACCAAGGTCTTGCATGGTCCTCAGACTTAAACCTATGGAGAAACCAACAACTTTAGACAATTATCTAAGTATTGGATAGAACCAAGGTCTTACATGGCTCCTCGGACCACAAACCTATGGGGAAACCAACAACTTGTGGCAATTATCTAAGTATTGGACAGAACTAAGGTCTTGCATGGTCCTCGAACTCAGACCTGTGGGGAAACCAACAACTTTTGACAATTATTTAAGTATTGGACAGAACCAAGGTCTTGCATGGCTCCTTGGACCATAAACCTATGGGGAAACTAATAGCTTTCAGCAACTACCTAAAGGTTGAAAGGAATCAAGGCGTTGCTCGGACCCTTAGACCATAGCCCCCGAGGAGATTAACTACCCCAAACATCTGTCTAGGTGACGAGCAGAATCTAAAAGGGGTCCGGCTCCTTGGATCGCCTACCCTTTCCCCACTCAACAAAGACGTGAGCAAAGGTCCTGCGTGGCTCATCGGACCACAAACCTATGGAGAAACCAACAACTTTTGGTAATTATCTAAGTATTGGGCAGAACCAAGGTCTTGCATGGTCCTCTATGGAGAAACCAACAACTTTTGACAATTATCTAAGTATTGGATAGAACCAAGGTCTTGCATGGCTCTTCAGACCACAAACCTATGGGGAAACCAACAACTTTTGGCAATTATCTAAGTATTTGACAGAACCAAGGTCTTGCATGGTCCTCAAACTCAAACTTGTAGGGAAACTAACAACTTTTGACAATTATCTAAGTATTGGACAGAATCAAGGTCTTGCATAGCTCATCGGACCACAAACATATGGGGAAACTAATAGCTTTTAGCAACTACCTAAGGGTTGAATGGAATCGGGGCATTACACGAACCCTTGGATCATAGCCCCAGAGGAGATTAACTACCCCAAACATCTGTCTGGACGACGAGCAGAATCTAAAAGGGGTCCGGCTCCTTGGATCGCCTACCCTTTCCCCACTCAACAAAGACGTGAGCAAAGGTCTTGCATGGTTCCTCGGACCACAAACCTATGGGAAAACCAACAAATTTTGACAATTATCTAAGTATTGGACAGAACCAAGGTCTTGCATGGCTCCTCGGACCACAAACTTATGGGGAAACTAATAGCTTTCAGCAACTACCTAAGGGTTAAATGGAATCAGGGCGTTGCATGAACCCTTGGACCATAGCCCTTGAGGAGATTAACTACCCCAAACATTTGTCTGGGCGACGAGCAGAATCTAAAAGGGGTCCGGCTCCTCGAATCGCCTACCCTTTCCCCACTTAACAAAGATGTGAGCAAAGGTCCTGCGTGGCTCCTCGGACCACAAACCTATAGGAAAACTAATAGCTTTTAGCAACTACCTAAGGATTGAATGGAATCAGGGCGTTGCACGGACCCTTGTACCATAGCCCCCGAGGAGATTAACTACCCTAAACATCTGTCTGGGTGACGAGCAGAATCTAAAATGAGTTCGGCTTCTCGGATTGCCTACCCTTTCCCCACTCAACAAAGACGTGAGCAAAGGTCCTGTGTGGCTCCTCGGACCATAAACCTATGGGGAAACCAAATTTTTTTGACAATTATCTAAGTATTGGACAGTACCAAGGTCTTGCATGTCTCCTCGGACCACAAGCCTATGGGGAAACTAATAGCTTTCAGCAACTACCTAAGGATTGAATGGAATCAGGGCGTTGCACGGACCCTTGGACTATAGCCCCCGAGGAGATTAACTACCCCAAACATCTGTCTGGCGACGAGCAGAATCTAAAAGGGGTCTGGCTCCTCGGATCGCCTACCCTTTCCCCGCTCAACAAAGACGTGAGCAAAGGTCCTGCGTGGCTCCTCGGACCACAAACCTATGGAGAAACCAACAACTTTTATCGATTGTCTAAGTGTTGGACAGAATTAAGGTTTTGCATGGTCCTCAGACTCAATATCCTTTTACGGTTACACAGTTTGTGATATAGAACACGTGGTTATGTTCCTGATTATTCCTACATGGCTAACTTATTTAGGGCTAGCAGCCGAGTGTTGTGGTCGACTTTGTTAAATCAAGAAGACGATTTTTTGTTACCACCAATGACAGTAGTTCCAAGTCCCATTGAAGGGAAGAATGATAACACACATTAAATAATCACTACAGAGAAAGAAAAAATTTTGTAAAGTAAAAAGTACAGCCCTTTTTTATTAAATAAAGAAAAGGTTCATCATACACCAAATGGCCGAGACAGGCTTGTTTTAAAGCTAACTATAACAAGAGAGGCTGAGGCAGGCTTGTTTTAAAGCTAACTATAAGAAGAGAGGTTGAGGCAGGCTTGTTTTAAGGTTACCAACAGCAATTGAGCCGGTACGGGTGGTATTGGCGATGAGAAAGGAGAAGAAGTGGAAGCGCCATATGGCCCCATCCCAAGACGTTCCCTTGATTCTCTCCCAGTTTCATGATAATTAAGCATTGGAGACAGCAACGCTCGGGTATCAGCCATTCAACAGTCTTACAAACCTCCATCGGTAAGTAAACTGGACGTGAACCACTACCAGCTCAAAGGGTAGGCAAGGACGCATACTGGAGAAAAATGTTATATTTCTCACGAACCTTTCTCCTAACGCTTGCTTCGGTTCTTGGCTGAAGGAGGAGGGTCTTCTTTCTTGCTCGGTTGAAAGATATAAACGTCTTTGGCCTCTGCTTCCTTTGCCTCAACTGCGTCGTCCAGGGTCTGGGCGGCATTCTTGGTTCCTAAAAGGGGCTTGGCTTCCTTGCCCTTGCCTTAATCCAGGGCCGTCTCATTCCTTAGGCCTTGATCGCGATCTTGGCAAGGTCCCTGGAAACGCCTAGAGGGTTGAGAACTTAAAGTTCCTGTTGAACTTAAGGATTTGTAAATGTGGAGGAACGATTCCCCTAGAGCGCCTTATATAGGAGGCGAAATCCAGCGGAAGTTAATTCGCACGGAACTCAAAGAGAGAGTCACAGGCGAAATAACTCCCGCCCAATTTTCGAAGAAATCCTTAACCGTTGGATCTAAGTCGCTTCGCAAAGGCATTAATGAGGGCGCGCTCTGTATACAGAAGTGCCAGGAACGCGCCTTGGGCAGGTGAAAAGACTTAGATGCTGACGGAAGGCAAGACTTGACGAGCCATGATAAAGACCCGAGGATATCAAAATCCTCCTCTCCGTTCGAGGAGTTGGACAGCAAGATTTTGAGGGGCTATTGTGGGGCCTAAGAATTTGGCGACCTTGACCCATCTTTGTATTGGGCCCAAAGCCCACACCGAGAAGGAATGAACGCCCGAGGATGAATCAAGAAAGCCTGTATTGCTGAGAGACATCGCCGAGGACAATCCTGTCCTCGGCCAGCAAGATCATAGAAGGGAAGAGTGGCATGCCATCAAAGGTAGCCTCCTAAAGCATTCCAAAAAGAAGAACGAGTACGATGGACCAGCTATGAGAGCACGGTGGAGGAGTAATTCGAGGAGAAACTGTCACTTCCGCATTAAATGCCAATAACTAACGTTCTGGCCACATCAATGGGGAAACAACCCTTGAATAGCGCTACCTCGATTACGGCAACTCACAGAATACTAGAAAGGATACTCACAGAAGGTTTGGGAAGACGTCTGATGGGACAAGCACTCAAGTATAGACTTAGATGATTAACAAGTGGAAAGCTAAGATCATTGGAAGAGGACTATATAATAGGAGAAACCTATCATAAAGAAGGGGGTGGGGGGGATACGATGGCAATCTGAAGAACTCCTGCAACCATGGTCTTCACACACACACAAGAACAGAGCTCCTCAGATGGTGTCGAGGACGAACTTTCTTTGATAAACTCAGCTTACTTCTATTTGATCATCATGTAAATCCATTCTAGTCGTTACTCACGCACTAAAGCCTAGCTCTTTAGCCCGCTCTTTACAAATTCATTATACCGGGTCTATTGGGCCTAGATCCCATTTGTTTTTGGGCTTGGTCCAAAAATCGCAACCCTACAGGTTTAATTTAATAAACCTTAAGGAGGTTTTAATTAAATTTTCCCATATTTTAACTTTTGTATTTGTAAATGCCAACAAAAAGAGTGGGGTGTTTTATTTTTTGACTTAATCAATCTTTTTATATTGTCATCAAGTATAAGCAGCAAGGACAATAAGTCTTGTAAATCCCCATTTTTAACTTTAATAAAAATACATTATGCCAAAAAAATCATGTAAGTAATAAAACTAGTTTTAGGTGTACGGTTTAAACTTATATAATTTAATAAATTTATAATAAAATATATATATATATTAAAAGACTAAAGTCATAATAAAATACATTGGGCGGTTCAAATAATATATTTTGTACAAACCAAATAGAAAATCAAACAATCCGTAAAAAAGTGTTTCTAATCTTTGAGAGGGCTCCCCCATTATGCTTTAGCTTCGTCCCCTCCCACTCATTGATCCCCACATCATTGCTAGCTGAATAATGTTTTTGTTTTTGTTATATATATATATATATATATTCATAATATATGACTTAGTCAAAGACTCAAAAGGCTAGGATCAATGCATGAACTGGGTGGATAGAGACAGAAACATTGTATATAGTACTCTTTTATACAAAGCCTTATTCCAAGCTTCTTTGCTCTAATAGACATTATCCACGTGGAACGTATTTTAATTTATTATATCATTATTCTGAAACTTTATTTATACGGTATATTAATCAAAAGGTGCGAATCTATATACCTTTTCCAGCCTCTTAGGTAGTATTACTAGAATATACGACTAAAGCATATGATACTTTTTTTCCCATGCTTTGGAAAGAAATTTCCACGAAGTGGGAGCTAGTGGAAAGAAAACGGATCTTATACCGAGTGCAAACACACATAAAAATACACACATCAAATGAGGTCATGATCCATTGAGAACATGACGCAAGGCTCATGCATACATATACTTCCAACAAAAATGTAAAATATTAACTTTTTTTATTAGGTTTTGTAACCAAATATTGGCCTGACCTTTGTCTCGTTTAAATTTTGACTTTTTAAAAATTATACAAAGTTCCATCTAACATTGAATTTTTTCGATATTTTTGATGACATGCACTTCTTTGATAACTATGGGATGTTAAAAATACTTATTGAACGGTTTTAGACTCCTTAACACACAACCAGATTGAGTAGCCTAGTTAATTAGCCAAGTTGTTACTTAGTCAAATTAAGTAATTCTAGATTAAAATAATCAAACAATCATATCAAGAATATAAAGCAGCAGAATAATAAATAACACAAAATACGATCACCAAGGAAAACCAAACCTGTAGAAAACCTGGGGAGGATTTTACCCACCGATCCTCAAGGCAAAACTGAATTCACTATGAAAGAATCGAAGTTCATACAAAAGGACTTACAAGCTCCCCGCTCGACTTCCTAATGCTACCTACCAGTAGAACTTACTGACACGACCCCGTGCAAGCTCCGAATCCATGGACTCCTTCTTTCTTGAATTCTTCAATCAGCTACAAGCACCCACGCTTGATATTCTTTAAATTTCAATGGTAGCAGCCGAGTTGATCATCAAGATGTTGAAGTAATCTCTATCTTGAAAACCCTAAACTTTGTGTAAAGGAAAATTCCTCTAGATCTCACAAGAGATTTACACAAAACAGCAATCTATGAGCAACAATACAACTGGAGCAACTCTCAAAACGTGGCTAGGGTTTTGCCTTATATACCTAGGGCAAAAACATAAAACCCTAAACGTTTAATGAGTTAGGGCTAAATTGGAAAAACTGCAAAAAACGCAATCTGGTCGACTTTCGATCGATCGAGTCTATTCTTTGATCGATCGAGCCAGACCGAAATGCCCCAATGCATCTACAGTCTCTCGATTCCAACTTTACAATAATTTATCAACTTTGAGCAAGCTTAAACAAGACTAAACATATTGTTTTGATCATGGTTTGCCAATATTACAAATTAGAGTTCTAAATACATAAATTCCTAAACCTTTAGAACCTAACAAACTCTCCCTTTGGCAATCCGTGACAAAACACAAATTAAAAGCTCAAAGTTTACAAGTAAAAAGCCCTTTACAAAAGTAATGCTTATAAACTCAAATTCAATCCTAACTACTATCTATCAGTTGCAAGTGTAAACAGCAGCTTAGTTGAATCAACCTGTATATTCCTGAAATACTCAACAAACGCATAAACGCATGTGTGACAGAAAAGAGTAAAACAACAGGTATAACATTTTTGTAAGATTCACACAACACAGAATAAAGACATATATTAATGATCAACTCATAAATATAAATCAATAAGCAGTGAATCACAAAGCAACAAGAATCAATAAATATAACACGTATATCAATCAAAGTTACTCCCCCTAACATGAATATCCCCAAAAATGATATATAAAGTGAAGCACCTAGATACAATCTAAAAACTCCACAAGCTTCTCAAAAACAAAAAGTCTCCCCCTAACTACAAAAACCCTTCTACAAGCCAAAAACTCCAAAAACTCTACTCCCCCATTTTGTGACAGAATGCCAAAGGGCAATCACAAGTTAACATCAAAAGGAGGTGGTGAGGGTGAATGAAGATGTGCAAGGTCAGCTCGCAGAGCACGAATCTCATCAAGCAAGTCCACCAAAATCTGACCATGAGTCGCCTGAACGGTCATGACAATCTCCAAGGTACGACGAACATCAAAGTCGGCCAAAGGAGGTGGAGGAACATTAGCAGCAGCAGCATCACCAACAGGATCAGGAACATCCTCACCAGCAGGACCTGTAGAAGAAGAAGGAGGAGGTGCGCTACTAGAAGGCTCAGACCTAGGGTGTTTAGAACCAGCTCTAAGATAAGCGGCCATCTGTCTAAGAAAAGACTCATCTATGGGAGCAATCACATGAACGGGCTCAGAGGAAGGGAAGGCACTAAGATCAAGATAAAGCAAAATCCTATGTATAAAAATAGGATGAACAAGAGCATGAGAAGTAGATGAACTCCTATAAATATCGTTTAAAGAACGAAGAAAAAGATGAGGAAAACTAATAGGAGTATCAGTAACCAGAGCGTACAAAAATACACACTGCTCGAGAGGAATGGTGTGAACATGAGATATAGGCCAGATAGAATGACAGGCTATCATAAAGAACAGATAGCGCAACCCTGAAAGCTCAGCAGAGGTGATCCTAAGATCAGAACCCAACTAGATAGGAGTCCTAATGATGTAAGACAAGACATCACTCAACTCGGGAGACTCATCATAAGGATAGACAGGATTCTGGACCAAAGGTACCTCTAGAGCATCAGCCACTACCCGGGGAGTAATGGTGTACTCTACGCCTCGTATCCAACTCTTTACCAAAGTGTTGGAATCATAGATGCGGATAGAGATGTTCGAAAAGAACTCTCTAATCAAGGCAGAAGGTGGAGGAGGATCAGAAATATCCACCAAGGGTAACCAGCCCCGACGCTTAAAGTTTGCCCTAATGGCAGGATCAAGTTCATCTAAGAGAACAGAACGCTCAGCCCAAATCTTTCTCCTAAGGTTTAGCTTCTCAAAAATCTCTTGGTTTTTCTCACTCGAAAACTTCTCACAGTCAAAAGAAGGAAAGGATGGAGAAGAGGAGGGAATAGTCCTACGGGCTCTAGTCTTCCTAGGCATAATGCTAAGGAAAGGACAGAGACACAAAGAGAAAACAAAAAAAAAACAAAAAAAAAACAAAACCAAGGGCAAACTGCAAGTTAGCACAAAAAATATAAAATAATCTATATGATGCATGAACAATAACAATGTTGTGATGCATGAACTAATGCAGTAAACACAGTTCTAATTAGGTTCAATTTCACAAAATTGGCTCGAACATAGAGTTTCTAACAAAAACCCTAAAAAATTTGAAAAACCACTTGAAAATTTTGAAACAAAATGATGAATTGATCATCACATATTGTTGAAAACATATTAGAATAACCAATTTCATCAAAACATCAAGCCAATTTCATCAATTAAACCCAATTGAACAGAAATCCCCAATTCGGATCAATTACAAGCCCTAGAATTTTCAATTTCTCACAAAACCCAAAATTGATCAAATTAAACTATCAAGATCATGTTTATAGCATGTCCCCAGAAAAATCCATTGATCAATTACACAAAATTAGGCGTGAATCAACAAAAATCCCAAAAAGAAAAAGGTCCGAAAGTTTAAAGAAAAATGCATGAAAAGATGTAAATAAACTTAAAAGAAAGGGTAAGATAGTCATACAGGCTTGAGGAAAGAGAAACCTTGCAAAAAATCCAGAGGAAAACGACAAAAATTTGGACTTTTAGCCTTGCCGAGTTGGAGAGAAAGAAAAGTTTGAAAACTTTTTGAAAAAGTGTTTGAATCAGTCAAGAACAGTGTTTTAAAAAACTTGATTCGCGACTTTCGATTGATCGAAAAATACATTCGATCGATCGAATCAAACAGTCATTTTTTAAACTAATTAAAGCACTTTTTCGATCGATTGAAAATAAGAATGGATCGATCGAACTGGGCAGAGGCTCACAAAAGTTTTGAGAAAAATCACAGTTTTGAAAATCACAAACCATATTTTGAAAACAACTCCTCAAAGCATTAAACTAATTGAAACAAAATGTATGAGTATGAGATTGAATGCTTTTTCAAAAAACCAAGTTTTAATCCCAGTTTCTTCAAAGAAAATTTCAGCCATTCTTCTTTTTAAATTCTCAAGCAAAAAAAATGTTTTGCATAATTCTCAAGGTATATCCAAACTTGGTTGGTCAGACCAAAAACACACACAATAACATGTACAAAGTTTAGCAAAGAGTAACTTGTGTAGTGTGTGCAACTAGCAAAAAACTTGAGATACATGTGAGGTGATATGTGAATAGCAATTAATCATAAAGTCTACACAATCCATCACATAGAATTTAAAAGAGACTATCACCTAAAGAGTTACATCCTATAACTTCCACATCTCCTAGAACAAAAGCTTGCAATCATGTAAGTTTCTTGTATTTTTGCCTCATTATTATGTGAGATTGACATCAAGCCTAATAATACACACCAATTTTAATTATTAAGCAATTAAGCCGAGGCAACACCTTATGTTCTTTTTGTGCATGTGCTACACTTTCTTGAGCACAAAATCTTATGATATGCACTAAGGTGTTCATGATTGGCTAGTGAACAGTGGTGAGATGGTTATTTATGCCTTTCTCAAAAGGATCAAGTCCGACAGTCAAATAACATGTGACTTCAAGATTAAGACAAAGTGCTCACAACCATAAACATCTTTCCCACACAACATGCACTACAAAGCTTTAACTAGTCAAGTGCAATAAATAAGCTCATCAAAGTTAAACAAGGTACATAAGGCATGTTATGTGTAACTAACTTGACCAACCTTGTTTTCAAAAACCAAGAAACATAGTGCGTAACATATTTTGCTTTTCTCCTTTTTTTTTTTTTTTTTAAATTTATTTCTATTAAAAGAGAAAACCAATAAATCCTAGAATGAAATGCATGAATGTAATGTAATGCAAGTCCTAGAACAAAGAAAAACACAAAAAACCAAATAACAATGGTCACAAAGGAATGAGTAATGAAGCACAAGGACCATGTCAGAAAGACTCAATTAGGTCGAGTCTTTTACATCCAAAACCTTTTAGATGCACCGTGAGCATTGGAGTTCTTATTCACATTCACATGATTTCCAACTCTAGGATTGGAATAAAGGTTCAAAACCTTTACCAATTCACCAATGAGTGCCATAGGATCTTGTGCTTGAGGCACAGGCACCTTTGGTTTATTTGCTCTCTTAGCAGCTTGAAGCTTGTAATAGTTAGGACGAATGTGTCCAGATTTTCCACAATAATGACAAACCCAAGCAGGTTTACCATGCATCTTGTCCTTAGAAAGGGTAGAATCCTTAGGTTTAGTTTCTCTCAGATCAACCCTAATCTTCCTAGGAGGTGAAACTTCTACAGGTTTGACTACCTCACTCACATGTGGTTTGACAGTTTCACTCACAACCTCACTCACAGAAGGTTCAGAAGAAGATGAAGGTAAAAAGTTCGTGGAATGTGGTGCAGAATCAAGGATGCTTTCAACCTATCCTAACCCAGATTTATCAGAAGGATACTTTTGAACATTCAGGATGTGATCAAGTTTAGAACTAGTAGATCTAGCAACAGATAAATCATGTTCCAAAGTTTTAACTTTATCAAGTAAAAACATGTTCTCAGATTTCACATGGTTCAAAAGATCATTAGCATCAAATAGTTTAACAAGCAAATTTTTCTTTTCAAGTTCAAGAGAATCAATTTTCTTCAGGCCAAGTTCAACATTCATAGCATCCTTTGCAGCAACTTTGCAAAGTTTATTATAGGCCTCTTGAAGATCTGCATCCTCAGAGAGTTCCCCATCAGAATGGTTCTCCTCAACAGATATGCTTTCATTGACTACAGCAGTAGTAGTGAAAGTAATGAAGTTTCCATCCTCGTCACATTCAGACTCATCATCAAAAACCTCATTATCACTAAGGGTTACAGCCATGACTTTACCCTTATTTCTCAAGAGTGTAGGACATTCAGATATAACATGACCATACCCTTGACAACCAAAACACTGAGCACCCAAAGAATTGTTTGAAGATTGACCTACTTTTTCTCTAGGTTTTTCAAAGTTATTAACCTTAGTGGGATCATTCTTCCTAAAGTTTCTAGGTTCAGCAGTGTTTGTACCTCTTGCCCTTCTATTTATATTTCTCAGAAAGTTTCTAAAATTCTTGGCAAGGTAAGCTATCTCTGTAGCAGAGAGCTCTTCATCAAATCCACCAACCTTAATATCATCAACAGACTTAAGAGCCATTGATTTGGATTTGTTTGTTTTGGGTAAGTCAGACTCATAGGACTAAAGAGATCCTACAAGCTCATCAACATGGATGGAGTTCACATCCTTGCTCTCAGTAATGGCAGTCACTTTGGGTCTAAAATATTCAGTTAAAGATCTGAGTATCTTCCTAACAATTTTAGGTTAATCATAGATTTCACCCAAATTAAAAGCAGAATTAACAATATCATTCAGTTTGGCATAAAATTCATCAAAGGATTCATCATCAGACATCCTAATGCTCTCAAACCTAGAAGTTAATTGCTGCAGTTTGTTTATCTTAACTGCCTTTGTGCCTTCATGCACAGTTTAGAGGATTTTTCAAGTAGTATGAGCAACCTCAACATTAGAGATCCTCTTAAATTCCTCCATAGAAACAGCATTGAAGATGACATTCATAACTTTGCTATTGAAGCCAGCTGCTTCTTTTTCAGAAGTTTGCCACTCACTCACAGGAGTAGTGGGCTTCTCCCATCCGTATTCAACGGAATTTCAAACCCTCTCATCAATAGATTTCAGAAATGCTTTCATCCTTACTTTCCAATAAGCATAGTTATTCCTATCAAAGTGAGGAGGAACAACAAGAGAGTGTCCATGCTCCATGACACCAGGGGTCAAGGATCAGCTCAGAAATAAAAAAATCTCAAATAAAAGAGCTACCGGCTCTGATACCACTTGAACGGTTTTAGACCTCTTAACACACAACCAGATTGAGTAGCCTAGTTAATTAGCCAAGTTGTTACTTAGTCAAATTAAGCAATTCTAGGTTAAAACAATCAAACAATCATATTAAGAATATAAAGCAGCAGAATAATAAATAACACAAGATATGATCACCTAGGAAAATCAAACCGATAAAAAACCTGGGGAGGATTTTACCTACCGATCCTCAAGGCAAAACTGAATTCACTATGAAAGAATCGAAGTTCATACAAAAGGACTTATAAGCTCCCCGCTCAACTTCCTAATGCTACCTACCAGTAGAACTTACTGACACGACCCCGTGCAAGCTCCAAATCCACGGACTCCTTCTTTCTTGAATTCTTCAATCAGCTACAAGCACCCACGCTTGATATTCTTTAAACTTCAATGATAGCAACTGAGTTGATCATCAAGATGTTGAAGTAATCTCTATCTTGAAAAGTCTAAGCTTTGTGTAAAGGAAAACTCCTTTAGATCTCACAAGAGATTTACACAAAATAGCAATCTATGAGCAACAATACAACTGGAGAAACTCTCAAAACGTGGCTAGGGTTTTTGCCTTATATACCTAGGGCAAAAACATAAAACCCTAAACGTTTAATGAGTTAGGGCTGAGTTGGAAAAACTACAGAAAACGCAATCTAGTCGACTTTCGATCGATCGAGTCTATTCTTCGATCGATCGAGCCAGACTGAAATGCTCCAATGCATCTACAGTCTCTCAATTCCAACTTTACAATAATTTATCAACTTTGAGCAAGGTTAAACAAGATTAAACATATTGTTTTGATCATGGTTTGTCAATATTACAAATTAGAGTTCTAAATACATAAATTCCTAAACCTTTAGAACCTAACACTTATTTCAAAAGAATAAATAAATGAAACTTAAACGTACGGACCAAGTTCATGTATTTTTCTTCTTGGAAAGATTTATGATTTGTGGTTTGGAGAGCTGTCACACCTGAACCCAACTATAAAGATAAGTTTTTCACAACGGCCGTACGCTTATAAAGTAATCCTCCTACAAGTATGTAAGGCCTTCTTAGCAACTAAAATTTATCCTAAAAAATTACATCAAATAAATCCAAAATACCTCAACATGTTAATTCAAAAAGGAACAAAATCCAAATGTCATGTACATAATGCCAATTGGCCAAAAGATATAAGACTATTACAAGACCATCTAATCTCAAAATCACTAAACTTTTTTCATTCTTACAACACAACAACAAAACTTCCAAAACTTGCTATTCTTCACAATCTAAAACTGGAGGGGAAAAAGGAGGGTGAGTTGACAACTCAATAAGTAACCAAAGTCCTAATAAGTTTTATCAAGCAAATAGATATGTAAAATAATAAGTTGTACACATAGTTGTCAAAACGTGAATCGTAGAATCGATTTTTTATTTTTCCGTATCATGTATCATATTGTATTGTGTATCGTAAGATACACAAACACTTAATAAAAATTATAAAAAAATTATAGATATACATATATAAATAGTATATTCATTATAAATTTTAAATATATTCAACTAATGACTAATTTATTCATCACTTGTGTAATAATATTTAATAAGCTAACTAAATAAATCAAACTAGCAACTATTTTTAACATATACATTCAAATTGCTTAAATTTAAAAGTGATAATATATTACAAATGACCCAAAAATAATAATTCATTTTCATCATATTGCCTAATAAACCCTATCTAACTCAATGTTATTATCATGTTTATTATTTTGCAAACTTATTTCTTCATTAAAATTTTCTTCATCGTCATTAACATTTACTATCTCTTTTTTATTTTTATTTTTTTAATAATTAAAAAAAAATTTCTTCTTGGTAGTCTAGTTTCTTGGACTTATAGCAATAATGAAAAAAAAAATAAAAAATAATTATATTATCAATTAATATCTTATTCATAGTATAGAAAATAAATTTGCAAATATTAAAGTGAAGTGTAAGTGTGTATTGTGTAGTCCAAATTTTATAGGAAAAAGAGAGGGGAAAAAAACTTATGAATATGTTATTTTATTAGGCCAAATTAAGTAACCTAATAATTTTTGTGTTAAAAACAAGTCTAACAACTTGTTAGATTCAAATAAAAGTACAAATTTTAACAAAAAATTTCATTTTAAAGCATTTATCTATATATTGTATGATACATACGATTTTACGATACAATACAATTCATACGATATACACTTTGTATTGTACAATTTATGAACACTTATGATACGTTAATACGATACGGAACTTTTTACACGCGATACGTATCGTGTATCGTACGATATGAACAACTATAGTTGTACATAGATCGAATGTTTTAATCTTACAAATATATTATAGATGGATTATAAAATAATCAGTTTTCCATGTATCAAAAGCTGAAATTTACAAATAGGTCCCAAAAACACATAAGTAGTTTCAAGGACTTAAAACAGTTCAAATATTCAAACATAATTCATATTCTTAACAATCTTTATGACTATGGTCACGTTATATCCCTATGACTAGGCATTAGATTCAGATGGAACTAGTTCCGTGCTAATGTATATCTTCTATTAGCTGGGTCCAAAAACACGATAGGCTCGTGATACCTCAAATAGAACTAGTTTCGGTACCAATGAATAACCCATATTGGCTGGATATCAGAGTCAAAATATAGTTAGATTATCCAAAATCATATATATCAAATTAGAGTTCAAACAAAAATATATCTCATCCAAATACATATATAAAATCATGTGTCTACTTTAAATCAGTAATACAATTGAAATAAAATTGTAACAATTATAAACAATTTTTAGTAGTTAAAATACAATAGTATAAGCAAAATAAAACCAATTAGGATAAGGTTACTTACCTTTAAAAGCTATACCAAAAGGAATTTCTCTCTAACACTTCCTCTAGAATCTTTAGATATCACCTAAAATAAATTTTTAAGTACCATTTACTTAATAATCAAATAAGAAACCTTATAAAGGTACCTATAAGAGCATCTCCAACAGGTTTGGTATCCAGGAATATTAGCTAAAATTTGGAGAATTTGAGCACTATTCATACTCCAGCAGATTCGGCAAACCTGAATTTTTTTTTGGCTCATGAACAGTAACCCTTCAAGTCTGATGGGCTACTATTCATTAGCTATTGAATTTCTTAGATTAAAAAATTAAGCCAGCTACTTATCATATCAATTCTTTCCCTCCTCTCTCCTCCGGGTTTTTTTTTTTTTCTCACATAATCCAAACACAAAACACAAAACAAAATCAAATTCTTAAAATAAAGTTGAATCAGAACAAGCAAAAATGAAAAAAAAAAAAAATTTCATAACAATTCTCTCTCAAATATCTCTAAAACTCAAGCATAATCAAAATACAACTCAAAAAAATAATCTCAAAATTAATCAAACCATAACAATAAAAGCTAAAAAAAGAAAAAAAAAAAAAAAAAAAGACATAAGCTATCTACCATCTGGGCTGTGTCGGGAGGAAGATGAGCGGCGGCGGCGGAGCGGAAGGCACGGCGGCACAGAGAGTGGAGCGAAGGCGTTCTGGAATGAAGTAGAAACCATCTTTCTCTTTCTACCTCTTTCTCCGTTTCTTATCACAGAGAGAGTTGGATAATGCTTTGGAATCAAGTAGAAAAAGAAAAAAAAAAAAATAGAGAAAGAGAGCTGGAGAAAGAAAGAGAGAGTTCTGGAATGAAGTGGAACCCAGAAAGTAGAGAAAATAAAGGAGAGGGTGAAGATAAGGGTATACGTGTGTGGTGGAGAAAAATCAAGAGAAAAGAAAAAGAAAAAGAAAAAAAAGGAAATGTATGGTTGGGTTGAAAGAAACAAAGGAAAAATACCATTTAGAAATTCTATTACAATATTTTTACAATATTTTTACAATAAATTTTAAGTAATATATTGTTATTAGTTAATATTGGTGAGTAAAAATATAATTTCAGTGGTGGGTTCAAATTAGAACTAGTAACAACTTTCCACATAAATTTTGTTGCGAAAGTATTGCAAAAAATGTTATAAATATAACACTTTTTATTAAAAAATATAATTGTTGAGAATAAATATAGGAAGAATAAATGATGATAAAGAATGAATAAAGAAATAATATTTAAATGAGATAGAGAATGGGATAGAGAATCTGTTGGAAGTGTATTTGAAAAAGTGAGTAGACAAAAGCTAAATGTCACTGTTCATTAGCCAAACAGTACAAAAATTTGGCTAATCTGCTGGAGATGCTCTAAAGGTACCAGATAGAAGAGAAACGGCAAAAAATATCCAATAATTTTCCACTATTACCTCATATTTAAAATCCACATATTCATAATGAACGGTTTTAGACCCCTTAAACCAACCAGATTAACCTAGTTAATTAGCCATTAACTTAGTCAATTTATGCAATTCTAGGTTATCACAAACATATAATCATATCAAGAATATAAAGTAACGGAAAAGTAAGTAACACAATGATATGATGACCCAAGAAACCACAGGGTAAAAACCTGAGAGGATTTGACCTAGCTATCCTCAGGGTAAATCTGAATCCACTATGCGAAAGAATCGAAGTTTATACAAAAGGACTTAGAAGCTCCTCGCTTGACTTCCTAATGCTACGCACCAGTAGAACTTACTGACATGACCACGTGCAAGTTTCGAATCCACGAACTCCTTCTTTCTTGGATTTTCCACTAAGTACAAGCACCCACGCTTGTTATTCTTTAAGCTCCAATGGCAGCAACTGAGTTGATCATTAAGGTATTGAAGTAATCTCTATCTAGAAAACCCTAAGTTTATGTGAAGGAAAACTCTTCAAGGATCTCACAAGAGATTCACACAACCGCAAAGTATGAGCAACAATAAACTCAGAACAACTCTAAAAAACGTGGCTAGGGTTTTGCTTTTTATATCTAGGGTAAAATTAGAAAACCAAAAATGTTTAATGAGGTAGGGCTGAGTTGGAAAATTCTGCAGAAAAACATTCTGCCTGAGATTCGATCGATCGAGTCTAACTTTCGATTGATCGAGCCAAGCTGAAATGCACCAATGCATCTGCAGCCACTCGATTCCAACTTTACATGAATTACACAACTTTGAGCAAGCCTAAACAAGACTAGACATATTGTTTTGATCATGGTTTGTCAACATTACATATTAGAGTTCTAAATACATGAATCCTAAGTTTTTAGAACATAACAAACTCCCCCTTTGGTAATCCGTGACAAAACACAAATTAAAAACTCAAAGTTTACAAAGAAAAGCCCTTTACAAAAATAATTCTCATAAACTCAAATTCAATCCTAACTACTATCCATCAGTTGCAAGTGTAGATAGCAGCTCAAATGAATCAACCTGTATATTCCTGAAACACTCAACAAACGCATATATGCATGTGTGACAGAAAACATTTAATCAACAGGTATAACATTCTTGTATGTTTCACACAACACATAATAAAGACATATATCAATGAATAACTCATAAATATAAATCAATAAGCAGTGAATCACAAAAAACAAGAATCATGTATATCAATCATGTATAACAAAAACAATGTAACTCCCCCTAACATGAGTAGCCCTAAAAATGATATACAAAGTGAAGCACCTAGATACAATTTAATATCTCCACTAACTCCGCAAAACAAAAATAAACTCCCCCTAACTACAAAAACTCCTCTATAGTGTCAAAACTCTACTCCCCCTTTTTGTGATGGAATGCCAAAGGACAATCACACGCCATCATCAAAAGGAGGCGGTGAGGGTGAACGCAGATGTGCTAAGTCAGCTCGCAAAGCACAAGTCCACCAAAATCTGACTATGAGCCACCTGAACGGTCATGACAGTCTCCAAGGAATGACGAATATCAAAGTCATCCGAAGGAGGTGGAGGAACATTAGCAGCAGTAGCATCACCATTAGGATCAAGAACATCCTCACCAGCAGGACCTGTAGAAGAAGAAGGAGGAGATGCGCTACCAGAAGGCTCAGACCTAGGGTGTTTAGAGTCAGCTCGAAGATAAGCAGCCCTCTGACGAAGAAAAGATGCACCTATAGGATCAATAACATGAATGGGCTTAGAGGAAGGGAAACTACTAAGATCAAGATAAAGCAAAATCCTATGAATGAAAATAGGATGAATAAGAGCATGAAAAGAAGATGAACTCCTATAAACATCGTTCAAAGAACAAAGAAACAAATAAGGAAAACTAATAGGAGCATCAGTAACAAGAGCGTACAAAAACACACACCGCTCGAGAGGAATGATGTGAAGATGAGAAATAGGCCAGATAGAGTGACAGACTATCCTAAAGAAAAGATAATGTAACTCAGATAGCTCAGCAGTGGTAATCCTAGGATTAGAACCCTACTGGATAGAAGACCCAGTGATGTATGACATGATATCACTCAAATGAGGAGACACATCATAAGGATAGATAGGGTGTTAGACCACAGGTACCCCTAGAGCATTAGCCACTACAGTAGGAGTAATGGTGTACTCTACGCCTCGTATCCAACTCTTTACTAAAGTGTTGGAATCATAGACGTAGATAGAGATGTTCGAAAAGAACTCTCTGATCAAGGTAGCCAGAGGAGGAGGATTAGAAACATCCAGTAAAGGTAACCAGCCCCGACGCTCAAAATTTGCCCTAATGGCAGGATCAAGCTCATCTGAAAGAACATAACGTTCAGCCTAAATCTTTCTCCTAAGGTTCAGCTTCTTAAAAATCTCTTGGTTTTTCTCACTCGAAAACTCCTCACGGTCAAAAGAAGGTGGGGGAGGAGAAGGTGAGGGAACAGACCTACGAGTCCTAGTCTTCCTAGGCATGATGTTAAAGAAAGGACAAAGACACAGGAGAAAACCAAAAGAACAAAATAAAAAACAAAACTAAGGGCAGACTGCAAGTTAACAAAAAAAAAAAATATAGAACAAAAACCTATATGATGCATGAACAAGTACAATGTCAAGATGCATGTACTAATGCAGTAAACAAAGTTCAAATTAAGTTCAATTTTACAAAATTGGCTTAAGCATAGGATTTCTAACAAAAACCCTAAAAAATTTGAAAAACCACTTGAATGTTTTGAAACAAATTGATAAATTGATCATCACACAGTGTTGAAAACAAATTAGAATGACCAATTTTATCACAATTGAACCCAATTGAACAAAATCCCCAAATCGGATCAATTTTGTTAGAAATTTAGACCCCTTAAACCAACCTGATTAACCTAGTTAATTAGTCAAGTGATTAACTTAGTTAATTTATGCAAATTTAGGTTATCACAATCACACAATCATATTAAGAATATAAAACAGCGGAAATAGAAATAACACAATGATATGATCACCCAGTAAACCACATGGTAAAAACCTAGGGAGGATTTGACCTAGCTATCCTCAAGGTAAACCTGAATCCACTATGCGAAAGAATCGAAGTTCATACAAAAGGACTTACAAGCTCCCCGCTTGACTTCCTAATGCTACCCACCAGTAGAACTTACTGACATGATCATGTGCAAACTCCGAATCCACGGACTCCTTCTTTCTTGGATTCTCCAATCAGCTACAAGTACCCATGCTTGATAATCTTTAAGCTTCAATGGTAGCAACCGATTTGATCATCAAGATGTTGAAGTAATCTCTACCTTGAAAACTCTAAACTTTGTGTAAAGGAAAGCTCCTTTAGATCTCACAAGAGATTTACACAAAACAACAAAGTATGAGCAACAACTTAACTGGAGCGACTTTAAAAACGAGGCTAGGGTTTTTCTTTATATACCTAGGGTAAAAACAGAAAACCCAAAACGTTTAATGAGTTAGGGCTAAGCCGGAATATTCTGCAGAAAAACATTCTGCCCGAGATTCGATTGACCGAGTCTTTCTTTCGATCGATCGAGCCAGGCTGAAATGCACCAATGCATTTGCAGTCTCTCGATTCCAACTTTACATGAAAGACCCAACTTTGAGCAAGCATAAACAAGAATAAACAACCTGTTTTGATCATGGTTTACCAACAATACAAATTAGAGTTCTAAATACATAAAATCCTAAATCTTTAGAACCTAACAAATTTCAAGCCCTAGAATTTTCAATTTTTCACAAATCACAAAATTGATCAAATTAACCATTATAGATCATGAATATACCCATATACCAAGAAAACTCATTGATCAATTTCATAAAATAAGGCTTGATTCATCAAAAACCCCCAAATTATGTATAGTCCGAAAATCCCAAATTAAAATGCATGAAAAATGCATGAAATGAGAAAATAACATCAAAAGGAAGGGTAATATGGACATACCGGCTTTAGGAGAGAGAAACCTTGCAAAAAATTTGGAAGAAAACGACAAAAAAATCGCTGTGGAGCCTTGCCGAGTCGGAGAGAGAAAAAAGGTTTGAAAAGTTTTGAAAAAGTGACTTTGAAAAAGTCAAGAACAGTATTTTAAAAAACTTGATTCACGATATTCGATCGATCGAAAATTACATTAAATCGATCAGAACAATCTGAGACTTTTAAAAAGAATTTAAACACATTTTCAATCGATCGAAAAATAGAATGGATCGATCGAAATAGGCAGAGGCTCACAAAAGTTTTTGAGAAAAACACAGTTTTGAAAAAGAATAAACACATATTGGGCACAACTCCTCAAAACATTAAAATATGAAGAATAAAATGCACGAGTATGAGATGAAATGCTTTTTCAAAAACCCAAGTTTTAATCCCAGTTTTCTAAAGAAAATTTCAATCAATCTCCCATTAATTTTCAAGCAGAAAGAATGTTTTGCATAATACTCAAGATATTTTCAAATTTGGTTGGTCAGACCAGAAACACACACAATAACATGTACAATGTTTAGCAAAGAGTAACTTGTGCAGTGTGTGCAAACTCGTAAAAGTTTGAAATACATGTGAGGTGATATATGAATAGCAATCAATCACAAAGTCTACAAAATCCATCACATAGAATTCAAAAGAGACTATCACCTAAAGAGTTACATCATATTACTCCCACATCTCCTAGAACATAAGCTTGCAATCATGTAAGTTTCTTGAATTTTGCCTCATAATTATGTGAATTGGCATTAAGTCTAATAGTACACACCAATTTTAAGCATTAAGCAATTGATCGAGGCTACACCTTATGTTCTTTTTGTGCATGTGCTACACTTTCTCGAGCACAAAATCTTATGATATACACTAAGGTGTTCATGATTGACTAGTGAACAGTGGTGAGATGGTTATTTATACCTTTCTCAAAAGGATCAAGTCCGACAGTCAAATAACGTGTGACTTCAAGATTAAGATAAGGTGATAAACACCATAAACATCTTTCCTACACAACATGCACTACAATGCTTTAACTAGTAAAGTGCAATAAATAAGCTCATCAAAACTAAACAAGGTACACAAGACATGTTATGAGTAAATAGATTGACCAACCTTGTTTTCAAAAACCAAGAAAATAGTGCCAAACACAATTTGCTTTTCTCTTTTTTTTTTTTTTTAATTAATTAATTTATTTTTTTTAAAGAGAAAACAAATAAGTCCTAGAATGAAATGCATGAATGTTATGCAATGCAAATCCTAGAAACAAAAAATACAAAAACCAAAGAACAATGGTCACAAAAGAGAATAACAATGAAGCACAAGGACCATGTCTGAAAAACTCAATTAGGTCGAGTCTTTTGCATCCAAAACTCTTTAGATGCACCATGAGCATTGGAGTTTCTATTCACGTTTGAGTGATTTCCAACTCTAGGATTGGAATAAAGGTTTAATGCCTTTACCAATTCACCAATGAGTGCCATAGGATCTTGTGCTTGAGGCACAAGCACTTTTAGTTTGTTTGCTCTCTTAGCAGCTTGAAACTTGTAACAGTTAGGACGAATGTGTCCAGACTTTTCACAAAATGACAAACCCAAGCAGGTCTACCATGCATCTTATCCTTAGAAAGGGTAGACTCTTTAGGTTTAGACTAAACCAGATCAACCCTAATCTTCCTAGGAGGTGAAACTTCTATAGATTTGACAATCTCACTAACAGATTAATTCATTAAAAGATTCATCATCAGACATTCAATGCTTTCAAATCTAGAAGTCAATTGTTGCAATTCATTGATCTTAACTGCCTTTGTGCCTTCATGCACAGTCTGGAGATTTTCCAAGCAGTGTGAGCAACCTCAACATTTGAGATTCTCTTAAATTCCTCCATAGAAACAGCATTAAAGATGGCATTCATAGCGTTGCTATTGAACCCAGCTGTTTCTTTTGAGAAGTTTGCCACTCACTCACAGGAGTAGTGGGCTTCTCCCATCTGTACTCAACGGAATTCCAAACCCTTTCATCAATAGATTTCCAGAATGCTTTCATCCTTACTTTCCAATAAGCATAGTTATTCCTATCAAAGTGAGGAGGAACAATGAGAGAGTGTCCATGTTCCATGACAACAGGGGTCAAGGATCTGCTCAGAGATCAAACAATCTCAAACAAGAGAGCTACTTGCTCTAATACCACTTGAACGGTTTAGACCCCTTAAACTAACTAGATTAACCTATTAATTAGCCAAGTGATTAACTTAGTCAATTTATGCAATTCTAGGTTATCACAAACGTACAATCATATCAAGAATATAAAGCAGTGGAAAAGTAAATAACACAATGATATGATGACCCAGGAAGCCACACGGTAAAAAACCTGGGGAGGATTTGACCTAGCTATTCTTAAGGTAAGCCTGAATCTACTATGCGAAAGAATCGAAGTTCATACAAAAGGACTTACAAGCTCCCCGCTTGACTTCCTAATGCTACCCACCAGTAGAACTTACTAACACGACCACGTGTAAACTCCAAATCCATTGACTCCTTCTTTCTTGGATTCTTCACCAAGTACAAGCACCCACGCTTGTTATGCTTTAAGCTCCCATGGCAGCAACTGAGTTGATCACCAAGGTGTTGAAGTAATCTCTACCTAGAAAACCCTAAATTTATGTGAGGGAAAGCTCCTTAAGGATCTCACAAGAGATTCACACAAACTGCAAAGTATGAGCAACAATACACTTAGAACAACTCTAAAAAACGTGGCTAGGGTTTTGTCTTTTATAAAGTTGTTATTTATAACTATGTATTTTGTTGGCTTTTATTCCGTGCCAAATTTGATTGTAATTATTATCAATCGTTTATACCCTGTATCTATTGTGGGATTTGTTGTAAGGGTTGTGTGATAGAGAGAGAGTGTGAAGACTCAAGCATTTGAAGGCTGAAGAATTCTCACGGGTATGTCGCGACCCAGCTTCCCGCGAAGTGAATCATGTGCCCTACACATGCTGGAATGCGAAGAGTCAGGCCAGGTGGAGACAGCTGTGTCTCGCGAGTATCTCGCGGGTAAGGCCTTTCCACGAGACACCCGCGAGCCAATCTGTTACGCCAGCCTGTATTGAATGAATCACACTTTCTGTGCCTATCCTATATATACCCTCATTACCTACAAATGTTAAGGAGTGATTTAGAGAGAAAACCCTAGCCAAACACATTGAGAATTAGAGATTGTCATCCCCACCTTTCTTTATACACTTGCTTGTGGTATTTCCTCAACTCTTCCCTCTTCATTTCCATACCATTGCGAGGTTGATAGCCCAAACACTTATCACACCCTTTGAGGGTGTTGTGTGTCGTTTTGTGCTGCTAGGAAGCATTGAAAGAAGCCAAGGATGGCAGATGCAACATGGAGCTTGTTGTGGGATCTGGAGAGCTAGACATGACACAGTTTCGAGAAGCCTTGTTGGAGTAGGAGCTTGGAGGGCTTAGATACATTAGGTAGATTAGGCTTGGAGGTCTCTTGCTAGCCCATGTATCCCAACTGATTGTCTAGTGGATCGATTTCCGCTTCGAGGGCAGCAGAGAGGTTTTTTGCCGAGTTCTTTGATTTCCTCTTCGATAACACGTCTCGGTGTTATCTGTGTTTGCATCCTTCTTCCCTACTCTTGTTTATTTCATTTTTACTGCGGTGTTGCTTTAAATATGGATTAGAGTAGTTGTCTTATTTTATACGCTTGTTTTTACACTATTCCGTACTTAGTATTAAGTTAGTGTAAAATCAACCAAGTCGTAATTTTAATTTGGGGGTCTAAATTGTTCTTGTGTTTTCAACACATTTTCGAGCTTTCACCTTTTATACCAAGGGTAAAATTAGAAAACCCAAACGTTTAATGAGGTAGGGCTGAGTTGGAAAATTTTGCAGAAAAACATTCTGCCCTAGATTTGATCGATCGAGTCTAACTTTTGATCAATCGAGCCAGGCCGAAATGCACCAATGTATCTGCAGCCACTCGATTCCAACTTTACATGAATTACACAATTTTGAGCAAGCCTAAACAAGACTAAACATATTGTTTTGGTCATGGTTTGACAACATTACACATTAAAGTTCTAAATACATGAATCCTAAGTCTTTAGAACCTAACAGACATAATCCAATAATTCGTTAAAAGCTTCCAACTATAATGGTGCATGATAGGTAGAAATTCTTGAAGTAAAGCTGATGAACCTGTGGCAATTGACAACTTTGCTTACTTGCTCGTGAACAACTTTGAAAAACTGACGATCCATCTCAATGATTGACGAGCGCAACTGACGGTCCTCGACGTATGGAATAGAAACGATCAGAAAGCATTGATGGACGACGAGGCTGACGGGATGAAGCTGATGGGTCAGTATAATTTGGTCTACACACATATATATATAAGGAAATATCTTGCGCTCCGCATATAACCCATCAAGAAGACTCCTATTCCACAAGATATGCGAAATAAATAGTTTTTTTTTCCTACAAGGAAACATCTTCTCAATCAAGCCACGGATGTGAACCTTACACTACTATAAAAACTCCTAGACCCTCATGAACCAAGTTACACATAATTTACCTAAGCTCTAGCACTCTAGAGTTGAGAAATAGTTCTTTGACTTAACCTTCAAAGGGACTTTGGCCGGTACCACACCAGTACTCATTGAGGGTTTTCTTTGTCTTTGTTTTGCAGGTCTTGTTTCGAGCACGTGAGTATTTTGTGGCTTACTGACGATTTTCGGCATCATCAATGCATCAACAAATTTAATTGCATCATAATAACTTACATGTTCATCTTCAACAATATAGGTAATAAAATTGTTACCATAACTCTATTTCTTAATAGCTCACTTACTTCTTCTCAATCCTTGTACATCACAACAAGATCATTAGAAGTATCAATAGGTTCATGAAATACATTTTCCTTATTTTCCAAAGGAAACACATACTTAAAGAAAGCATTTTTAAGATTCAACAATAGTAAAAATTCTAAATACATCACTCTTGATGAAAATAATACTATATCATGAACTATAGCAAGTATAACCAATAAACACACAAGGGGTAATTACAACTTACCCACCTATGGTTTGCCTCAAATTTAACTTACCCACATGTGGTTTCATTTTTGGTCCTTTACTCACCCGTGGTTCAATCCGTATGTGCTCTGTAACCCACTTCTAATTTGTCCGTTACCCTTACACGTTTCATCAAAAATCAAACACTCCTTTACCACACTCTCTCACACTTGCTCACCCACCTGAGATCTTAGATGCTACAATGGCACCCACTTAATTTATTAGTCTGAGAATCAACTGGGTTTTTATCATGCAAGGAAACCAAGGAAGGAGACTTACAGATTCTGGGTTTTAAGCATTACCAACCAGCTCATGTTTGGGAACACTTTCAGCCATAATCCGTTTGTATTTCTCTCTATTGGGTGTGTTTCTAATTTTATGAGATTGAAGTTTTGTATTTCTTTTACTTCACATGCTCTTTTCCTCTTATTATAGGTAGATTTAATTTTTGCGAAAAGCCACTTTTAGTCCCACATTTTCAGGCGATTCCTATTTTAGTCTCTACATTTTATTTTTACTGCTTTTAGTCCCTATTCTAAAAAACACTTTCCGTTTTAGTTCCTGCCATTACTCAGTTAACAAAATTATCCTACTTGGCAAATGGTCCAACAGTAAATGCTGACGTGTTCATTAAAATAATATTAAAAATTATTTACATTTTAAAAAATGCCATATCAGCAATTTAATTTAAAAAAAAAAAAAGCCACGCCAAATAAAAATAATATAAAAATTTCTAACCTAATTATTTAAAAAAAAAAAAAAAACTAGTTAAATTAATTTTTTTCTTTTTTTGGAAGAACATGAAGAACTCAGAAAACACAAACACAAAACCCTAATATTCAAAATCCAAACACTCCAACGTTCGCAAACGGGACCAATTTCTTTCGATCGCGAACATTAGCTAGATCATGAAGAAGGCTCTCCCCGCCAATGGAAAGATCACCAAGGAAACCATCCAAGAATGCGTCTCTGAGTTCATCAGCTTCATCACGAACGAGTAATCATGCATCAATTGCACTCTTTGTTCTTAATAGTTTTTTTTTTTTTTTTTTTTCTTTTGTTTGATTAATTGGAGGTTGAATAATGTGTAGGGCTAGCGATAAGTGCTAGAGAGAGAAGAGGAAGACTATTAATGGAGATGATTTGCTTTGGGCTATGGCTACTCTAGGTTTTGAAGACTACATCGATCTGCTCAAGATTTACCTTGCCAGATATAGAGAGGTCAAATTTCGTTGAAACTTTGGGCTTTATAACAATGAAAATGAAATTATTATCCTTAATTACCTTTTTAATCTTTTCTGATAATGAGTTTTTGTTATGTAAGTTTTGACTAACTGAGTGTTGTTTGCTTCCTTGTTATCTGGTTTTTTCTTGGTGCTGATATAGATGGAGTTATGTTAAATTTATCTTCTTCTTTTTTTATTTTTTTTTATTTCTATTGATGTGGCTGGTTATTAGAATTTCCCTTTTTTTTATGTGTTTGGGTTTATTGTTTTCGNTTTATGTGTTTGGGTTTATTGTTTTCGTTGTTATGAGAGTGTTTGGATTTTGAATATTGGGGTTTTGTGTTTTTTTTTTTTTTTGTGTTTTCTGAGCTCTTCATGTTCTTCCAAAAAAAGAAAAAAAATTTAATTTAACTAATTTCTTTTCTTTTTTAAAAAAATAATTAGTTTAGAAATTTTTATATTATTTTTATCTGACATGGCTTTTTTTAAAAATTAAATTGTTGATGTGGCATTTTTAAAAGTGTAAATAATTTTCTTAATATTATTTTAATGAACACGTCAACATTTACTATTGGACCGTTTGCGACATAGGATAATTTTGTTAAATAAGTAACGGCAGGGACCAAAATGAAAAGCGTTTTTCAGAATAGGGACTAAAAACGGTAAAAATAAAATGTAGGGACTAAAATAGGAATAGCCTGAAAATGTAGGGACTAAAAGTGGCTTTTCACCTTTAATTTTTGAAACATAGGGTTTTAAATTTTTTTTTGTTTGAAATTGTGTTTCTACAAAGTGGTGTTTTGTTTGAAGTATTATGGATTTATAAAATCGTATTACTATATGTATGGGTGTTCTAAAAATTGTATTGAAGTATGAAATCATATAGCTATCTATCAAAGAACACACACATAAAATCCTATCGATATCGAATTAAAGTATGAAATCGTAGTTTTTATTTTTATTTTTTTTGAAATTGGGTTTTTGCAAGGTCGATTTACATGCATAGTTGTGCATGTGTGTTTTCTTTGTATGCATCAATGTAGGGCTACTGGAATGTGTGTATCTATGTTCCCTTTCCATGGGTTTGTCTCCCAAAAACAGAACATTAAATATTTTTAATATTATTTTCTGTCTATTTGTGTATTAGGTAGGTTAAGAATTTTTAGTGATTTAAGCAATCCCATTGATGAAGCGATATCCCCTTGGAGTTGGTTGTTTGATGCAACAAAATTTTTGAGTTCTTCACAGCCATGAATCTCTTCTGGTATAAGGCCATTGTCACTGTTATTCTGCAAATCAAGAGATATCAGACGCTTCAAATTACCAATCCCAATTGGAATGCTTCCATTAAATTGGCTATAAGCAAGAGCCAATACTCTCAACTCAGTCAAGTTACCAATAGTTGGTGTAATTTCACCTGCCAACAAGTTATTTCCTATTCTAAGAACTTGCAACTTCTTTAGTAGACCAATCTCTGCAAGAATCTTACCAGAGATGTAATTTGTGTAGAGGAGCAGTATCTGTAGATTTTGAAGCTACATACGTGAACTTTGGCAGCCCAGAAAACCCAAATGATTCTTAGACTAATAAATCAAGTGGGTGGCATTATAGCAGCTAGGATCTCAGGTGGATGAGCAAGCATTAGAGAGTGTGTGGAAGAGGAGTGTTTGATCTAATTTATTATTTGATTTTTTGATGAAACGTGTTAGAGTAACGGAAAAATTAGAGGTGGGTTACAGAGCACAGACGGATTGAACCACGAGTGGGTTAAAGTGTCAAAAATGAAATCACATGTGGTTAAATTAAATTTGAGGCAAACCACAGATGTGTAAGTTGTAATTACCCTAACACACAATCACATATTTAAGAATCAAGTTTCCTACTTTTAGGTTCATGTAGCATGACCTTAGACAAGTATCCCCACACTATTCTCCTTTTAGATTTGGGTAACATCTTAGCCAACCACCCAAATGTACATAACTAAAAAAATTAATTAATCAATTTTTAAATCAAGTTGAGTACCCAATTTAGCAAAGTGTATGCATGTTATGTATGAAACACTATGAGAGATATGATTGCAAAAATGCAAGATAGATAAAGAAAACAATACAATGCATGTGCATCCAATCACAAATGATGCATGAAAAAAATGATCAGTTAGGGAGAGTAAGAATCATTCAAATTCGCACTTTAATCAACTGAGAGCAATCAAAGAAAAATCCTGGTAAATTTCAATCGATCAAACTTTGATTGGGCATCAGTCAAGAGAGGCAGAGAGTTTTGAACACAAGAATTCACAATTTTGATTGGTTGAAGTAGACTTTCGTTCGGTTGAACAATGTAAATTTTAAAACTTTGAAAATCTGAAAATTTAATGCAGAAAAACATCTTTAAGAGTAGTTATTGAGACTCAATAAATATGAACATGATCCAGAGATGTTTTAAAAACATGATGCCTCTTAAATGCAAATATCAAAACCAATCAAAAAATTATAAACAAAGATTTTTAACTTCTAAACACATTTTTCTTCAAATTCCCAACCAAAAAAAAAAAAAAAAAAAAAAATTTGTTTGTACACAACATATTTTATGCAATTAAAGATGACCAAATTAGTCAGCACACAATCATAAGTACAGAATATAGCATTGATTTGCGTGTAGTGTGTGCAACTTGTATGTGTACAAAGTATAAAAAAGGTGATATGTAAATAGTAATCAATCAAATTTTCTACATCATCAATCAAATTGGTTTAAAGTGACTATCACCTAAAAAGATACATCATAGAACTCTCACATCTCTTAGAAAACACGCTTGCAATCATGTAAGAACATTTTGATTCTTTTTGCTCTTTCTTTTTCTATTGATTTTTTTTTTAATTTTTCTTTTTAGCACAACCATAGATATCATGCATTGACATATAGAAGATAGAAAAGAAATACCCTTGTTAGATTTTTTTTTTTTTTTTAAAAGAAAAGAAAAAGATAACACCTTATTTTATCTTACTGTGCAAGTGCTACATCTTACCGAACACTGCTTTTATGATTTGCACACAAGTGTTCATGATGGCAAGTAACAGTGGTGTCATGATTATTTGTGCCTTTCTCCTAGGATTTTCTAGTCCTTACAATCAAAATATGTGATATCAAAATCTAGATATTTTGTTTAAAGACTATAAACAACTCACACAATTAAGCACTAAATAGCACAAACTAGTGAAATGCAAAACATAGCTCATCAAAGCTAAGCAAGGTACATAGTCATGAAATGTAAGTTTCTTTGGCCAACCTTAATTAAACACTAAATGGTGTGCAGTACCAAAATAAAAATAAAAATAAAAATCTTTTGGTGTTTTTAAATTATGACCAAAAATCAAAAAGCACACATTATGCTAAATGAATAAAATGCAACAACAATGCATGACAATGCTCAACTAAGCTATAAAGGGTACACAAACAAGAAATATCAATCTCTTAATTAACCCATGATTACATGTACAAACAAGTACAAACTCATACAAAAGTGTATTCATCTCAAAATAGTCATGCACTTAGTTTTGCAACACTAACTTTTCAAGTTTCTCCACAATGTCAAGCATGTTATAAGTCAAGAGAGAAATATTATAATTCATGTAATTCTTAAGAAAAATAAAACTAGACACAAAATAAAATATTTTTTTCTTTTTGAAAATTTTCAATGTTTTTGGATTTTCTTTTTTAATAAACAAAACAACCTAAGAAAATAAAACAACCAAAAACTAAAAGAAAACATATCCACAAACAATTGAAAGAATTAAATCACAGACAAGCAAACAACACTCACCTTAGCAAATTTTTTCTCACCCATACAACACGAGTCTTTGGCTGTGTAGGTGAAAAACCACGAGAAGCAAAGTATATTTAAGGGATTACAAACATTTTCTGAGGAAGACTGAAATCCTGCAATTTCCATTCACAAGCCAACAAGCTAAATTTTTCAAAAGCATAAGAAATAATTTATCAGGGCTTGTAGCAAAAGATATATCATCACATATCCTAGACTGAAATACAACATGCTTAAATTTCAATTTATGACAGTTAGGATGAATGTGACCAATAACACCACAAAAGTGACAAACATGAACAAATTTAGGAATTTCAGTATTCCTAGAGGGGTTTCTGATCACAGGCTTTGGTTCTTGCCTCAACAAAGAATAATTTGGTCTGATGTGACTAACAGCACCACAAAAGTGACAGGTAGGCACAAAAACAGATTTCTTTTGCACTCTAACAGTAGGTTTAGACTTAAGTTTATAAACTTTAGCGTTTAGATAAAAATTTTTATATTTGTCTAACCTAGCAAACTATATATTTTCTTTATGATTCCTTTTAAAAGGAGTAATATATACTTTGTCAACTTTAGGCTTAAGAGGAATAGAAACAGATCTGTCATCAACAACAGGCTTGGTAATAGGCAATTTTTCAAATTTAGCTTTAGGCTCAACTAACTCTTGTTCCAAGCTTTTCCTCTTTTCATTTTGAGAGGAAAATTGATTTCTCAAAAATTCATTCTTTTTATTAGATTCATCCAATCTCACAATTAACCAAGTGAATCCGCTCTGATATCACTTGTTTGTTTTTTAAACCCTTGTACAGTTAGATTGTTTAACCTAATTAATTAACCAAGTTGTTACTTAGGTTTATTATTCAAATCTAGGTTAAACACATACAATCATATCACTTAAAGCGGAAAAGTAAAGAAGACAAGCAATATGATGACCTAGGAAAACAAATGAAATCATCCAATTTCAAGGTAAAAAACCTATGGAGGATTTAATCCAAACTATCCTTAAGGAAACAAATTCACTATGATAGAATGGGAGTTTTAGAATAGATTTTTCCCTAAGTTTAAAGCTACCTCTTGTAATACTTACTCACATGACCAAACGCAATTCTGAATTCACGGACTTTTCCATCTAAATTTGTCGCACACAAATACCCATGCTTGTGACTCTAAAATCCACTCAAAACATTAGATCATCAGCAATACTTGATCTTGTAGCAGCAACTTTAAATCTACTGGTTCTAATAATGTATAGATGGAATTCTAGTTTTGACTTTGAAAGGAGAAGGAATAGTATCTTTTAGATCTCAAAAGAGCACCTCCCAAGTCTCTTCAAAGTGTGCCTTAGGCTTTCCTTTAAATATTACGAGAATTAAATTTGAAACCCTAATCACTTAATGGGCTTAATGAGCTATTGGGCCGAAATTAAAATCTAGAGATCCATGTCTCGAACAGTCAAACATGGCATGTTTCGAATTTTCTGAACCTATAGCTTCCTTATTTTGTATTCTAACTTGTAGCACCTTGAGCAGTGCCTCAAATATCCTATAGACTTAAGAATCTATATCTAGAAAAGTTTGTGCACGTGATTTGCCAATTGGTCTAAGCTTTTAGAACCTGATAGTAGAAAATTTCACTGAAAAGTATGCCTGGTAAGAAATGGCTATAGAGAGTCGTAATTATAACTATATAACAAAAATATGTATGATAATTCTCTACCACCGCATACCCTTCGTGCGGTGATCACTCCACAAGTATAAATGCTTGTGGGGTGTAGGGGGTAAGAGCTGGAGTTCAAGTCTCTAGGAAGGAGCTTCACACATATATACACTTAGATTTGGGTAGAGTAGAATTTCTATCTTGTAAAAAAAAAAATTGTATGATGATTCTCCAGAATGTGATGGTAAAAAAATGTAAACTTTGATAAGATTTTATGGGGGGATTTGACTTTCCATATGTATGAAATCCTCCTGTACCCAGCTATTTGGAAACAGCAGGTTTCATAGGTAAACAACCCAACTTTGGCTTCAACAATTTATGGGTTTTAGTCTGACAATATATTTGGCTATAGTTGATAGATGCAATAATATAGTTGCTATGTCGAAGTTCAATTTTAGTGGATGTGGTGAAACTAGACATGGCAAATAGGGGTCAGAATTTTTTGACCCGACCCGACCTAAAAAATATCTGACCTGAGCTTAAAATTCTTGACCTGAAGCAAAAATGAGTTGACTTATGACTCGACTCGATTTTTTGCATGTTAATCTGACCCAACCCAGCTACCCAACTCGTTTAATTTTTTAATTTTTTTTTGGCTAAAAAATATTTAGATTATGCCTTGAGGTACTAAGTGCATAAAACACAAAGCATGGCAAGCTGGCAACCTATTGCCTAGCCAATAGCCAATAAGAGTAAATAGTGACATGAGTCACATGAAAAACCATTTATTTTATTTTAAAAAAAAAAGGTTAAAATGAAAGGAAAACAAGTAACCAAAGAAAATAGAAAACATTAAAATCGGACTAACAATGAGAGTTCAAGACATTTGACTTGACTATATACTAATAGTAACAATACTAAGTTACTAACATTGCTTGTCTACTTAGACAAAGTGACAGAACTTAAGTTGAAGTTACTAAAAAAAAAAAAAAAAAAAAAAAAAAAGCTTTCCATCCTTTCACTTAGTATGAACATATTGGCGTGTGCTGTATAGACAGGCATGAAACCTTGCCGATGTGCCATAATGCACCAAACATGAAACTATGTTGGATTTTCACAATGGTAATGGGGCACCTTTGTTGTCGCATTCTCATCATGAAAGCTTGGCAAGGATAGTGTTTTGTTGTTGTAATCTCACTTGAGGAGAAATGCTACCGGATTTTCGTCGTGGAAATTTGGCAACGATTCCAAATGTGGTAGCAAAGCGTTGATAGAGACCACACTCCTTCCAAAATCAAACCTCAAAGCCCAATTATTTTAAAGCCCCAAAAGCTAATGCCAATAGCTTGTTTTTAATTGCCAATGTCTGAAAATTAAGATTTTAACAAAATAAAGGATTGTCTCCGAATAAGTGTTGTTGGGGGGGGGGGGGGGTGCCTAGCACCTTCCCCATACATAAGCAAACTTCCTAACTTAAGAATCAAGATTTTTTTCCTTCCGTATTAGATTAGGGAAAACAACAATTTTTTCTTAGCATATGATTGGTAATAAAATCAAATAGAGTTAGGTGACCAATTATACCTTAGAAAAAACCCAATGATTGGTAACTACTTCACTTACCTTTGATAAATATAGGTCAAAATTGACTCAATTCAAGTCACACACAAGAGATTTCTTTCACCCTCATTTTACAACACCCAAGCTCTCAAAAGCCTACTAAGAAAGGTATGAGTGTCGCCATGATGGGTGGTCAGCCGCTGTGAGGCATCGACAATACGTTAAGGTGGAACCCAACAAGTTAGAAGGTATGAAGTTGAAGAACAAAAATTTAAAATAACATTAACTCAAAATAATTATTATTGGTTATATGTTTGCAAATATGTTAAAAATTTCTTTTCTAAATATCTAAGATTTATGTCTATAAAATAATTGTACAGAATATTGGTATTATTTCACTGATTAACCTTTTCATAAAACATTGTAAACATTAAAATGTGTAAAGCTGAAGAAATGTTTGATAAAATAATTATTATTGCTGATATGTTTATAAATACAATCGAGATTTATTTTTTTATGGGTGTATTTAAGATTAATATGGATATATGTCTAATGGTTTTATTGGAGATTGAAAAAAAAAAAAATTGTTTCAAAACACTAATTATATTTACCAATATTTTTATAATTTTGATTGAGATAGTAATATTTTTTTTTTTTTTTTTTTTTTGGTGAGAAAGGATTGAGATAGTAATTGAAAGGGGATAAAAATATATTTTAGAGCTAGGATTTTTTTTTTTTTTTTTTTGGGTCAACTTTACTTCATTGTATAAGGTGGAACCTAACATGTTAGAAGTTGTGTAGTTGAAGAAACAAAAACTTGAAATAAAATTTACACAAAATACTAATTATTTATTCTATGTTTATACATATGTTTTATTTTTAAAAAAAATAAATTTCTCCAAGATTTATATGTCTATAAAGTTTTTTAGGGTTTCCTGTTCCAAAACAATATGTTTCATGCAACCAAAAAAATGATTTCAAGATGATTCCTGCAACCAAAAACAATATATTATTAACAATATAATTATTGTCAGGATTCTTGTAACGCAACTGCCATCTCACGTTGTTTCTAATGGAGATGTTAAGGTCCTAGGTTCAAATCCCTATATACAATAATAGGAAATTGAAGACGAATCTTATATATATATATATATAACACATTCCCAAAGTTGATGTTAAAACCATTTACAAAACTAGTTGGGCTGAAACCACTTTTCATCCCATTTACAAAGTGAGAATTGTTGAACAAATATTTTCTATTTCGAAAATTCATGAAAAATGTTGCTTGTTTTCCAAAAGAAATATTAATGATTTCATTGCTAAAAAACAAAGTTATTTGCATATTGGTATGGTTCAAGTTGCTATTAAACCACTCACCCGAAAGGGTATCAATGCTTCTGTTCTCATGTGTTTGCGAGATGCTAGATTTAAGAACTTTAAAGACAGCATTCTTGGTATGATTACTGCTTCTTTGTATGATGATCCTGTTTATCTTAACTGTTATCCTGATCTTACTCTTGCTTTAGATGATCCCAATATTATTAAAGCTTTGACTCTGAATATTGCTTCTTTTGGTTATATCATGGATGAAGGTAGTAAACCTTTTGCTTTGATCTACCGCATTTATTACAGATTGTTGGGTACTCAGTTAAATCCTGGTTGTTTAAATCACCGAGAACCTTCTGGTAAAACTATGTTAATTCAATGTTCAACTCCTGATGCTAAAGTTCAAGTTCCAAAAATGATTCAATGGCAAGATGTCAAGCCTCCCACTGAATGGTTGTTGGAACAAGAATCCCCTATTCCTAAACCTGTTTTTGATGAGCTAGATTTCACAAACATTCAACAATATCTTGATGGTACTGTTAAAATAAGTTTTCAAAATATTCAACCACCCTTAAGATCAACGAAGGAAGACATTCCTTTGCTGGATCTGAAAGTATTTCAAAACGAGATCAAGATCTCAATGAATTTTTGCAAAAGAATTTTGAAAAACCTTCTGATTTAAAATTAAAAGGTGTTTCAAGTGATAAATCCCAAATCAGCTCTGTTTACTATTCTACTAAACCTGAATCTTCCTCTCCATATGGCAAACCTGCCAATGAAGATGATGAAGATACTGGATCTATTTGTCCATCTGATTCTAATTTTCCTCGTATTGACAATAATGTTAACCGTTTAAGAGTTTTGACTGTTTTAAATAAAAATTTTGAAATTGATATGGTTTCTTTATTCAATGAGTTCATGCTTCCAAAAAAAAGACCTAAAAGGAAATATTTCCAAAATAATTTTGCTCAGTCTGAAAAAGACCGTGTTAAAAGAAAATGGAAAGAAAAAATGCTTCAATTAAAAAAGCATATTTTGTTTTTTGATTTTCTTGAAAATTATTATGTTTCAAAAGATGAAGTTTCAAAAAATCATTTGAATGTGATAAAGAAATCAAATTTTGTTAAAGATGACAAAACCATTGTCAGAACCAGTCATCCACCTCTTGACACTATTTTGGTAACTGTTGACAAAACTGATGTTAAAGCTACTCCTTTCAAAATTGCTATGATAAAACTCCTATTGTTAGTCTTATTGAACAAAACAATTTTACTAATGAGTCTTTGCATATCATTGGTCAACAGCTTGACCGTATTGAAGAAAAGATTGTTGAGAAAACTGTTTCTATTGAAAAGCCTGCTTCTGTTGAAAAATCCATTTCTGTTAAGACTCAGAAGCCTTTGATTAATTTGCCCAGTTTTGATAACAAGTTCAAGTTTAAAACTTCTCAATCCAAAACTCTGGACACTGTTGAAAAAATGCTTGCTGATTTAAAAGTTAAAACTGAGGGTACTTCCACAAGTACTCATGCTGCTTGTACTATTTCAAGAAATGAAAAAGAAATTGTTTTGATGAAGATACAGATTCTGATACTGTTTCTTCTGTTTCTGCTAAAAAGGTTTTTGATAATGATTTCCCAGAAATCAAAAGATTTGTTGGAAGTTCTTCCAAACCCATGTTTCTTACAAAAAATTGGTATTCAAAACCTACTCCTCCTGATATTCAGTTTGAAGAAAGACCTTTTCAAACTCAATTTTCTGTTTCTGCTGATAAAATTTATGAATGGAATATTGATGGTTTTTCTGAACAAGAAATTATTAACAAAATGGGACATATGTCCATGGTTGGTATTGCTTATCAAAATAATCATGATTTTGATCAACCTGAAATTGTTGACTTGCTTGCTACTGGTTTTTCTGGTACTCTTCGTGGATGGTGGGATTCATATCTACAGAAGATTCCAGAGACTCTATTAAACATGCTGTTAAAAAGAATGATGAAGGTTTGCCTATTTTTGATGATCGTATTGGTCGAGGTATTCCTGATGGTGTTAATACCTTGATTTATACTATTATCAAACATTTTGTTGGTGCTCCATCTAATGTTTCATCTCGAATTTCTGATTTACTGAATAATTTGAGATGTCCTACTATGTCTGATTATAGATGGTATCAAGATGTTTTTCTTTCCAGAGTGATGCAGCGAAAAGACTGTTACAAACCTTATTGGAAAGAAAAGTTTATTGACGGTCTGCCTCCTATCTTTGCTCATAAGGTAAAACAAGAATTAATTGGTAAAAATGATTCTATTGATTATGATAATTTAACCTATGGTGATATTTTAAGCACTATTAAAAAACTTGGTATTAATATGTGCAATGATGAAAAACTGTTAAAACACCAATTAAAAAATAAAAGAAAAGCTAAATATGAAATGGGTAATTTTTGTGAACAATATGGTTTGCCCCCAATTGCTCCTTCTCGGCAAAAGGGTAAAAAACATGATAAAAGTCAAAAAATTATAAAAAACACAAAACTAATGTTAATGATTTTTATGCTAAAAAGAAAAATGTTTCGAAAAAATATGTTAACCAAAAATCTGGAAAAGGAAATGTTTCAACTGTGGAAAACCTGGTCATTTTAGTATAGATTATAAACAAAAACCTGGTAAGTTGAAAAACAATTTAACATGTTAAACATTGGAAATAATGATCAAGAAGAATTATTCAGAATCCTTGAATCGAAACAATTCGTCTGATTCCTTGGAAGATGATTTTTCTTCTTCAACTACTTCTTGCTATCAATCTGCTGATGAATCTTCTGATTCTCTAATATTAAACTTGGTTGTAGAGATTCATGTTGTAATGTTATTAACTCTGTTAATGCTCTCACTAAAAGTGAAGAAAATGAAAATTTGTTGATTAAATTGATAAGTCAAATTGAAAACCCTGATTTACAAAAAGATTATTTGGATAAGTTTAAGAAAAACTTGTTAAAAGAAGAAACTAGTAAAAAACTTAAATCAACCATAAGTTTTGAAGAAACTTTGGAAAGATTTAATAAAAAGAAATCCAAAGATTTAACTGTTAATATCTTCAACATGAAATTAATATTGTTAAACAAGAGATAAGTGAATTAAAAAATGAATTTACAAAAATGAAAAGTGATAACCATAATCTTAAACAAGATTGTTAATGTTAAAAATTGATAATAATATTGATCAAAATAAATCTGATAATGAACAAGATGAGCACATAGATGGAGATGAATCAGTCAACAGGCTCTTCTTTCTGATAAAGGTAATGATTCTCAACTTGCTTTTGTTAACAACATATTTCCCCCTAAATGGTTCACAAAAGTGAAAATTGTTGTTTCAAATGATTATTGTTTCACTGTTATTGCTATGATTGATTCTGGTGCTGATAAGAATTGTATTCAGGAAGGATTGATTCCTCCTAAATATTTTGAAAAGTCAACTGAAAGAATGGTTTCTGCTAATGGTTCTCAAATGAAGATTAAATATGAATTGAATGATGTTCATATTTGTTATAATAATGTTTGTTTCAATATTCCTTCTATTCTAGTCAAAAATATGACTGACAAAGTGATTCTTGGTTTGCCATTTATAAATGCTTTGTATCCCTTTCTTGTTGAACATGATGGAATTACTGCTGATCCTTTTGGACAGAAAGTAAAATTTGAATTTGCTTCAAAACTTGAAATTGACATCAATAATGCTTTAGATTTGTCTTGTGATTTTCCTATTAATAATCCTGTTCATGAACCACAGATGAGTTTGTATTTTCAAGGTAATGATAGTAGTACTAAATTGTCAACTATCACCAATATTCCTAATATTCTTAATGATTATTTGCAGGAATCTGACAATGATGCGACGATAAATACCACTAATAAGTGGGATAATAATAATATTTACATTTATACCACTAGTAAGTGGATTATTATGGTTCCCTCTTCATCCGAAAAGAAAAACAAGGAAAAAGCTCATGTACAGGACTATTCTCAAAATGAAAGGCTCCCAGCGGGAAGACCTTTTAAAATGCATGAAGGCGCATCTTCTGGGATAAAACCCAGTGGATCAACATCCCTTCAGGAATTTGTCCCGGCAACGGTGACTTATTCCAGTGGTGATATGATGATTGCTTTACAGGAAGTCTTATCCAGATCCTTACAGTTTCATAATGGTGTCTATAGTGAATTACCAGATTCCATTAAATTTATTCTTGATAATCTCTATGCTGCCTTTACCAAAGACCACTATTCCCTGTTTGAAAAAACCCTCCAAGCTCTCGAAATCCACCTTGTTAACCTTACTGCTCAAAATGAGGCTTATATGAACCTTTATGCCAACCTTGTTTCCAAAACCAACCCTATTTCAGAAAATGATCTTGTTCCGGAAAATGCGGCTCTTAGGGTCCGTCTTGATAACTACATTAGTCAACTCTTTGGCAAAGAGGATATCCATTCTAAGGATAAAATGACTTTAATGGGCACTGATTTTGCTAGACTAAGTCTTAAGACTCAATCTCAGCTAAGAGTGCTGTTGCCAACTTGCCTATGGACATACAATCTCGTATTCTAGAAAGCAAGGCTATGTTTGGATCTTTTGATCTATGGTTCACATGTTTCAAGAAACTTGTTACAGCTACTATTCCTGAACCTGATGAATTGGATGAAGGTGATAATGTGTTCATCCAGTTGGAATGGGAAGAATACTTTGGAAGTACTCTTAGGATGTATGAAAAGAAACACCCATTTCTTTCTGAATAAATCTTTTCGCCACTAGTCTTGACTTTGAAGATTTAGACCTTCAAAATTATCAATCTCATTTTCTTGTAGACCTATTTGAGAACAATAGGCTTAATGCAATTAAGTGCCTCTACAAGTTCTAGAGTTTGAATAGAATATAATTCTATTCACATAACATTGATCTAGTAATCCATATTCATATCATCAATTGCCTTTATATAGAACCGAGGATCAAATTCATATCCTTGTGGAATAACTACAAAAGTTTATTCCAAAGTATGAATTTATTTGGTAATCCTCCCACTATGATATTGTACCGGTGTAATAGTTATCTACAGAATAATGTCTTGTTGTGTATCTAATACAACCAACTCATTTCCAAATGTATTTTATAGTTGTCTTACAACAAATTCCGACATTTTTCTTCTAGAACAATTTATCTTTAAAAGAGCCCTATTCCTCCTTTATGTATGCACTAACTTAAAGAAGTCATTGGAACTTCATTCCTTTACAAAAAGGAACCCTAGATTTTATTATCCTCTAAATAGAATTCATAGATTGAGAATATAATAAAATAATGGTTCTAAAAGCCCATCTTTCATCAATCTTGAGTATCATTTAGATTAATAAGATCTATAGACATAAGTGCCAAAACATACAATTACAAAGGATGGAAACTTTCTCTTTATAAAGTAAAACATGTAAATTTCCATCTAGAAGACAATCATGGACAATGCTTAGCTTTACCAAAACAGAAAAACTTTCTTTTTGGTCATACTTTTAAGACTAATTTCCTTTTGGGAACTATTAAAGCAACTAGCTTGTCCAACTGTTTGGTATTATAATTTCTCTTCTTACCACCCTTACCTTTTGGTTTAGGCTAATAATTCAAATTAAATCATATTGATCCTAGCCTTAGCTTTTAGGATATCTTCCATTGCGTAGAACTCACTCATCAATTCAGGTAACATAAAAATAATTTATTTTCAAAACAATCTGAATTGATCAAATGATTCTAATAAGGACTTGTGGATCATATCCAAATAAGATTAACATTTAATCTCAACACCCAAGAATTCCAATTCATTTTAAAAATAACACATTTTCATTAAATGATATAGAATTGAAACTCCTTAAGCTTTTGTTAGCACTCAATATGAGTCATACCAAACATCTCATTTAGACTTAATATAAAGTCTAAGTTAGTACTAACTCTTGCATCTCATGCTATAGCACAATTGAGATACAAGCCAATCAACATATTAGCATTTCAATGGAAACTATGATCACATCATAAGCTATTTTCCATAAATGCATCATTTATAGAAAATTATGACAATGCTGAATCAAAACATAAATATGTACTTCAGCTCCTTTAAGCACCATGTCCAAAATTATTTATTAGTTAATGTGATTCAACTAAAATAGTAGCTAGAGGACAAAATTTATGACAACTTTATTTTGAGACTATGAACATAATTACAGGGACATTATTATTTTGCATCCATAACCATATAACATGAAACTCGAAAATATACTATACTAGATGCAACGACAACATAATCCCGCAATTAATATTCCTCAGCATAGAGTGAATACCAATCATTATGATCAGGCGAGAATTATTCTCATTATTAATGCTATCATGGTAACTCTTACCAAACAAAAATAATTTGCCGCTCTTCCTTTGACCTCTAAGTAATAATTGCAAGAACTCAGCATAGAGGATACTATCAAACTTAGTCTAGTGTACACCATTGTCTAGAATCATGTGTAGCCACATTTCATCCCTTTAAAAGGCTTATTTTATAGTACCATGATAAAAACACCCTCCGCATAGAATGCAAAGCTCGAAGCTAAGACAAGGTGTTTGATCAAACTATTATAAACCAGGAAATTCAGTCTTGTAGTACCATGAAATAAACATCCTCCACATGGAACGCAAGGCTCGAGGCCAAGACGAGATATTCACCCCACACTACTCTGAACTGACAATGGAGGCCGTGAGATCCAACCCTTGTATCTCTCTCCCACTAGAAATTTTATACAAGTGGATTGTCTTGAAATCATTGTAATCTAATCACAATTTTAACCCTACACATTAAATGTGTTTAATTGTTTAAATTTAATGTGATGTACCTAAGTCACATCACAATAGCGTAACAAACATTCGTGCAATCACAAAGAAGTTTAACCTTGTAATCCGTGAAGTAAATACCCTCCGCATGGAATGCAAGACTCAAAGTCAAGACAAGGTATTTATTCACATTACAATAAATTTAACAAAAAAGTTATTTCAGCACTCCCACTCATTATTTGGGTTTTCTTTAGATCACTAACTAAAATGGAAGTCCTAACCTATTTAGGATTCCTTAAACACTAATGAATCAAAAATTAGTTATACAGAACTCTATCCTTAATTTACTAGATAAAGTATTCTAATCTCATTAGAAACTATATACCTTTTAATTAGAATTTTAATCTCATTAAAAACTTCTAATTAAAATAAATTAAGGACTTTTAATCATAAAACAATTTAAGATTAAGAGTTCTATTTAACTAATATCTTTGATCTCATTAGCTCTTTTAGTTAGAACCATGTGTAATCACATCACACATTGCCTTACACCTTATACATTTGAAAACATTTAGAAAAAATTCAAAATTCCCTTCAAATGCATTTTCGCGAGAATCTCGCGACTAAGCTCTTCTTGTGAAAAAAAAAAACATAAGGAAAAATAGTGAAAACACAAAATTCAGACAGAAACTTTCGCTGCTGTCTCGCAGGTATCTCGCGACTAAGCGCTTCCCGCGAAAACAAGTTAAGCAAAAAGTTGAAAACACAAAATTAACACAGAAACTTTTGCTACTGTCTCGCGGGTATCTTGCGAGTAAAGCTTAACTGAGAAATTTTTTTGCGCTTTAGTGGCATTTTTCGCGAGTAGCCTCTCGAGAAGCTTACCCACGAAAAGCCCGTGTTTTCAGTTTTTCAAGGGCAAAACTGAATTGTTTTCAGATTTTTCAAGTAACCGTTTTTGGCATCTTCATTGTTCTTCTATCAAAAACACTTTTTGATTTTATTAACGAAGATTTACAGATCAAACATTAAGGTTTTCAAGATGAAGATCAAGAACCCTAATATGCTAGAAACCCTTGAAAACACAATCCTAATCTCATTAGGAATAAATTTCATAATCCTAGCATTAACTTACTGTTTGATCATAAAATAAATATATAATGCAAGATTACCAAGCGTACACATTTGCCATTGAAGAATCAAAAACAAATAATCATACATATACATTCAGCCAATTAAAAAACGCTACTTGCAATATAATAACCAAACTTTAATTAAAACATATGAACAAAAGCATTAATTGCAAGTTGTATATGATGAATGGGTCCCATGATATTCATCCAATAGATATGACCAATTGCCAACTATATCCAGACTGTGCAAAACAAAAGTTTACACTGTGGACATGATGCAATTGTCTTATATTAGATATCAACAAAACCAGTAATATATGTAGGCGATGTGCACTCCAATACTCAGACTACAAATAAACCGCACTAGATGAAAGAAACAACCATGGCCTTTACCCATAATCAAAAATAAATATTAAGCCAATGGTTTCTTTAATCTTTAACCAATATATCACATATATTAATCACAGCAGTTCCAAAACAAAATTATGCAGAAACTTTACTGCAGAAAACTAGAACACCAAGAAAGCGATTTTTCTTTAATTCTAAAACTCAATCACGTGTTATATAAGCATGATATTAAAGACCGCTCTGATACCATTTGTTGGATAACCTAGTTTTGTATCTCATACAAAACACATAGCGGAAGCAACAACCACAAATCTACTTCAATCATGAAAGATAACATGTAACCATGAATTCTAAAATAAAGAACAGAAAGCGTACCTTGATGCAGTGAATTTCAAAACATGACTTGAGAATACCTTCAATCTTCATCTCAATTCCACATGGTGCCCAAGATGTGTGGTCTCTCAATCAGTCTTTTGTACATAGACTCTCAAAGAAAAATCCTTCTTCTTCTCCTTTTGGAGAAAATCTAATTTTTTTTCCTTTCATTATATGTACGTTAAACTATTTTCATTGCTGTTTCTTTATTTAATAACTCTTATTAAATGATGACTGATTATCTAATTAGGTTAGCCTTTTGGGCCTACCCAATTGGGCTTTAGTTTGTGGCTTGAGATGGAACCAAAGGGAACAAATTAGACTCTAACTCCAATGGGCCTTGGACTTTTCTGTCAACTCTTGACAAGTCCAGAGTTACCATTAATTATATTCAATACCACTATAAGAATATAATTGCACTCTAGGCCTTATTCATAAATTATATCACAAGACTTTATTATACATACAACCCCTTCATAAAAATATTCGTAGTAATACAAAGTCATAAAATAGATTGCCACTTTGAAAATTACTACATCTTAATCCTTGAGTACCCGGTTTAATCTTTTATGTTATTCACCATATATTTATGAAATCCAATTTCATAAATATATACTTTAGTAACTTCTTACTAAAGTGGTTGGGCCCAACACTCTGAATAACCAAACCCATTAAACTTATCTCAGGGGAATATTTTATATCTCCATTAAGAGATTATGAATTCCATCTTGAGAATATATGTTCCATCAACACTAAATGCGGCTGCCGAACATACTAAGGTTTTGACCGTAACTTATAGATCTCACTCCTAATATATCAAAGCAACCTACATCTCATGATCAGGTTCATTATTCTCTCAGGATTTAGAGTTGATGTAAATATAAGTCGTGAAATTTATTATTCATTTAACAGTCGTTAGGAGAATAATAAATCTCACAGCGGTCCAGTTCAATATGTCTTAACTCTTAAAATATATGAACATATCAACTAGAAGTCTCCACTTCCATGATCAAGACAAATCATCTTAGTTGATATGTTATTGTCTTCGCAGATGAAATGCCTAATTTCATCACCGACTACGAACTAAAGTTATGAGTTTACAAAAAACCTGTGATTTATATCTTTCTGTGACTTTTCACATAAATCACATACTATACATCGCATGGACTAAAATAATATCCTATTAGTTCATTTATAAATAGCCTCTAATAACTAAACAAGTTAATTATTTATGACACGCAAACCAATTGGATTTTAGGGCATAAACCACAACAGCAAATTCTTACTGATTTACATCTGGGTCTACTACTTACATCACTTTTTTACATACTAATCTAGTATTTTCCACCTTTTAAAGTCCATAAAAAAATTTATAGATCTAAAATCTATATATATATATATATACAAGCCCAAAATATTAGCCCAACAACAAAAATTATTGATAGGCGATAGCAAAGCTAAAAAGAATTTGAGACTAATCAACCAATTTTACTAAAAACAAACAACTTAGCCATTCAAAAAACTTCAAACAAAATAATTTTATCCTTACCAACAAAAAACACACTCTACACACATAAAAAAGAAAGAATAATAATAATAAAAGAAATCCTTTGTTGGCTAAGCAGTAGAGCCGAAAGCCAAAGCCATTACATGCAGCTAACAATAAAATCGCCCCCCTTAACTTCAAGTCTTGGCTCCGTCCCTATCGGCTAGCCAAGTTGGTCTATTTAATGAGATTAACCACTATATGACATACACGTTACATAAGAGCATGGTTGTGAAACCCAGACCAGATCGTACAGTCCGACTGGGTTAATCGGAAACCATTCACCAAAACGGTCCTTTTAACCTTAAAAACAAACCTATATGAAAAATTCTGTGAACCATGCGACCCGCGGTTCAACCTCATGGGTTTGAAAACCATGGACGGTTGTCACGGTTCTTGCGGGTTCAGTGATTTAGAGTTTTTTTTTTTTTTTTTGGGTATATACAGCCCAGCCATTAATGAAGCTTCAACCTCAGACATTGAGATCGCACCACTATTTGTTCTTATTCTTCTTTTCAGTCTCGCTCGCCCTCTCTCTCTCTGCATTTTTGTCGACTGCTATTTCTGTATTTTTTTCTTTCTCTGCATTTTTTTCGTTTGTTGTTTTTACAGTTTTTCCCTTCTGCGTTTTTCCTTTGAATGAAATCTAGAGTCTTTTGGACTCTTTGAAGGTGATTAACAACTTGCATTCTGTCACCCACTAAATGTAAGCAGCCAACCACTCTTCTTTAAGTTTTATTGGGTTTAATTAATTTTTTAATGGTTTGGCTGGCCACTCTTCAAGCTTTGTTTATTTTTTATTTTTAAAATTTAACTAAATACATGCTGTCAAGTGTCAACTGTCAACTACTCTTGTCAAAATTTTATAAGACTTTATTCTTTATTTAATCAATTTTTTAATGCCTTATCCGGCCACTCTTTTAGCTTTTGTTTATTTTTTATTTTAAAAATTTTCATAAATAGTTGAATATTCAAATGGGCTTTGGCATGAAACAATTTATTGGATAGTCAAATGGGCTTGAGCATAACTTGAGATAATTTAGACATAAGTTCTCACAAAAAGATTAAAAGAGTACAATATTGAGTTTTATAAAAAAATATATTTATTTTTTCTTAAGATTTAATATTTTTTTTATTTGCCTTATAAAAGTTATGATATAAAAAAGACATTTGAAAATTAGATTTCTATATTTATTTGGACTATTTTAGTTCATTTTTCTACTTATATTAATTTAAAATATTAATTTATATTTCAATAAATTATTAAAATAATTATAACGTTATCACGGTTCGACCTCGGTTCGACCACGGTCTGACCTTAAAAACCTTGAACCTTTCCCTTTTACGGTTCATTAAACAGTACAGGTCTGAAAACCTTGCATAAGAGTGGGTTACAAGAGGGACGTAATCTTCCATTTATGTAACTAATGAAAAATGGAAGAAGAATTATGTTCCTCTTATATTCTCTACCATGTTGACGCTCTTGGATTCACTAGCATGTTTCTTAGGCCGTTAATTTCGTGTGTTTTCTATCTTGTTGCAACTTGCAAGAACCACCATAAGCAACAACTCTTTGAGTTTTGATGGCATGGTTTACAATGAGGAATAGCCACAAACAAGGTCCTAGGGTATGTGCTCGATCGATTTCTTTCATGGTGGCTATCAACTCATCGTTGGCCAAAGCGTCACATAATGAGCTCCATGCGTACAAGTGGCTCAAAGCATGGTGATCTTGGAGGTTTACGCACACTGCACTGGAAATCGCCTCCCAATGCTAACCTTTGTGTTTGACCATTCATTTTCTTCATTATATCACTTTTGGGAGTGGATTGTTATTGGATTGCGACCGCCGAGTGAGTTTTTGGTGGTTTTCCATGGTTGTGAGAGAAGGGGGGGGGGGGGGGTTTGTTGGAGAAGTGATTTGTGTTTTGTGTTTGTGTTGTGCTATGCTAGCCTTGCTAGGAGATTCAGTCCTGTTCGGATGCCCATAACATGTTGGAAAGAAAAAAACAATTATTTTATTTCTTAGATGTTTATGTATTTTTAGATTCTAGAAAACTTATGTTAATCTATAAACAATATAAAAAGCCTTAAAACTTTTTGTTTTCCTCTTTATTTATGCCGCATAAGCTTTAGAGATCTCATAATTTTTCATAGTTGCATTTTTGTTTTTGCGTGCTTATTGTCTTACTTGATTATGTACTTCTGTAACGGTATATGCTGGCTTGATTGATTTTACTTGATTTTCTTGCAATTTTTATTGTACTTTGTTGGGGGAAAAGAAAGAAATTGAATTTCATCAACATAAGTTCTCACATTTTAATTCTCTATTTTTCTATTACTAATAATTTTTTTAAAAAGGTATTTATTTCTTTGGTAACCCCTCTAATAGTTGAAACTTATTTTTAAAGTGCAATAATCATGTTGAAACTATTCGTACATGGCTTTTTGTAATTTCCAAATTGTGGAAGCCATCATATTTATCTATTATCATTGCAGAGGTCACCAAGTTATGAATTTATATAAACTGTGGGCTCTAGATGTTCACTTCCCACATAGTTTTTCCCTTTGCATGTTGATCATCCCTAAAAGAAAATTACTAGTTCGTGTAGCTAGCAACTTTGAGATTGAATTTTTTTTTTTTTTTTTGGGAATCATTGCTAATGATCTTTAGTGGTGGATCAACTTTCTATGTCTTTATTCTAGAAATTGTCAAACTGGCTTTGGAACTTTAGAGTCTGTTTGGTTAGAGGGGTGAAAAAGTGGGCGGATAGAAAATGATGGGAGTATGAAAAAGTGAGAATTTTGTTTGGTTGGGAGTGAAAAAATAGAGGGATGGGAAAAAAAAAGTTTGTATAAATTTACTCATATACTCTTGTTAAAAAATGATGCTCAATTAAAACAAAAAAGTGACAAACAAGCAAAAAAAAAAAAAATCAATCAACTAAATTTATTAAAAAATAAAAACCATGTCAAGAAAAAAAAAAATTCATGTCTAGTTAAACCAAAAAATGAAAAAATAAATAATAAAAAAAAAGAGAGAAGAAGAAAAACAAAGAAAATCTCTATCATGCCCACGCCTAGGAAATCAAAAGAAGTAAAAAAAAAAAAACAAAAAAGAAGGAAGAGGCAACATGTCCAGGAAAACAAACAAACAACAAAAACAAAAACAAAAAAAAAAAAAAAAGGAAAAAGGAAAAAAGAAAGCCCACGTTGAAAAGCAAAAGCTTTAAAAGAAATAAAATAAAAAATAAGTAAATCAATAAATAAAAACAAACAAACAAACAATTGGGCGCATTCTTGTCAATCAAGTAAATCACACACTCTCCCCACATTTTGGTGGGCTCAAGGAGAAAACACCTAAGTTGCACCACATTTTTTTCCTTCCCCCCTCCCAACCAAACACCTTCCAAAAAGTTTTCCCTCCCCATTTTTTTTTTCTCATCCTCCCTAAACTCCACTCCACCAAACATGCCTCTAGTTTCCATTAAGAATGAATAGCTTCCAAATAGTGCTTTGTCTCTAATATTTTAAAGGCCGTCATACAAGGAGAACACATGCAGAAAGTGCTCTAGTTCATTATTCTCTCTAAAGAAGCTATTGCATCTTTGCGCCATACTTTGCAGCCAACATCTTCTTCAAGTTGCTAGTGTTAGTTACGTACTTGGATCCATGCATCATTGGTTATTTACATACTGGGATTCGTGCATTGAACTGGAAGATTGCCACTACAATACAAGTCCAATTAGGTATTGGGGTAAGGTTTCAACTGTAAGTTGGTATTTCGGGATAGCCAAAGGGTTTTGTAAGATTCTTTATACTTGTAACCGCTTGTGATTGATAACAGTGGATTATTAGGAGTGGTGACCTGAAATTCACCCAGTGGGGTTTTGCCTCGGTGATTTTTCCCATTCTTAAACAAAATACCTATGCCAAATTTATTTTTCGCTGCATTTAGCATAATTGGTGATTTGTTTGTGCTGCCAGGCTATTGCATGTAATTAAACCTAATTAATTAACTTAGGTAATTAATTAATTTACAAGGGGTCAATACATTTTAACCCAACAAGTTTTAAGCTTTGCTGTGTGATCCATTGATCCCTGTTTGTTATGGATAGATGACAGTCTCTTATTTTACCTCCTTAATTTGATGGCATTAACTATGCATAATGGAAAGTACGCATGAGAGTTTTTTTTGCAGTCTTTAAATGAGAAGGTCTAGCAAGCTGTGGAAATTGGCTAGGTGAAGCCAAAGTAAGCACAGGCTGATTAGGAAGAGGCCAAGATCAAAGCGGAAAACTTCAACAGCAAAGCATTAAATGTCTTATTCAATGCGGTGACCAATAAGGAGTTCAAGAAAATATCCTCAACTGAAACTACAAAAGAATCATGGACCATCCTCCAGACAACCTATGAAGGGACTAAGGCTATCAAGGATTCAAAGCTTCAAAGGCTCACAACTAGCTTTGAGGAGATAAAGATAGAGGAGGATGAGACTTTCGATGAGTTCTATGCCCAGCTAAAGGACATAGTGAACTCAGTATTCAATCTTGGTGATCATATTCCCGAGCCCAAGATTGTAAGAAAGGTGCTGTTTGAGAGATTTCATGCCAAGATAATTGTGATTGAAGAATCAAAGGACATTGACACCATTCTGTTGACGGAACTAATTGGCAACTTGCAAACCTATGAATTGGGTTTGACTAGACTTGGGAAAGGAACCAAAAGTAAGAATATGGCACTGAAGGACAAAAGTAATGAGATTGATGAGTCTTCAGATGATGAAGATTCCAAGATGAAGTCTTACATCACTATGCAGTTCAAAAAGTTCATGAAGAATGCCAATGTGAAAGGTTTTGACAAAGACCGTAAGCAATCTAGTCCTTCTCAATTCAGAAGTCAAGACAAAGTGAAAAGGATACTAAGGATAGCGGTCAATATACTATTCCCTCTGGACCAAAGTGCTTCGGATGTCAAGGTTTTGGACACATGAAACAAGAATGTCCAACATATCTTAAGTCGATTGAGAAAAGCAAGGCTTTTACTGCTACCTTGAGTTATACCAAGCTTGAGACTGAGTCAAATGATAGTGATGACGAGGGAATCTTGAGTGCTTTCACTGCCACAGCAAATCCTACTGAAGGAATCGTAGAAGTAGTGGATGAAGAAGTGGACTTAGTGGAATCTAAGTTTGAGAAAATGGATGAACAAGATGACCTCCACACAGCCTATGCAAAATTGTACAAGGTTTCTAAAAGCTTAAGAAACTGTATAGGTTGGCCACCAATAAGCTGAGCGATGTGTAGCTAGATCAAGAGGAGCTCTCTACCAATTGGAGCACTATGATTTGAGAACAATTTCTTAGATAAAAGGACTAAGAAGCTTGAAGCAGAGCTGTTTCAAGCCAGAGCTAAATTGGAGAAGACTTCCAATGCAAAGCTCTGTTAGGACATATGTGTTTTCACATGTTAAGAACATATATCATTTATTTATATAAATTGGCTAATCCTTTGACAAAACGCACTCTAGTTGTAATTAGATAGTCCTAGGCATTTTTAATACTTCAAGAAACAAGGTTTCAAAATCAAATGTTGAAGTCATCAAGTCTGTCCAAGAAAAACAAGCTGAAGTGCAAAATCATTAAAGTTCGACACCTGCTATCTGTCGAAATTTAGAAAATTAGATTTTCTGATCTGATTTCTTGGGATCCGTGAATATACTTTTGGACCTTCTTTTCTCATAACCCTAAACATACAAAAGGATTGTTTTAAGAGCCGTCAAATTGTACATAAGTTGAAAAAGTATTGAGCAAACTCTATTCAAGCAATTTGTGATCAAAGACGAAGTTCTTGACCTAATTCATCTTCTCTGAAGAAGTTGCTGTGTATTTGCACCAAAGGGTTTTATGACCAAGCATCTTCCTATTCTTCATTGTGTAGGATGAACTAAAAAACTTTGCAGCCAATCTCTCCTTCTAAGTTGGTGTTTAAAGTCGCGTACTGGGATCCGCACATTGGTTAGTCACGTACTTGGGAGCCGTGCATCAAAAGGGGGAACTGTCACTATAGATCAAGTCTAATTGGGTATTGAGGTAAGAGTTCAATTGTAGGTTGGTAAGCTACTTGGGATTCCTTTACTTGTAGCCATTTGATTTGATAGTAGTGGAGTTTTGGGAGTGGTGATCTGAAAATCATCCGGTGGGGTTTTTGCCACAAGGGTTATCCCCATTCGTAAACAAATCACCATGTCTTTTAACTTTCGCTGCATATTTAGTTTTTGGTGATTTGTTTGTGCTTCCACACGTTTGCATGATAAATTGTTTAATTAATAACTTGGCTAATAAATTAATTGATTTAATCACAAGGGGTCATTCAGTTTATGGCCTATCAAGTGATATCAGAGCAGGCACACTCTGATTAGGTTTAATCTTTGCTGTGTTGATCCATTGACCCCTGTTTGTCATGGATAGAGGACAGTCATTAATCATACGACCTTTATATGATGGCACTAACTATGCATACTGAAAAGTACGCATGAGAGTTTTCTTGCAGTCTTTAGATGAGAAGATGTGGCAAGCTGTAGAGATTGGCTGGACCAAGCCAAAAAAAGAGCTGGCCGATTGGGATGACGCCAAGATCAAGGTGACAAACTTCAACAGCAGAGCGTTGAATGCCCTATTTAGTGCAGTCACTAATGAGGAGTTCAAGAAGATATCCTCTACTAAAACTGCAAAGGAAGCACGGACCATCCTTTAGACAACCTATGAGGGTACAAAGGTTGTCAAGGATTCAAAACTTCAAAGGCTCACTATAAGCTTTGAAGAAATAATGATGGAGGAGGATGAGTCGTTTGATGAGTTCTATGTCAAGCTCAAGGACATAGTAAACTCAGCCTTCAATCTTAGGAAAACCATCTCTGAACCCAAGATTGTAAGGAAGATGCTCAGATATCTACCCAAGAGATTCCATGCGAAGATTACTGTTATAGAGGAATTAAAGGACATTGACAAGATTCCTTTAACTGAGATAGTTGGAAACTTGCAGACCTACGAGAGATAGAATTATCTAGGATTGGCAAAACGGGTAAAGGCAAGAGCATGGCCTTAAAGGCAAAGAGCAGTGATACAGATGAGTCTTCCGATGATGAAGATTCCAAGATGAAGTCCTACATTACAAGGCAGTTCAAGAAGTTTATGAAGAATGCTAATGGGAGGAGTTTCGATAAGGACCGCAGACAATCCAGTTCTTTCTAGTCTAAGGTGCAAGACAGAGGGAAAAAGGATGTTAAGGAAGGTAGTCAGTACACTGTTCCTGCAGGACCAAAGTGTTTTGGATGTCATGGATTCGGTCACATGAAGCATGAATGCCTGACATATCTCAAGAGCATTGGGAAGAGTAAGGCACTTGTTACAACCTTGAGTGACACTGAGCCCGAAGATGATTCCGACAATGGGGATGACGAAATCTTAAATACCTTCACTGCCACAGTCAATCCTACTGAAGGGATTGTTGAAGAAGTGGACGAAGAAGATGAATTGGTGAAGTCCAAATTTGAGAAGATGAATGATCAAGATGATATCCATTCAGCCAATGAGCTTTACAAGCTCTCTGAGAAGCATGAGAAATTGTATAGGCTGGCCACCAAGAAGCTCAGTGATGTGAAACTTGATCATGAAGAGTTGTCCATAAAGTTTGATGAGGCGAATCAAACTATTGGAGCACTGAGGTTTGAGAACAATTTCTTAACTGAGAAGATCAAGAAGCTTGAAGCGAAGCTGTTTCAAGTCAGAGCTTAACTAGAGAAAACTTCAAGTGCAAAACTTGATAAGATTCTCAGCATCCAGAAATCTGCTACAGATCGAACAGGTTTAGGGTATGGTATTTCTTCCTTTCATATTGCTTCTACTAGTGCTGCTATTTTTGTTTCTCCTGCTAATAACACAAATATTAAGAACAGTGATGATAAAACTGAATTAGCTAGTGAGAACTTAGACAAGGGTAAATCTATCTTAGGAGCACCCCCTAAACATGATAAGAAAGATGTTAAAAACCCTTGGGCTAAGAAGGCTAACTCTTAAAACCCTAAACAAAAGAAGCAGCATCTTTGTCATCATTGTGGAGTTGCCGGTCATACTAGACCAAATTGCTATAAGTGGCTAGCCACTCAACAGAGCAATGGCATGATCGTGTCTGGTAGCCAGAATCAGCTTCAATCCTCTCTTGCTCCTCTTAGAGATCTTCTTAAAGTCCTCATGTTACTTTCAAACTTGAACGGGTTCAATTCTTTCCCCTCACAGCCAATTCAAGGGTTTAATCAAAGGAAAGGTTCTTCTAAGGTATAGAAGAAAAAGGACTCTAAGTGATTTCATCACTCTCTTCTCTCTTCATGTTTTTCTTATTTGTTGCATTACTTGTGTGTTTTGCATTTATTTTAAGTCAATCTAGTTTTATGTTTTGCATTGTTTAACATATTTTTGTGTGTTTACTTTCAGTTTTATTTATTTTTGTTTTTGATAAAAATAAAAAAAAAATTGAAAAATTAAATAATACAAAAACAGTGTGTGTTATGTGTACATTGGTATTTGTGTACCTTGGATGGTCATTGAAACAAAATTATCTAAACTTTGTATCTCTTGTAGATTAAATGAGCATCTCTAGGCACAACTAAGCAAGTGAGCTTTGTGACTCTTGTTTGTGATGAGTAAGATTAAGTTATCTCTTAAAACTTAACACTCATATCATTTCTTTTTAACGGGTAGGACTAGAAAATCCTAAGAGAAAGGCTAAATAACCATCTCACCACTGTTGCCCGCCAATCATAATATGATACCTGTATGCTTCAACATAGCAAAAGTGCAGTGTCAAATGCTTAACATGTTGGTTATTTCTTTTCTCTCCTTTTATATGCCCATGCATGATATGCTTAATACAAAATATGCAAAGAAAAATAAAAAGCAAAAAGATAAAAAAAATGCTTTAAATATGGTTGCAAGCGTGTATTCTAGGAGATGTGGGAGTTATAGGATGTACCTCAAAGGTGATAGTCTCCATCAAACAGTTATGATTGTGTGTGACTTAAAGTTATTTCTCATATCTCAGATCGTCATAACATTTATACACATATGCAATCTTGCAATGTTTTTCACACACAACACGCAATATTCTTTGCTACTTTTGATACATGTGCAGGTACAATGTGATTTGGCCATCACAAGTGTTTACATGTGCTAATGTATGCTCACTAAACTGTCTTGACTTATTTTTGAAAAATAAAATTGGTTAGACTTGTTTAGTGTGTGTGTGTGTGTGTGTTTCTGAGGATCCATGTGCTTAAATTGTTTAATGAGAGATATTTTTGAGAGCTTAATATGTTGATTGGATCATTGGTTGAGGTGTATATTGGACTGCATTCATGTCTGTGTTTTTCACTTCTCAAAAAACTGCTTTTAACTATTGTCTCGACACCTCCTCGATACCTTGTTATCTATCGAGCTTCTCAAGCCTTTTTCTTATTGCAATCTTGACACCTCTTCGACACCTGATGGATCGATCGAGAAAGTTCCTGTCTCCTTGATACCTTGTTAATCGATCGAGCTTCTGTTCTTGGTTTTAGTGTTTATTCCTCGATACCTTCTCGACACCTGTAGCTATCGACGTTCATTTTCTCGATACCTACCTCGACAGCTGTCTCGACACCTCTTGACACCTCAGCTGTCGAGATTTATTGAAGCTTCTATTTAAGCTGTTGTCGCGATCTGAACTTCATTTTCTTGATCTCTCTCGACCTATCCGCAGCTATTCATCTCCCTAACCTCTTTTTCTCACTCAAAATCTCCAACCCACATGATTTTCGGCCATTCCTTGCTTCAAATCACTTGGTAAGATCTCTTTTTCCTTCCTTTTTCATGCATTTCATGTTTTGAATCTTAGGTTTTGGGATTTTTCAAAAATTTTGGGGTTTTTCAAAATTAATGAGTTTTTCTTGAAATTTTGGGTTGGGTTTTCGCTTAAATGTGTTCAAAATGTCATACATTGTATTTCATGTGCATTAGAATGATATTTTCATGCATTTAGATGTGTGTTTTCTACTTGTGTGCTGGTAGGATTGGATTGGGCTGAGCCCATGATGCTTTTTAATTTGCATGTCACATGTTTATGCATTCCCCATGCATACGTACTCATTGTTCAATATATTTGATATATGTGGACTGTTTTGGGACTTTTTTTATTGTCTCTTTCTCTATCTCTTTCTCATTTTGTTTACGTTAGTAGTGTCTATGGCACCTAAGCATAAATCCACTCCGGCTTGGAACCCTCTGCGTTCTGGAGCTTCTTCATCTTCTGATTCTACTCCTTTAAATCTTCGGTTCCGTGATGGTGATGCCCACAAGGCATTTTCGGAGAACTTTTCTAGACGAAGTGTTCATTCGGAACACCAAATCATATTGGCGGACTTTGCCGACACTGACCTTCCCTCTGTCATTCACAGTAGGGGATGGGAGTCACTATGTGACGTCTCAGTCATATGTCCTCTCGTGCTTATTCAGGAGTTTTACTCCAACATGCACTGGATCGATCATTCAGTACCTCTATTTTTCACTCGCGTTCGAGGTACGCGCATCCCTGTCACATCGTAGCTAGTTGCAGATGTGCTTAGGGTTCTTAGGATAGAGTTTTTTGACTATCTTTCTTATGAGCGTCTGAGGACTGTGTCCAAAGATGAGCTCATTTTTGCTTTTTGTGAGTGCCCTACTGAATAGGGTGAGCATCAGTATACATCATGTAGACCTTTTGCTAAAGGTCCTAGATTCTTAAACATGGAGATGACTTTTGTACTCCATCCACTCTCTCACTACAACTCCATAACAAAACCTCGTGCTCGATTTTTGTTATCTCTTCTTGAGCATCTTACTATAGAGTTTCCTTCTCATTTCATCCTTTCTATCATAGATGTTCGTTTAGATTTGGCGTCCCGTGATAAGCTCATCTTTCCTTCCGCTATCACGAGAATCTTACACCATTTTTCTATCCCTTTTCCTGTGTCCGACCACTTCACACAAATCTGTGCCATAGATGCCGCTACTATAAAACATAGTAAGGCTTAGTTTCAATCGAGATAGACGGATTCCACTTCTTCCTCCCGTTCAGCTCCATCCATATCTGCTCCATCTACATCTGCTCCTTCTTCCTCTATGGGCGATGTATCTCTCAGAGACATCATGGCGCAGCTGCAACGCATGGATGCTTGCCTCGATACACTCTCCACTGAGTTGTATCAGGTGAATGTTCGTGTTGTTCGTATTGCACGACGGCAGGCGACCATGGGTGGTTTTGCTCTTGAAGCTACTCCTTCACCACCTCCTTTAGCAGCTTCTAACTCTGAGGATGATGATGATGATGGTGATGATTATGACGCTTCGGATAATGATGATGGAGATGCTAACTTTACTGATGAGATGTCTACATGACACTCTACCCTTTGTCACTCGTGACAAAAAGGGGGAGTACTTTTGGGTTATGAGAGTAGTCATCTTAGGGGGGAGAGTTAGTATAGGACATTTTTGATAGGGGAGTGTTGACTAATAGGAGGAGTGTTGATATTTAAGGGATGTAGTGAGGTTTTGATGTATCTTTTCTTTTCTATTCTTTATAGATACATTGATTTGTATATGAGGTCTTGTGACCAGTTTTACATACATTGTACTTATTTTGTCTCCATATGTGGATGTATGTTTCTTTCACCTCTCTCTTCATGTGTTGTTTCTTCTCTATCTTTATACACATGTTCATTATAGTTGTATGGAATCTATTATTTCTGTTTCACACATGATGCCTTGATGAGTTTTGTCTAAAGTGTTTCAGAAATACAAGTTTTCAAAGTCTACTTGCCGTAAACTCTCTTCTTACAAAATTTTTCAAGAGTTTGTGTTAGGATAGATTTTATTGTATTCAACAAGTAAGTATGAGTTGAGTGATTTATGACTTCTCTTATATGTTCATTTATTTGTTATGGTTTTGTCACAGATTGGCAAAGGGGGAGATTGTTAGGACATGTGTGTTTTCACTTGTTAAGAACATATGTCACTTATTTATGTAAATTGGCTAATCCTTTGACAAAATGCACTCTACTTGTAATTGGGTAGTTCTAGGTATTTTTAACACTTCAAGAAACAAGGTTTCAAGATCAAGTGTTGAAGTCATCAAGTCTGTCCAAGAAAAATAAGTTGAAGTGCAAAATTATTAAAGCTCGACACCTGCTCGATAGCTCCTTGTCACCTGCTATCTGTCGAGATTTATAAAATCAGATTTTCTGATCTGATTTCTTGGGATCCGTGAATATGCTTTTGGGCCTTCTTTTCTCCTAACCCTAAACATATAAAAGGATTGTTTTAAGAGCCGTCAAACTGTAAACAAGTTGAAAAAGCAATGAGCAAACCTTGTTCAAGCAATTTGTGATCAAAGACGAAGTTCTTGACCTAGTTCATCTTCTCTGAAGAAGTTGCTATGTATTTGCACCAAAGGGTTTTGTGACCAAGCATCTTCCTGATCTTCATCGTGTAGGATGAACTAAAGAACTTTGCAACCAACCTCTCCTTCTAAGTTGGTGTCTGAAGTCGCTACTGGGATCTGCGCATTGGTTAGTCACGTACTTGGGAGCCATGCATCAAAAAGGGGAACTGTCACTACAGATCAAGTCTAATTGAGTATTGGGGTAAGGGTTCAACTGCAGGTTGGTAAGGTACTTGGGATTCCTTTACTTGCAACCGCTTGATTTGATAACAGTGGAGTTTCGGGAGTGGTGACCTGAAAATCACCCGGTGGGGTTTTTACTGCAAGGGTTTTCCTCATTTGTAAACAAATCATCGTGTCTTTTAATTTTTGCAAGAAAGAGGAAAAACAAGATGAAGTGCTCAGCATCCAGAAATCTGCTACAGATCGAATAGGTTTAGGGTATGGTCTTTCTTCCTTTCATATTGCTTCTACTAGTGCTCCTATTTTTGTTTCTCCTGCTAATAACACTGATATTGAGAACACTGATGATAAAACTGAATTAGCTAGTGAGAACTTAGACAATATAAATCTATCTTAGGAGCAACCCCTAAACCTGATAAGAAAGATGTTAAAAGCCCTAAGGCTAAGAAGGCTGACTCTCGAAAGCCAAAACAAAAGAAGCAGCATCTCTGTTATCATTATAGAGCTGCCGGTCATACTCGACCAAATTGCTATAAGTGGCTAGCCACTCAACAGAGCAACGGCATGATCGCGTCTGGTAACCAGAATCAGCTTCAATCCTCTCTTACTCCTCTTGGAGATCTTCTTAAAGCTCTTATGTTCCTTTCGAACTTGAAAACTTTCAATTCTTCCCCCTCACAGCTAGTTCAAAGGTTTAATCAAAGGAAAGGTTCTTCCATGGTGTGGAAGAAAAATGACTCTTAGTAATTTCATCACTCTCATCTCTCTTCATGTTTTTCTTATTTGTTGCATTACTTGTGTTTTGCATTTATTTTAAGTCAGTCTAGTTTTATATTTTGCTTTGTTTAACATGTTTTTGTGTGTTTACTTTCAGTTTTTTTTTTTTTTTTGATGAATATAAAAATAAAAAATAAAAATTTTGAAAGATTGAATAATAGAAAAACAGTGTGTGTTATGTGTACATTGGTATTTATGTACCTTGGATGGCCATTGAAACAAAATTGTCTAAACTTTATATCTCTTGTAGATTAGATAAGCATCTCCATGCACAACTAAGCAAGTGAGCTTTGTGGCTCTTGTTTGTGATGAGTAAGATTAAGTTATCTCTTAAAACTTAACACTCATATCATTCTTTTTGACGGGTAGGACTAGAAAATCCTAAGAGAAAGGCATAAATAACCATCTCACCACTGTTGCCCACCAATCATAATATGACACCTGTATGCTTCAACATAGCAAAAGTGCAGTGTCAAAGACACCCGTATGCTTTGGCATAGCAAAAGTGCAGTGTCAAATGCTTAACATGTTGGGTATTTCTTTTCTCTCTTTTTATATACCCATGCATGATATGCTTAAAAGAAAATATGTAAAGAAAAATAAAAAGCAAAAAGATAAATAAATTAAAAAAATGCTTTAAATATAGTTGCAAGCGTGTATTCCAGGAGATGTGGGAGTTATAGGATGTACCTCAAAGGTGATAGTCCCCATCAAACAGTTATAATTGTGTATGAGTTAAAGTTATTTTCTCATATCTCTAATCATCATAACATGTATACATATATGCAATCTTACGATATTTTTCACACACAACACGCAATATTCTTTGCTACTTTTGATACATGTGCAGGTACAATGTAATTTGGCCATCACAAGTGTTTACATGTGCTAATGTATGCTCACTAAACTGTCTTGACTTGTTTTTGAAAAATAAAATTGGTTAGACTTGTTTAGTGTGTGTGTGTGTGTGTGTGTGTGTGTGTGTTTCTGAGGATCCATGTGCTTAAATTGTTTAATGAGAGATGTTTTTGAGAGCTTAATATGTTGATTGGATCATTGGTTGAGGTGTATGTTGGATTGCATTCATGTTTGTGTTTTTCATTTCTCGAAAAACTGCTTTTAACTGTTGTCTCAACACCTCCTCGATACCTTGTTATCTATAGAGCTTCTCAAGCCTTTTTCTTATCGCAATCTCGACACCTCTTTGACACCTGATGGATCGATCGAGAAAGTTTCTGTCTCCTCGATACCTTCTTGATACCTTGTTGATCGATCGAGCTTCTGTTCTTGGTTTTGGTGTTTATTCCTCGATACCTTCTCGACACCTGTAGCTGTCGACGTTTATTTTCTCGACACCTACCTCGACAGCTGTCTCGACAACTCTCGACACCTCAGCTGTCGAGATTTATTGAAGCTTCTATTTAAGCTACTGTCACGATCTGAACTTCATTTTCTTGATCTCTCTTGACTTATCTGTGGCTATTCATCTCCCTAACCTCTTTTTCTCACTCAAAATCTCCAACCCACGTGATTTTCGGCCATTCCTTACTTCAAATCACTTGGTAAGATCTCTTTTCCTTCCTTTTTCATGCATTTCATGTTTTGAATCTTAGGTTTGGGGTTTTTCAAAATTAATGAGTTTTTCTTGAAATTTTGGGTTGGGTTTTCACTTAAATGTGTTTAAAATGTCATACATTGCATTTCATGTGCATTAAAATGGTACTTTCATGCATTTAGATGTGTGTTTTCTACTTGTGTGCTAGTAAGATTGGATTGGGCTAAGCCCATGATGCCTTTTAATTTGCATGTCACATGTTCATGCATTCCCCATGCATACATACTCATTGTTCAATATATTTGATATATGTGAACTGTTTTGGGACTTTTCTGATTGTCTCCTTCTCTATCTCTTTCTCATTTTGTTTACGTTAGTCGTGTCTATGGCACCTAAACGTAAATCCACTCCGGCTCAGAACCCTTTTCGTTCTAGAGCTTCTTCATCTTCTGATTCTACTCCTTTAAATCTTCGGTTCCGTGATGGTGATTCCCATAAGGCATTTTCGGAGAACTTTTCTAGACAAGGTGTTCATTCGGAACACCAAGTCATTTTGACGGACTTCGCCGACATTGACCTTCCCTCTGTCATTCATAGTAGGGTATGCGAGTCACTGTGTGACGTCCCGGTCACATGTCCTCTCGTGCTTATTCAGGAGTTTTACTCTAACATGCACGGGATCGATCATTCAATACCTCTCTTTTTCACTCGCGTTCGAGTTACGCGTATCCTTGTCATACCGCAGCTAATTGCAGATGTGCTTAGGGTTCCTAGGATAGAGTTTCCTGACTATCCTTCTTATGAGTGTCTGAGGACTGTGTCCAAAGATGAGATCATTTCTGCTTTTTGTGAGTGCCCCGTTGATTGGGGTGAGCATCAGTATACATCATGTAGACCTTTCACTAAAGGTCCAAGATTCTTAAACATGGTGAGGATTTTTGTACTCCATCCACTCTCTCACTACAACTCCATCACAAAGTCTCGTGCTCGATTTTTGTTATCTCTTCTTGAGCATCTTACTATAGATTTTCTTTCTCATTTCATCCTTACTACGCCATTTTTCTATCCCTTTTCCTGTGTCCGACCACTTCACACACATCTGTGCCATAGATGCCACTACCGTAAAACGTAGTGATGCTCAGTTTCAATCAAGACAGACGGATTCCACTCCTTCCTCCCATTCAGCTCCATCCAGATTTGCTCCATCTACATCTGCTCCTTCCTAAATGGGTGATGTAACTCTCGGAGACATCGTGGCGCAGCTAAAGCGCATGGTTTTGTCACAGATTGCCAAAGGGGGAGATTGTTAGGACATATGTGTTTTCATTTGTTAAGAATATATATCACTTATTTATGTAAATTGGCTAATCCTTTGACAAAACGCACTCTACTTGTAATTGGATAGCTCTAGGTGTTTTTAAGACTTCAAGAAACATGGTTTCAAGATCAAGTGTTGAAGTCATCAAGTCTGTCCAAGAAAAACAAGCTGAAGTGCAAAATTATTAAAGCTCGACACCTGCTCTATCGCTCCTTGACACCTGCTATCTGTCGAGATTTATAAAATCAGATTTTCTGATCTGATTTCTTGGGATCCGTGAATATACTTTTGGGCCTTCTTTTCTCCTAACCCTAAACATATAAAAGGATTGTTTTAAGAGCCGTCAAACTGTAAACAAGTTGAAAAAGCATTAAGCAAACTCTGTTCAAGCGATTTGTGATCAAAGACGAAGTTCTTGACCTAGTTCATCTTCTTTGAAGAAGTTGCTATGTATTTGCACCAAAGGGTTTTGTGACCAAGCATCTTCCTGATCTTCATCGTGTAAGATGAACTAAAGAACTTTGCAGCCAACCTCTCCTTCTAAGTTGGTGTTTGAAGTCGCGTACTGAGATCTGCGCATTGGTTAGTCACGTACTTGGGAGCCGTGCATCAAAAGGGAGAACTGTCACTACAGATCAAGTCTAATTGGATATTGAAGTAAGGGTTCAACTGTAGGTTGGTAAGATACTTGGGATTCCTTTAATTGTAACTGCTTGATTTGATAATAGTGGAGTTTCAGGAGTGGTGACCTGAAAATTACCCAGTGGGATTTTTGCCGCAAGGGTTTTCCCCATTCGTAAACAAATCACCGTATCTTTTAATTTTAGCTGCATATTTAGTTTTTGGTGATTTGTTTGTGCTTTCACGCATTTGCATGATAAATTGATTAATTAATAACTTGGCTAATAAATTAATTGGTTTAATCACAAGAGGTCATTCAATTTGTGGCCTATCAAGCTCGATGAAGTGCTAAGCTTTTAGAAAGTTGCTTCTGACAAAACCAGTTTGGGGTATGAATTCTCTTCTCCTAATATTGCCTCTTCTAGTAAGATTGTTTTTGTTTCACCTGCTAATGATAATGATGCTAAAAATAAAGAAGTTAAAACTAAAATAGCTAGTGAGAACTTGGACAAGGAAAAATCTATTCTGGGAACCATATGACTAAGAAAGACAATAATAAAAAGTTTCAACAAAAGAAGCCACATTTCTATCATCATTGTGGAGCTTCAGGGCACACTCATCCAAATTGCTATAAGTGGTTAGCCACTCAAGAAAGCAATAATATGCTCTCTTCTTGAAACTAGAATTAGTTTCCATTCTCTCTTGCTCATCTGGGAGATCTTTTTAAGGTCATCATGTTCCTTTCAAACTTGAACGGTTTCAATTCTTCCCCATTTCCTTTGGAACAAAGGTACAACTCTAGGAAAGGATCTTCCTCCAAAACCAAAGCTGGGAAAGAAAAAGGCTCAAAGTGATTCAGTCTCTCTCTCTCTCTCTCTCTCTCTCTCTCTCTCTCTCTCTTTATGGTCTTGCATAACTTGTTTGTTTTGCTTTCTAGTTGTTTTTGAGTTAGTCTGGTCTTTATGCTTTATGTGTTTTGTTTAATATGTTTTTGTTTGTTTGTTCTCAGTTTTATTTTATTTGGGATAATTACAGTAAACCCACCTGTGGTATGGCCCGTTTGCGCTTTGCCTACCCGTGGTTCAAAACTTATCACTTTGCCCACCTGTACTTCAATCTGTTACCCACCCGTTACCGACCTCTGTTAAAATTAGGGGTAAAAATGTATTTTATCTTCACTTTTATGTCTCTCTCCTCTAAAAACAAAAAATAACAGAGAAAACTCAAACAAACAAGATCAAAGAGGGGGTTTTGTAGCTTGGGTTCAAGAACACACATGCTCTTGGTATGAACAATCTTGAGCCAATCAATTCGAATAAAATTTTCATATTCGCACAAATCTTAAAAAACATTTACAAAAATCCTACACTTGAAAGTGTTGTACTCTAATTTCACAAAAATCCTTTCAATCATTCACAAAAATCATACACGACTTCGTTCTCTTTCAAATCTCAAACCAAAACCAAAGCAAACCCTTCTTCAAAACCCAGACCCACCACACCTAGCAACACAAACACAAACCCACTACACCCACAGCAAAGAAAATAAGATAGCAAAGAGAGAGAGGCGGATTGAAATCACAGTCACTGGAGATGGAACCGTCTGAGTCGATGCAGTCACTGGAGATGCAGTCGCTGGAGATGAAGTGAACCAAGACACCCATGACCTCTTCGAAGTCACTCTTGAGTCCGACCATATCCAGACCCTCGTCACCCACACTCCCCAAATGGTCGACTCCTGGCTCTCCGACATCTACCGCATCCACCGCTGCCGTCTCCACCGCCTCATCGTCGGCCTCGACTTCGAGTGGCAACCCAGTTGCCACTCTCCAACTCTGCGTGGGTCGATGCTGCCTCATCTTCCAACTCATCTACGCCACTCACTTCCCCAACTCGCTCATCGAGTTTCTCGGCGACGAGGATTTCACTTTTGTTGGAGTTGGGATTGAGAGTGATGTGGAGAAACTATTGGATGATTATGATTTGAAAGTTGGGAATGTGGTTGACCTTCGTGGACTCGCTGTGGACCGGTTGGGGAACAGGGATTTGAAGAACGCTGGGTTGAAGGGTTTGGCTCGAGCTGTGCTTGGACTCGAGGTGCATAAGCCGAGGCATGTAACTTTGAGTAGCTGGAGGTCCGCGGAGGTTGAGAGATGAGAGAGAGAGAGATGACACGGTTGTTGTTGCATAGAGACACAAAACCCCATATTCAAAGCTCTTTAGAAAAAATTCAAACCCTAACTCTTTGATTCATGTTATGTTGTGTTTTGGTTGTAAAATTTTTTTTTTTAACGGGAAAGCCAAAGGTGGGTAACAGATGGGTAACGAATTGAAGTACAGGTGGGCAAAGTGATATGTTTTGAACTAAGGGTAGGCAAAGCGCAAACGGGCCAAATCTCAAGTGGGTTTGCTGTAATTATCCCATTTTATTTTGTTTTATATAAAAATTTTAAAAAAATTGTAAAAAAAAAAATACAAAAACAATGTGTGTTTTTGGTACTTATGTACCTTGGATGGCTATTGAAGCAAAGTTTTCTAAATTTTGTATCTCTTGTAGCTTAGATGAGCATCTCTATGCACAACTAAGCAAGTGAGCTTTGTAGCTTGTGTTTGTAATGAGTACGATCAAGTGATCTTTCACTCTTTCTACTCTAATCACTCTTTTTGACGGGAAGGACTAGAAAATCCTAAGAGAAATGCATAAATAACCATCTCACCACTAAAACCTGCCAATTATGTATAACATCTGTATGCTCCGGCATAGCAAAATTGTGATGTTTTTGGCTTACATAATTGGGTTTTTTCTTTTCTTTCTCTCTCTTTATATATGCCCATGCATGGAATGTTCAAAAAGAAAAATATGCAAAGAACATGAAAAGAAAAATGATCAAAATGCTTTTAAAAAATGGTTGTAAGTGTGTTTCTAGGAGATGTGGGAGTTATATGATGTATCTCAAAGGTGATAGTCCCCATCAAAAGGTTATGATTGTGTGTGAAGTGTATTAGATCATCTCATATCTTGAATCTCCATAATATGAGAAACTTGTGCACTCTTCCTATGTTTTCACACACAAAACTCGTACTCTTTGCTACTTTTGATACATGTGCAAGTACAATGTGATTTGGCTATCACAAGGAATACATGTGTTAATATATACTCACTAAAATGTCTTAACTCATTTTGGAAATATAAAATTTGTTAGACTTGTTGTGTGTATGTGTGTGTGTGTGTGTGTGTTTTGGATCTATAGATACTTTGCTTATATGTTGAGAGATGTTTTGAGAGCTAAACATGTTGAGTGGATCTCTGTTTGAGTAGCTTGCTTGTTGCATTCATCTTCATGTGTTTTTCCTCCCTTGAAAAAACTCATTTTCTTCTAGCTCGACAAATACCTTAACACGTCCATTTCTATCAAGCCTCTTTGCTTTGCTCTCGATAAATTCTCAACAGAAAGCTGATCCATCGAATTTTTCTTTTGACCTCTCTGTCTTCTCAACAGATCCTCAACACATTCTAGATGCATCGAAGATTTCTGAGTTTCTTCTCGATAGCACATCGACAGCTTCTCGATCCATCGAGATGATTTCCTTGAGCTTCTATCTCCTCAACACCTTATCAATAGATCCTCGATCCATCGAGACCATCCTTTAGACATCGACAGATCCTTAATAGATCCTCGATAGATTCATTTTTGTCGAGATTTAGTGCTTGACAAAATCTCAATAGATTTCTCAATCCATTGAGATGAGTTTTCTATTTATAGGACAGGCGCAATTTTAGATTTTATTTTCTGACTTCTCTCTTTATACAAAACTCTTTCTCACCCTCAAATCTCCTCACCCTTATGTTCTTCAGCCTAGATCAAGCTCCAAACACTTGGTAAATGTTCTCATCTTCTCTCTTTTCATGCATTCATGCATTTTAGCTCTAGTTTTAGGGTTTTTTTTAGTTTTTCATGAAATTTTTTGGTTGGGCTTTGTGAAATTGTTGTTATATGCTCATGCATTGCATTTTCTATACATTATAACAATGTTTCATGCATTTTAGGATTGTCTGCTTGATCAAACTTGTGAGTGCTGTTAGGTTTGGATTGGGTTTTTCCCATGATGCTTTTAATTTATGCACATCACATATTCATGCATTCTTCATGCATACGTTCTTTCTTTTCTTTCCTTTTCTAAGCACGTGTTGTGTTTCCCTCTCTCTCTCTCTCTCTCTCTCTCTCTCTCTCTCACACACTCTCTCTCTCTCATAGACTGCGTTATGGCACCCAAACAGTGCAAATCTACTATGGCTTGGAACCCTCTACATGGTTCCGGGTTATCCTCTTCTGATCCTCTTTTTCCATCTCATATTCGGTTCCGTGATGAGAAGGCCAAGACGAAATGCCAAGTCATTCTGTCAAATTTCTTTGACATAACGCTACCTAATGTCATTCGGACTCGGGAATGGGAATCTCTCTGTGAGAAACCCGTTCATTGTCTCGTCGTGTTTATTCAAGAGTTTTACTCCAACATACACGGCATCGATACCTCTGTGCCTTAGTTTGTTTCTACATTCAGAGGTACACGTATTGTAGTTACTCTGGATCTTATATCCGAGGTACTATATGTCCCTAAGGTAGCGCATCCTGACTACCCTGTGCACATCTCTGGACCGTGTCTAAAGATGTCCCCATCTCTAACTTTTATGAGACTCGTTCCATATGGGGTGGTAAGGTAAACACTCCGTGCTCAGGTTTCACTAAAGGCCTGAGATTCGTTAACATGGTGATGACATTCACTCTCACACCATTGTCTCACTATAACTCCATCACTAATCCTCATGCTCGTTTTCTTCTTTCTATGATGAAGGATCTTTCCACTGATTTTCTCTCTCATTTCATCACATTTATCATAGATGTGTACCAGGACACTGCTACCCGTGATAAGCTCATCTTTCCTTCAGCTATCACGCGTATCCTCACACACTTTCACATTCCCATTCCTCTCTCTCCTCTCTTCACCATCATGGGTGCCATATACACTGGTTCTATCCAGCAAAGCGAGGACTAGCTTTGACCGAAGCGGCCACGAGTGGAGACAGCCAATCCTGCAGCTTCTACTGTTCCACCCTTTTCCTCGGCTCCATCTACCTCCGTAGTTGGTGGTGTGACCCTTGAGGCCATCATGGTGCGTGCAACTTTAGCGGATGGAGCTGACTTTGGTTGTTGTCTTGACTATCTCACAGATGAGATGTGTTAGATGAACACCCGAGTTAGTTGCATTGCCCGTAGACAAGCTCGCATGGCTGGCTTTGCTCATTTACCCTCTCCAGAGCATCTCGCGGCCTCTCCTTCTATAGATGATAAGGATGATGAGGATAATGTTGGCTCTTCTGGTGATGATGAGATGATGACCTCTCAGTGACTTGCCATTTGTCATTCATGACATAAATGGGGAGTAGTTTTGGGTTTGAGAATAGTCTTGTACTTAGGGGAAGAGTTAGTATAGTACTTCTTTTTAATAGGGGGAGTGTATATAGCATTGAGGGATGTAATGAGGTTTATGTGTACTTTTCCTTCATTTTGTTACATTAACCTCTTGTATACTAGTCTTTTGACCATTTTATTACATACATTGTACTTTATTTTCATATATATGATGATGATGTATGCTTTTCTTCACCTACCCTTACATGGGTTTTTTTCTTTTCTATCTTTATTCACATGTTTCTTTATCTATGCAATCTTTATTTCTATTTCACACATGATGCCTTGATGAGTTTTGTTTTAAATGTTTCAAAAAGATAGGTTGTGAAAGTCGATCATGTCGTGAACTCTTTTCTTGCAAAGTTTTGAAGAGTTTGTAGTAGGGATAGATTTACTTTGTAATACAACAAGTGGCTATGAGTTTAGTGATTTAAAACTTCTCTCATGATTATTTGTTTTGTTGTGGTTTTGTCATGGATTGCCAAAAGGGGAGATTGTTAGGGACATATTTTATGTAATTGACTAATCCTTTGACAAAATGCACTTTACTTGTAATTGGGTAGATCTAGAATGGGTTTAAGACTTCAAGAAACATATTGCTCAAGTCAAGTGTTAAAGCCATGAAGATCTGACCAAGAAACAAGTGAAGAAGGGTTGACCAAGAAACAAGTTACTGCGTCTTTGCGCCATATGGTTTTGTAACCAAGGAGTTTCCTGATCTTCATCGTTGATGAACTGAAAAAATTTACAGCCAACATCTTCTTCAAGTTGCTGGTGTTAGTCACATACTTGGATCCGTGCATCATTGGTTAATCAAGTACTGGGATTCGTGCATTGAACTAGAAGATTGCCACTATAATACAAGTCCAATTAGGTATTGGGATAAGGGTTCAACTGTAAGTTGGTATTTTGGGATAGGCCAAAAGGTTTAATAAGATTCCATATACTTGTAACCTCTTGTGATTGATAATAATGGATTCTTGGGACTGGTGACCTGAAATTCACCCGGTGAGGTTTTTCCTCGGTGGTTTTCCCCATTCATAAACAAATCACCTGTGTCAAATTTATTTTCCACTACAATTAGTATAATTAGGGATTTGTTTGTGCTACCACACTATTGCATGTAATTGAAACTAATTAATTAATTTACAAGGGGTCAACTCATTTTAACCCAACAATTGGTAAAAGTTTGTGTACCCACTACAAAAAAAAAAGGGTTATCCCAGCATTTTCAAAACTGCTAGGATAGCCCTAGAATGTGTTGGAATAGGGTCAAAATTCCTATCCTGGCGTTTTTTTTTCTTGGCGCTTCAAACCACTACACAGTGACAGTCGGTATAGGGTCACCAACCTATACCAACGCTTTTCAGACCTTGTTCCAGCATTTTTACTTGTATTGGAACAGCCTTTACGGAAATATGAATATAACTTATACCAACGCTTTTGAAAGCGCTGGAATGAATAGGTACTACCTATGCCAGCACTTTCAAAAGTACTGGTATAGTTCTTGAATGAATATAATTTAAAAGGCCTATACCAGCGCTTTTGAAATCGCTGGCAAGGGCAGTACCTATTCCAGTGCTCTCAAAAGCGCTAGAATAGGTCTTGAATGAATAAAACTTAAAAGGCCTATACTAACGCTTTTGAAAGCACTAGCATAGGCAGTACCTATTCCAGTGCTCTAAAAAGCGGTGGTATAGGTCTTTTTTTTTTTTTAATTTAATTTTTTTAGCACCTGTAATGTACCTACAATACATATTTTCCAATACCTATTTTATAGCAATTATAATGAACCACAATTCATATTTTCCAATAGCAAATACAATACCACATTAAACCAAGAAACTAAATATATTTAATTACATCATATCAATAATTACATCCCAAATGTCTAGAATGTTATACACAAAATTATACATCCCAAGTGTCTAGAATGTTATGAGGCGCACCTACACTACAATTTCACCATTGCACATTGAGTTTCAAAAATGTAAGCCACAAAACAAACAACATTTCTAATAGAAAATACTCCACCTTTTCTCTACATGCAAGCCACCCGTTTGCTCCCAAACAACCCACCACAGCATACTATATGTATTTACTTAGGCAAAATATGAGAAATTGAAAACAAATTGAACAACAATATGTTAACAAGTAATCAAGGGGTTTTCCACCTTTTTCAGGCATGGGGGGTGCTTTTATCATTTTCTAGCTTTTAGGAGGTATTTCGTTCATTTCGATATTTTGGGGGTATTTTAGTCATTTTTTATGTTTCGAGGGTGTATTAGTCCTTTTCTAGGTGTCGGGTGTGTTTTGGTAATTTATCAGACTTATAGGACTATTTTGGTCTTATTCAAGTAATCGAGGGTATTTTGGCTAGTTTTAGACATAAGGGGTATTCTGGTCATTTTCGATGTCTTAGGGAGTGCTTAGGTAATTTCTAATGTTTTGGAGGTATTTCAGTCATTTATTAGGTTTTAGGGGTATATCAGTCTTTTTCTAGGTATCGAGGGAGTTTTTGCTCTTTTTGGATGTTTTGGGGGGTACTTTGGTCTTTTTCTAGGTTTAGGGGAGTATTGGTCATTTGGTCTTTTTCTAGGTTTAGGTTTCGGGGTATTTCGATCATTTTTAAAGTTTTGGGGGGTATTTTGGTCATTTTATAGGTTTTAGGGGGATGTTTTGGCCATTTTTTAGGTTTCGAGGGGGTTATTTTAGTAATTTTTTTAAGCTTCAGTGTATTTCAGTCATTTTTCAAATTTATGGGGTATTTTAGTAATTTCATGGGTTTTAGGGGTATTTCAAACATTTTTTTCTATTTTGGGGTAATTTGGTAATTTTTACAGGTTTTGGGGATATTTTGATAATTTTTTGGGTTTTAGGGGTATTTTAGTTATTTTTAGATTTCAAGGGTATTTTGGTCATTTTTTGGGTTTTGGGGATATTTTGGTAATCTTTAGGTTTTTCGGGTATTTTGGTCTTTTTTTGGGTTTTGGGGGTATTTTTGTAATTTTTAGGTTTCGGGGGTATTTTGGTCATTTTATAGTTTTGAGTGTATTTTGGTCATTTCTTAGGTTTGGGGGTATTTTAGTTATTTTTTTAGTTTCAAAGGTATTTTGGTCATTTTCTAGAAATTTAGATTTTATATTGTTTATTTAAATTTTAGATGGGTTTTAGTGGGTATTAATGGGTTTACCCATTAAAACCCATATAATTAAATAACCAAAAATACGCTATAGGTGACCTATCCTAGCGCTTTTAAAAGTGTTGGAATAGGTGAATCCTATTCCATCATTTCAAAAAGCACTGGGATAGGTCTTTCTCCATAAGGGAATGGAGAAACCTGTCCCAGCGCTTTTGAAAGCGCTGGAATAAGGTTACTAATTTCCCTTTTAGGAAAGACCTATCTTGGCACTTTTGAAAGCACTGGAATAGGGTCCACCTATTCCAGCGTTTTCAAAAGCCCTGGGACAGGTCTCTCCATAAGGGAATAGAGTGATCCTATCCCAGTGCTTTTTGAAGTGCTGGAATAAGGTCCACCTATTCCAGCGCTTTTCAAAAGCACTGGGACAAGTCTCTCCATTCCCTTATGGAGAAAGACCTATCTCAACACTTTTAAAAGCGACGGGATAGGTCTTTCCTAGAAGGGAAATCGATAACCCTATTCCAGCACAATAAGCCTTCTTGTACCAGCATTTTTGAAAACTGCCGCTATAGGCCTCCTATTGCAGCGATTTGTAAAGCGTCGGCTTTGAGCTGCCGTAATAGGGTTTCCTATACCAGCACTTTCAAAAAGCGTTGGTACAGGCTTATCTATTACAGCGGTTTTTAAAAGCGCCAGGAAAAAAACGCTGGGACAAGACGATTTTTTGTAGTGACCAGAGATACTTTTTAGAAGTATCTCTTTAGAATCCTTTCTGAGTACTCTTTTATTTTATAAGGATTAATTGTTTTTATTGCATTTACTTCTTCTACAACATTGCAGTATTACATAAAAGAAAGCGATAATTTAGTGTCTCTTCGTGAACAAATTCATGAATGTGTTAGAATCTATGGAAACTATCCTTGGTGGATTTCAAATTTTGTGTCTTATCTTTTCATGCTATAAGTCAATCTATGTTCTCTATTTATGTACCTTTTCTCAAGATACCTTTTATCAATGGCTGAGTTCTTGGGGATAAAAATAGTAAGAATACTTTTTAATCTACGTTTATGTGTACATATATGTTTTGATGGTTTTTAATAATACTTCGACATTTAGTAACCGTTGAAAAAAAGTGTTACACCTTTATCAATGGTTACCAAACATCAAAGTATTTTTTTCAACAGTTACATAGGCTGTAGAAAAATATTATCAACATAGTTTTTAGTGATGGTTTTAAATTTTCACCGTCAAAAATACTTTTTTTGACCATTTTTAGTATTTTTTCCGAAGGTTTTAATTATTGAAAATAGCTAAACTTTCTAAAGTGAGACCATGTAATCTATATTACATGTAGCTTTCATAGGCAGAATGATGATTGTTGCAACCCCCTTATTACATTCAGAAAACTCTCAATACTTAAACTAATATTTAAATCCTTAAGACACCGAAGATTTTGCCTTCAAAAAAAATCTACACATTCAATAGGGGTGTGCCTTTTTTTTTTTTTTCTTTTTTTCTTTTTTTTCTTTTTTGTAAATAGCTGGATAAGTGTTGACTTAGATTTTTATTTTTTACACATAATTTTAAAAATATAAAAGAGCTATGGCCATATTAATTATTATTTTTTTAAATGTAGCTAGTAGCCAAAAACATCATAAAAATAAATATAAACATGATAATAAATATGTTATGTTATTTGAATCCACAAACATATGTTATTTTTTATAGAATAAAAGAGTTTTTTTCCCAAATATATCATTTTATGAATTATTTCACTAAAAGGACTCTTTTGAAAATTATTTAGTTAGATAACCTTATTTGAAACTCAAATTTATGACAGGAATTTGATGCGTACGTTTTACTGTGAAGCATTTTGAGCATGCTAGCTTTTAGAATTTTTTTTCTCTTTTATTGGGTGGGAATATACATTTCAGTGGAGGTATTTGCATTTTCACGTGGTAATTTGATGCGTACGTTTAATTGTGAAGCATTTTGAGCATGTTTTTAGAATTTTTTTTTTTTTTTCTCTTTTATTATGTAGGGATATACATTTCAGTGGAGGTATTTGTATTTTCACATGGTAATTGGCCATTGCACATGTGAAAATCAAGGCTTGACTAACAACTTATTATCGACTCAAGATGACAGAAAGAATTCCAGGCTAGCTGGGGCGCACTTCTTTCAACTTGTCATGCACTGCTAATACTCCTTTTGGATAATTACAGGAAGTTTCCTTCATTGTCATCGTCCAAATCTAATTGCTCTTTCGTAAAATGTTGACTTACAAGAGATCAATCCAGTCTATTAAAAAGGCAAAAACTTTTCTCGTGATTGGATAACGATTAACACATCACCAAATGGTTTTCTAAGAAATAATTTAATAGCCAATAAAAGATCAAGATTAAGTAAATTTACTCTTTTTTAAATTTGGAAATATTTTGATTTTGCTTCCTAACGTTCAAAAATTTGGATTGAAACTCCAAAATTATGTAATGTTTTGAAAGAAGCCCCTTCCGTTCATACTTGATGCTATATATCGATTAAGTGTCACCTAAACTCAAAACATCATAATTTTTCGACTTAAAACTACATTGTCATAATTCTATTTAAGTCAAGTCAGATATTTTTTTAATTATTAATTAATATGATGATTGTTTTTAAATTCTTTAATTTCACTTCCTATATTTCTCTCTCTCTCTCTCTCTCTCTCTCTCTCATTGATCTATTTTCTCTTTGCCACCACAACTCTTTCACAATCTTGGCAAGGCCATCAAGTACGACGTACTTGTAATACAATATATTTTTAAATTACTTTTTATCATTCATTAGCAAGTTAGTGTAACTTCAAGCAAAATAAAATGAATATTTTTAATATTGTCTTTGCCAATTTTGTAAAATTTAAATGTAGTAATCAGTTTTAGTTTTCTTTGGTAGGTAAGCTATTTAGGCAGGTGGCCGAGTGTTGGAATGAGTGTTTAAAGATTTTGAAATTGCAGAAGTAGCAATTGCTCAAAACTCTAACGGCTTCATAGTTTTGTAAATTGGTTATCCTTTTAAGTGTAGACATATATATATATATATATATATACTTTTGGATCTTTTGGTAATTGAATATGATGTTTGCAAACTGGTCAACTGAAAGTAGTTTAGAAATCTAGCGATTTCACTTGCAAGGCACGCTAAAAGGTGCAATAAACAGGTGTTCCTGTCTAACATCATACATGAACTATTATGATGTTTTCTTAATCCATTTGTGTCTTGTTGACTTAGAGAGTTGGTTAAAGTTGTCATTTCATAAAAGTTAATTTTCTTTTATCTTCTATTTTGTCACCCAATCCCTTCTAATCAAAGTTTTCAAATTTCAATTCAGGGGCATCTTGAGACAAGAATTGAGCTTCAAGAATTTGCTTCTATGATGTAATTCAATCTGAACTTTATCAAAGCCTAAATAGCGCATTGGCTGATATTTCATTTGCAAAAATATTAACGTTTTTTTTTTAAAATATATTTATTCAAATAATTCATAGAGAAATTTCATTAACATATATATATATATATATTGATTTGATTAGTATTAAATAATTTTGTTTAATTAATATTTATATATTAAAGGCACGCATTAAATACCAACTAAACTAATGTTAATTTCATATAAAGAATTGAATATCATATTTGAACTAGAAATATTAATTAAAAAAATAAAAATATATTACGATTAAAAAATTGCTTTATTTTGGATATATGACGATGCATAGTTAAGTAAAGTTGTAATTTTATTTTATTTTTATATCTTGTTTTCAAGAGATAGAGATAGATATTATTTTGTATGTAGCTTTGTAGAAAACCAGTTTACAAAAATTAAAGTCTCAAACTATTAGGAGAAATTAGTCTATGATTGATGATTTAACACATTGGCAACATCTTTTTGAAACATTTTAGGGTTTCAATTAGATTAAGGTTCTATTAGTCTCATATTTTGAGAGTCTTGATCAAAATGAAAAAGAAAAATGCACTAATTAAAAACACTATACAACGTTAAAAATATAATGTGATATTGACTATCATTGATGAACTTCATCAATTTAACTAATGAATATTTATATCACTTTTTTGAGATTAATAATATGACAATTTGTAAGTCAAAAGTAAAATTTGTAGTATCTTTAATATCCCTAATAAAAAAAATATACAACCTTTAAAAATATATATATATATATAATTTTATAAAAATTTAGGGGTTTAATCATGGGAAGTGGAGTCTTTTCCCCTAATGGAAAATTTTGTTTTTTGGTGTGGCCTTAGGTTTGCCCAGGCCTTGGGCCGGCCCTGGTTTTAGGTATACGCAGCCTTCAAAAATTGTGCTTGGTTCAAAATCTAAAATCACTGAGAAAGCCAACCCAAAATATAAATCAATGATCAATCAGACATCGCATGTAGAGTCCATCACGAGGTAGTTTAATCGTGAAACAAATATGTGATGAGGTTATACACTTACATGATTTCAATGTGAAAACAGCGACAGAAGACCGCTATTTTCCTCGTTTTTTCCATATGCATGTGAGAGTGGGACACAGTGGTATTCGTCAACTGTGCTCTGATAATACGAATTTTGTCGAAAGTGATGATGGATGACTAGCTCGTTTTACATGTGCATGTGAGAGTGGGACACAGTGGTGTTAGGAGAACTAATACTTCACAGGAATTGACAAGAGTGGGGGGCCATGGCTGTTCGAGGTCAAGTTCAATTTTTTGAAATGGTGGTACACTGTGACAATGAAGTTTCTTTCGAAACTGGAATTTCTCAGAAATTGTTTATTTCAATTTCCTAATTCTCAAAATAAAAAAATAAAAATAAAAACCCTGAACACTGAATTGTTGGTTTAGCTCAGGCAAGAGGCACGGCCTAATGAAATATATGAATTATATAAACCTAACTACAAGAATATATATATATATATATATATCAAGAATCCGGCTAATTTATACCCCTAAAAAGTACATTAATTATTTATTTTAAAAAAATTTATTAGAAACTGAAAAACTTAAAAAAAAAAATGTTAAGTCACTTTTTCGTTTTTTCATATAAAAAGTTTATTAAAGTAGTTTATTGTTGAATGCCATAGGAATATAGGTTAGTAAAACCTATATATCAAAGCAAAAGACAATTGAATACCCATATATAAAAACCCATATATCAAAACATTTCCTCAAAAAGCAAGAATGTCTAGTCCTATACAACTCAAAATATGGAATATGCATGGTTGTCAAAATCGCGATCTAGATAATAGAATCGCATGATTTTACGATTCCACCTCACCAAAACATTTAGAATCACACAATGATTGTTAAAATTGTAAGATCATATGTAAAATCATGTAGGATAATAGGATCGTATAGGATCCTACCGATCCTACCAAAACGTAAAAATCAGTTTTTTTTTTAATTTCATCTTTATATGTTGTAATTTGTACTCTCAAGACTAAGAAATTATACTTCATAAAAGTACCAACTAAGTGGTGGGACTCATATGAAGATGACTTTCTTGAATTGAAAAATTTTGCTATAAGAATATTGAATTTAACATATAGCTCTTTAGGTTGTGAAAGTAATTAGAGTATATTTGGAATAGCAAGACCAAATGACTTTGGTATATTATTCCTAGTTGAGAATTCTCTATTAAAATTGGTACAACTTTAAGTACACTAAAAAAGGAGAATATTGTTTAAACCCCCCCCCCCCCAAAAAAAAAAAAAAAAGAATGAGTTGGTATTTGTTATGTAAAACTTGAAGATAAAAGAAAATACCTAAATCATCAAGTGCAAAAGAAGAAATTGGTTCGAAGAACTTGTCCTCGAATGATAAGTGGTTAGCAAAGGGTGTCGACTAAAAAATGATGGTACAAATTTTGATGAAGATAATGAAGTAACAATTCTAAAGTCTTCTGTTATAGATTTAAAAAATAAATAAATAAAAGCTACATGCGCATAGTGTGAATGGGTGATCACTATTGTATCATTTGGTTATCAATATTAGGTGATGATGAGGGTTTAAGAGTTACTGTTGAAGGAATAAGTGTGCTAGTATTTTGGTACTTACTTAGTTTCTAATTAAATATTCACTGAACTTTTTAAATACATTGTATCAAAACTTAAATATATTTGTTTCGTTAGCATAGACATAGCAATGTAGGACATGCAAACTACATCATAAGATCAAAATCTTTATTTATTATTTTTTTTTTTTGGAAGAATTCATAATTTACATGATTATTCAATATACAAAGTCACTATCAATGCATTTTTTGCTTTAAATTTGAAAATAGATAGGACCTTACGATCCACGATCCGATCTTACAATCTACGATCCTACCTACCTCCTGCAATCTTACATAGGATCCCGATTTTGACTACCTTGGGAATATGTGGCTACCTTAAGTTCTTTAAGTACTTTATGTTGGGTTAAGATAGTTTGACCCAATTAATTAATTCAATTACTCAAGTTAATTAATTAGGTAAATTGCATGCAAATTGTGGAGGCACCAACAAATCACCAAAACTATTGAATGCAGCAGAAAATAAATTTGACACAGTGATTTGTTGACAAATGGAGAAAATCTTGCAAGACAAAAACCCCACCAGGTGATTTTAAGATCACCACTCCCAGGAATCCACTAATCAACAGTCAAACAGTTACAAGTATAAGGAATCTTATCAACTACCTTGGCCTATCCCGAAATATCAACCTACATTTGAACCTTCGCTCTAATACCCAATTGAACTTGATCTTGTAGTAGCCTTCTTTTCCTTGATGTACAAATCTTCAATCTGTGACTAATCTTTAGCATGAATCTCAGTACGTGACTAACTCCAGCAACTTGAACAGATAGTGTTGGTTACAAAGTTCTTCACTTCATTAACAAATAAAGATTAAGAAGTACTTGGTTACAAAACCCTATGGCGTACAAACACAATAACTTCTCATAGAGAAAATAAATCTCTTGGTCTCTGTATTTGTGTATGACGACTTTAAAATAAACTTTATATATGTCTAGGGTTGTGAGAAAAGAAACCCTAAACAAACACATACGGTTGGGCCAAATTTCTTTAAGAATAATGAGTTATTAACTCTCTCCACCCAACCAGCTTCTTCTTCTTTGCTACTCTCTGTCTCTCTCATATCTCTCCAAACCTCTCTGAACTCATCTCCTTCTCCTGCATTATGCCACAGCTTATTGGAGCTACATGATAAACTTAGCTTGTTTAATTAATTCAGAATTATAATATAGTTTTAGATATCAATCTAAAGCCAATAAAGGCCAAAAATAGATAAATACGTTAAAAAAAATGAGAGAGTAAGAAATGAAATTAAAGGGATTAATGGATTTTTAAAGGCTCTCCCTTTCTTTCATTCTTTAATTATGCTATTTTGTCTCGCCTAGGGGTGTAGCCAGACATTTTTATTTGGGGGGCTAACTTATGATACTAATTTATTAGCTTATATAAACTTCCATAAACATGCATAAACACAAACATTTATATACATATATAACTTAGTATCCTCCATATATAGTGAATCCTTAAAGTTTTCATTTTTAATATAAGTTAGTGAATTATCAACCAAAGTGAGTAGAAAAATTTCAATTGAACTAATGAAGTATTCAAAGACATGAATGATTTAAAATTTTCACAGACACAAGATAACATTTTACAATAAAAAATGAATTTGAGGAAAAAAAAAATTTATCTATAACACTAGACCAATTGGACAATTTTCTTAAGAGCATTATTGGACTAGCTCAAAAATTTGGGGGAGGCCAAGTCCCATTTTTGTAGGCTAATAATTAAAATGTTAAATATTTATATATATTTTTAAAAAATTAAAAAATTTTGGGCTCCATTCATACATGTAGCTCCACCCCTGGTCTCGCTCTTGTGCTCTAGAAGAAATACAAGTGGATGATGAAGGATGACTATTCCAATTCCACCTACCCTCCTCAATCCCAACTCCAATATCTGAAATAAAAGTTGACACAATTTGGCTAAGCTTGAGACCTTTTTAATCCCAGTGTTTTTTTGTTTATATATATTATAACGTAGCTGTATACTCTTCATTAAATAACTTAGTACTCTGGGAGAGATAATTTTTGTTTTCTTCCTTTCTGAGGGCAACACACTTTTCGTAGTTGGAGAGAGAGAGAGAGAGAGAGAGAGAGAGAGAGAGAGAGAGAGAGAGAGAGAGAGAGAGAGAGAGAGAGAGAGAGAGAGAGAGAGAGAGAAGACAATATTTTTAATGCTCTATCACTAATATTTAGAAACTGCATGACATTGCCTCAAATGTGTCTTTTACTATCAAATTTGAATGAAATCAAAAGTCAAAAAAAGATATAACTCTTTTAAAGTTATATAAGTGTGCGTTTGATAAAAATTATTTTTGCCAACTTATTTTACTATTCAGTTTATTTTTGATACTATTCATGAGTCTCATTCTACTTTTTGATATTATTTATGGTCGCATTGTACTATTTCAACTAACTTTTATATGTATCTACATTACTTTTAGTAAAAAAAATTCAGTTTCAACAAAATAAACAGATCTCAAACAGATTGTATAACCTAAACTTATCTTGCCGTCCAAATTTCTGGTTTTGTAACCAATTTGTTGTGGCTGTGAGTTTTTGGAGTTGCAACTTGCAAGGAACTAATTAATGCAACTACATAAGGCTTCAGGAAGCTGCTATTCCAAAAGAAGAAGGTAGTGCTAGCTCAACTAGACATTAGTTGCCAGTTCCAAATATGCAGGCGCTAGTAATGATGTCCATACACAATACTTCAATCACTGGTGTTAGCCTATATATATATATATATATCATCATTAATTGTGGTTGTTTGCTTCTGCCGGACCTAGCTATTGTGTACTCATGTATTTTTAGATTGGTCACATTCATTGATTCAAAACCTCACAAAGTCAATGTTCCACCTTAATTCTGAGGAGGGTGCGTGTTATAAATATTATTATGACCCAAGAGACTAACCCTAAGTTATTCTAGGGTTAGCACTTAGCAAAGGGTACTCAAATTAATTATAAACTCCACTTGGATTTATAGTAATACCATATTAATATAGCTGTCAAGGGCTTTTACAATGGATATAGACCATCAAGATGACCACACTAAATTCTAACTTTCACTTTTTATCTATCTTTATTATTTTTATTTTTATGGACTAAGAAGTATGAAATTATTTAATGGAGGTGTAGGAGATAAGACAGAAGAAATAATCTTTCATATTTTGACTTTTTATATAGCAACATAATTCAAAGAATCAAATACATGCTCATAAAAATAGAAAAATAAGGTTTTTTTTTATACCTTGACTGAGCGTTGTTGAAACTTGAAACATGAAACACATGTAGCTACAAATCTGTCTGCTGAATAAGGTTTTTCTTTGTATAGCATAGTTTTCCCATTCATATGACCTTTTCTCAGGGTGCCATACAACTACAGTACTACATTGGTAGCCACAAAAATAAGAAAATATTTTTCATATAAAAACAAAAAAGGAATGGTTGGAGATTGTTTTTTTTTTTTTTTCTTTTTCTTTCTCTTTCTTTCTTTCTTTTCTTTTTCTTTTCTTTTCTTTTTTTTTTTTTTTTTTTTTTTTTTTTGGGTTGAGAAAAGGACTGGTGTCTTTGGCTTCATATTACCAACTTCCTATAAATTGGGTATCTCAGTTCATCATATCAACACGCCTCTCTCTCTCTCTCTCTCTCTCTCTCTCTCTCCCAGCTCAAAATTAATTGGGATACTTATATCACAGTGTCCATGGCCTTCTTTTGTGCATCCTCTTCTTCCTCCAACCCTCAAAATGGTTTCAAAAATATCCAAAATGCTGAAAAGATTACTTACCTCATCGACGATACTTGTATGAAAAAGGCACAAGGAAGCAGCATTGCCCAAGATCAAGCCGTCAATTATTTTCCCACAGAAGACTACAATTTTCTTCCTGAATATCACAGTTCCACGGTTAAGTTTTGCATAACCATTTTCGCCATTTCTTTTTCTTGTTTTTCCAGACCTAACTTTTCACAATTTAAGAGGGCTATATTGTTTTTTCCAGGATGATTTTTATGTTGAATACGTGCAAAAACTAAAGAAATTCAAAAACATACTTAGCAAGTTAGTTGAAGATCCTTTCGAAGGTTTGAACATGGTTGATGCAATCCAGCGCTTAGGAATTGAGTACCACTTCCAAGAGGAGATTGAAACAATCCTAAAAAGGCAGTATATGATTTTTAACGCTCATGCAGGTCATGATCATGATCTTTATGAGGCTGCACTGCGTTTTCGATTATTGAGACAAGATGGCTATCATGTTTCTGCAGGTGAGAATGGATTTTTCTTTTTACCTAAATTACGTTATGCTTGTAATTATCACAGCATGGTTATAATTACATCTCCAAGGATTGGGTGGCAAATAGCGTTTGATTCTAAAAATTGAACAAAAACATTTTTAGATAAACATTAAAAATAAAATAAAATTATTCGCAGTTGAGCTCTAACTCAAATAAGTTAGAGAGTAAATTTACGGGTTCAAGACTCACTTGATAACGTAGATATGTGTAACTTACCAATTGTAGAAAAAACACATTCCTTGAAAGTCAATAAATTGCTGCAAATTGTTTGTCACACAGATGTATTTAACAAATTCAAGAACAAAGAAGGAAATTTTAAATTGGAGTTAGGTGAACACATAAGTGGATTGATGGAATTATATGATGCGTCGGAGGTAAGCATCAATGAGGAAGACTTACTTGATGAAGCTAAAGATTTCAGTCGCCATCTTCTCGAAGCTAACATCAAACATCTTGATCACCAACAAGCTAGATTCATTCTAAACACATTGGAGCATCCCTATCATAAGAGTTTGCCAAGGTTCATGGCTAAGGGCCTCCCTGACAATTTCGAAGGGGCAAGGGGTTGGGTAAAACATTTACAAGAACTAGCAAAGATGGACTTCAAAATGGTCCAGTCCATACACCAACTGGAACTTCTTCAAATTTTCAAGTAAGTTCAATGAGACTCTGGAATTTTTTTGTTATGATTGTCTATTAATTATTTTGGAACTCAGATTGCCTATATACTTTGATACTATTCTAAATTATCATTTCTCCTAAAAGATGGTGGAAAGGCTTAGGTCTGGCTAAAAAGTTGAACTTTGCGAGAAATCAACCACTTAAATGGTACATGTGGACTGCGGCTTGCCTCACAGATCCAAGCCTGACATATCAAAGAGTTGAGCTCACAAAACCCATAGCTATGGTTTACGTGATAGACGACATGTTTGATGTTTACGGAACACTAGATGAACTCACTCTCTTCACAAATGCAGTGAATCGGTACGTGTGTTTGTTCCATATAGGAAAATTGTTAAATATTCTTTTACACTTGGTTTTATTCCACCATTTTACACCAATATATAATTGATGCAAGAATATTCATATTCTAAAAATGTCCACATTTCAACTCATAAAAGTGAATGTATAAAAAATAAAATAAAAAAATTGTGAAATAATAAATGTGTGATAATTAAAACAATAGAAAAATATGAGTTGCTTTGTTTTACTATTTCACTATGTGTAATTACTACGTTTTTCTGTGCACGTAGATGGGAATTATCAGCAACTGAGAAATTACCAGACTCTTTGAAGATATGTTTCATGGCTCTCTATGACATTACCGATGAAATCAGCTATAAGGTCTACAAAAGGACTGGATGGAACCCTATAGACTCCCTAAAAAAAGCGGTATATACATTGACATTATAACTATCAAACACAATTATTTTCTAAAGAAAAATACATATTGTTCCCTAAATTTTAGTTTATTAATAATTTTAAATCTTGAAATTTAAAATGATTGCTTTAGATTCCTTAAATGACATGACGACATTACTCTCTTAGATATGTTATAAATAATAAAAAGGATTGTTTCAACTTTCAAATGGTCCCTTTTAGTCTAGAGACATATAGTGATTAGTCAGATTTCAAGGATGAAATTCGCTCTTGGCTTGATGTGTATGGTCAAACTTTGTATTTTGACATATTTTTCATGTGATTAGTAAAATTTTGAAAAGATTACTCATGCTACACCTTTGCAATTATTAATTGTTACAGTGGGCCAGATTGTGTAATGCCTTCCTATTAGAAGCACAATGGTTTGCTTCTGGGAACATGCCCAAGGCAGAGGAGTACATGAAGAATGCACATGTGAGTACAGGATTGCACGTCGTGCTCGTTCACATGTTCTTTCTCTTGGGTGAGGGAATTAGCAAGGAGACCGTTGAACTTCTGGACAGCAATCCCAGCATTACATCTTCCATAGCCACAATTCTTCGACTCTGGGATGACCTCGGAAATGCCCAGGTAAGAGAATAAGATTAAATTCACAAGCAGCCACACATAATTTGTCCAGTTTTAATAAGGGAGTGATCCCACCAATAATAGATATATAGTGGCCTAAAGGGCAGTGGAAGCGAGGAATAGGACAGTCGCATGTTAGAAGTCAAAGGAAATTGAATTTCCTCTCATTTACTCTACCTTTTGTCGCATGAACCACAGCCATCCACGTGTAAGGGTCATAGTTTTCTCAGAAAAATCGGAAAAATAATATATTAGAGGGAAACCAGTTCTTTCCTCCAACCCTTTCCACACTTTGTTGAAATCAAAAGTTGGGTGAAGTGGGTTGAGAGAACTTCACTTTTATATAAATTTATTATTAACATCATTTTTATAATGATTATATCAGGGCAAGTTAATAATTATTAAAAACATTTCGTAAGTAAGTTTAGTATCTTGTAATTTTCGTTTATTTATTTGTTAAATGTGAGATAAAAAAATAATAAATAAATAAAAATTAGTTTATTTTTAGAAACATATATATGTTATTTATCTGGTAAAAGATGAGACAAAAAGTTAAAATTTTTCATATAATATATATATATATATATGTGTGTGTATATGTTTGCAGCTTTTAAGGTTAACTCACTAACTAGTTAGGATTATCTGCAGGATGAGGATCAAAACGGTCATGATGGATCCTATATTGAGTGCTACAGGAAAGAACATCACGGCTGTTCAGTCGAAGATGCAAAAAGTCATGTTATCAAAATGATTTCAAATGCATGGAAGCAACTCAACAAGGATTGCCTTAACCCAAATCCTTTTCCAGCGTCTTTTATAAAGGCTTCTCTTAATGCTGCAAGGATGGTTCCTTTGATGTACAGTTATGACGAGAAACATCGCCTTCCAAGTCTAGAGGAGCACATGAAGTCACTGATCTTAAATAGTGTTCCCTATAAGAAAATGTAAACAAATTAGACTTTGGGTTTCATAACGTATTGCGCTTTGGTAATGTAATAACCAATGGAAGATGTGAGGAGGCTTAAACTAGTTAGCAATATTTCAGCTTCTTGCACTAGCATTTCCTTAAAATTTAAGTGCTAAATAAATTTTCAAATTTCCTGAATAATATGTAACCAAATCCACTATGAAGATTGTTGCAATATATATGTAAAGAGACAATATAGCCTGGTTTTCCTCTCTTGCTTTCAAGTGCTGATTAATCCAGCCTTGTGTCATCACAGTTATTTGATGCTGTAAGTCGATAAGTCTGCCATTTAACCAATTTCTTGACTAATTCAAGGCTGTTTGAGAATTTTACTTGATCTCAGTGGTTTCAGAACAATACTCCAAACACATAGTAGGTCATTTTAGTGTTTTGGTGGTAAAGTCCTGTCAATAATATGGCAATTAATGGAGAGGTTAAAAGACCTTTTTGGCTTCGGCAAGGTTTTCTCAAGAAATTCTTTTTCGCCTTTCTGTACAAAATATTAAGTTTTTTTTTTTTTTTTTCCTTGTTCTATGGTGACGAGCGAATGCCAAGAAAAATTTTATATCCTACAATATTTTGAATTTGCCTAATCTCGCTCAACTGCTCTACAATTTGCTCGACCAAAATTGTCAAACTTGCACTGTACAATTTTTGCAATAATATTGTAAACATTTCTTTGATGTACGATATAAATTTTAAAGGTAAATTACAAAAACCTACCCTGAGGTTTGGGGTATTACCAAACACATCCAAAAATTTTTAAAAATGATGAATTTGATCCTTAATCACAAACACCGTTTGGGAACCGTCTATTATTATTATTAGTGTAAAAAAAAAAAAAAAAATTTCTTTGTCTCTAACCTCCAGCTCTCTCTCTAATCTCTGCAACTCTTATGGCCGACCACTCGAGTAACTCCATCTTCGAACATCACTGCCACCACAGGTAGTGGTTCTGCTCGTCTCTTCTCTCTCTATCCCACAGATCGGAGCTCTCCCTTCTTTCTGTCTTTCCGATCTCGAGCTCTCTCTAGAAACCAACTCTCCTCACTGAAAATCACTCTTTTCTCTCTTCGATCTCACCGATCTAAACGGAGTAGAGCCTCCATGCTCCTCCACGGTGAACCTCAGCCAACACCACCACAATGATGGTCTCTCATCTCTCATGTCACTTTTCTCTCTCAAACCTGAGACCAACAAACATCTACTCCCTATCCGATTCTCCTTCCCTCAAAACCCCAAACCCACTCTTCGATCTATAAGCTAAAGGGTCCTAGACGACGTGTGAAACCTGGATTGGCAGTATGGAGGATGAGAAGATGAGGGATCCACTGAGAACAAAGGTCTAGTAGCGTGTGGGACTGTGTTCGCCATGAGAGTTTTAGAGATTAGAGAGAGAGAGCTGGAGGTTAGAGACAAAGAAGAAAAAAAATTCTGGCGTGAAGGGAGAGAAGAAGAAAATGAAAAAAAAGTACTCCTAGTATGTTTGCCTCTATTCTATTATGTAATGTGTTAAAATATTATCTTATTTTTAAAAATAAAAATTATTAGTTTACTAATGTCCTTATTATATATATACTTTATTTTTAAAATTATTTTAAAAAATTAATATTTAAAAAAATCAATTTAATTAGGGTACTTTTTTAATTGACTCATTATGAATAACTTTTTTTTAAAAAGTTGATAAATTTATTTAATAGTAGTTTTGTAAACTTATATATTTTTATAAAAAAGACAAGATAATAAATGATGTTCTCTTAAAAAGTTTGACTTTTTAAATAAGACAAACAAATTAAAACGGATAAAGTAATAATAATAGACACGGTTAGTTTTGTAAACAAGTTGAGACAGTTCCCAAAATTGTGTTAGTGACTAAGGACAGAATTGGTCATTTTATAAAACCTTTAAATGTGTTTGATAATACCCCAAACCTCGAGTAGGTTTTTGTAATTTATCCAAATTTTAAATTGCTAATACATTATAAATTAAGGATTTTCCTTTAATTATAAAGAAACTTTTGTCATAGAATTTAGCCAAATGGCTACACACTATGATGGACACCATTACATATTTAGCACCATTGACACGTACTGATCACCACTAATGTCATTAATTAGTGTTGTGATTATCAAAAGGATAAGGGCCACAATCGTATTATCAACCTCGTACGTGCGTGAGAATTATGGCCACATACACAATCATGATTAGTTATTGGTGAATAAAGTATTCAAAGACATGAATGATTTAAAATTTTAGCAAACACAAGAAAACATTTTACAATAAAAAATGAATTTGAGGAAAAAAAAAAAAAAAAACTCTATAACACTAGACCAATTAGACAATTTTCTTAAGAGTATTGTAGGGTTAGGATTTGTGGCCTAAGCCCAAAACAATGAATTTGTAGAGAATGGGTGAAAGAGCTAGGTTGATTATGGAATCGACAACAACTAATCACAACCCTTAAGCATAAACCAACATGAATTTACACGTAAAGACTTGGTGTCCGAAGAGGACATATTATTAATTATGTGGTGAATACAGATCTTAGGGTTACAATAAAGTTTTTTTGTTTTCTTCTCCCTCCCCCCTCCTTTTCTCAGGAGCTTCTTTCCTTTATATAACCTCCTTCCCCATCATCCCCATCGTCCACTTGTTCTTCATCTGTGACTCTACTTGAGTATATGTAACGTCAAGTATTTCCTCTGGCTCTCTGTGAGTGGCGGTAGGTGAAGTTACACTGTTCAGAGGTCTTCTCCACATAAATGCGGCCAGAGAAGTTGCTGCAGTGCCTTAAATGCGATGGTAGCAGCTTTTCCTTTAGATATTTCCTCATTCTTATCTTCTCCAAATATACCCAGAGCTTATCTTGATCGTTGGGGTTGCTAGGAAAATCATTCGGACCTTCCACACGTTTGATCAATCAGTACTATTCACGTCCGAGGAATAAAATCTCCTCGGACGGAAGGTGGTCTCCTCGGACGGCAACCATCCTTCTTTCCGGGGATCCTTCTTCCAGATGGGTCTTGCCCTTACCATCTCCTTTTCTTCGAACACACAGTAATCCTCGCATGGGGCTCTAGGCCCACTATGTTAGATTGGGCCTTTTTTCCCCCACAATAGCCCCTCAAAATTTTAATTTTTCCCTTGCATCTGAGGAGAAAGAATAAGATTTTGACCCGCCATGTAAGGAAAGAGAAATAAAAATAAAAAAGTTTAAAAGAGAGAACTCGTAAATACCCCAGTTTACACGTGCGCGGGCATAGAGACAAGCGCTTCATTATTGCCACTATCAGTTCCGTATTCCCAAAGCGTTGTATTAATAACTCTAGGCGGTGTTTTGTCTTTTGCATCCAACAGTGGATTGTTGATCCAACGGACAGGGTTTTTCTTCGGGATTTGGACGGGATGAACTACACCCTTTCACCTGTTCCTGTATATAAGCTCTCAGAGGAGGTTATTTTTCTTTACTTTACGCATTCTCAGAATACCCAGGGAACTCATTCATTCAAAACCCTTTAAACTTCTTCGATTTTCTGTCTTCTTTCCTTCCAGGATCTACCAAGAGTCCATTTTGAGTTCAGAGATTGTTCTCCACTCTCGTCTGTGTAAGTTTCAGCATCCTTTGGTCCCTTATTTTCTTCTCAGTTAGTATTTTCAGCCTTCGAAACCCGTTTCCTAGTCACTGCCTCAACCATTCTCTAAAAATGGGTAAATTCCAACATCTCGTCGATAGTCCGGCGTTGATTGAGGAATTTAAGCAAAATTATAGCATACCGCGGGGGGTGAATCTGAGATATTGCCCTCCGGAGCGGATACTAATGGCCCGAAGAAAGGGAGAGGTTGTAATCCCAATGATAGCCTTCATCGAAAGGGGAATGACCCTCCCAATAGGTTCCATTACCTTGAACTACCTTCACAATCATAGACTCTCTCATAAGCAGTACGCGCCCAACACCTTTAGGATACTAGGAGCTATCGATGCCTTGAACCAACAATTAGGATTAGGGCTGACCTGGCATGACCTGGTATATATGTATAAGTGTCATAGCTAAAAAGGGGCGGGATACTACCTTAAATCCCGATCCGACATCGTTAAATTGTTCTCCAGCCTTCCCAAATCAAATAAAGGGATGAAAGATTACTATTTAATTGTCTCGGGCGCATGGCATGACGGTATCCACTGTCCGACCGAGCCAGGAGAGTCAGGTGTGACTTCTTAGACTTAGGATTTCTAACAATAGTCTTAGGATCTTCATTCTTCATAACCTGTTTTTTATGCCGTCATATTTCAATCTTCTGACTGGGTTTGTTTGTTTGTTTGTTTTTTTTTTTTTTTTTTTTTTTNAGAAAATCGAAGAAGTTTAAAGGGTTTTGAATGAATGAGTTCCCTGGGTATTCTGAGAATGCGTAAAGTAAAGAAAAATAACCTCCTCTGAGAGCTTATATACAGGAACAGGTGAAAGGGTGTAGTTCATCCCGTCCAAATCCCGAAGAAAAACCCTGTCCGTTGGATCAACAATCCACTGTTGGATGCAAAAGACAAAACACCGCCTAGAGTTATTAATACAACGCTTTGGGAATACGGAACTGATAGTGGCAATAATGAAGCGCTTGTCTCTATGCCCGCGCACGTGTAAACTGGGGTATTTACGAGTTCTCTCTTTTAAACTTTTTTATTTTTATTTCTCTTTCCTTACATGGCGGGTCAAAATCTTATTCTTTCTCCTCAGATGCAAGGGAAAAATTAAAATTTTGAGGGGCTATTGTGGGGGAAAAAAGGCCCAATCTAACATAGTGGGCCTAGAGCCCCATGCGAGGATTACTGTGTGTTCGAAGAAAAGGAGATGGTAAGGGCAAGACCCATCTGGAAGAAGGATCCCCGGAAAGAAGGATGGTTGCCGTCCGAGGAGACCACCTTCCGTCCGAGGAGATTTTATTCCTCGGACGTGAATAGTACTGATTGATCAAACGTGTGGAAGGTCCGAATGATTTTCCTAGCAACCCCAACGATCAAGATAAGCTCTGGGTATATCTGGAGAAGATAAGAATGAGGAAATATCTAAAGGAAAAGCTGCTACCACCGCATTTAAGGCACTGCAGCAACTTCTCTGGCCGCATTTATGTGGAGAAGACCTCTGAACAGTGTAACCTCACCTACCGCCACTCACAGAGAGCCAGAGGAAATACTTGACGTTACATATACTCAAGTAGAGTCACAGATGAAGAACAAGTGGACGATGGGGATGATGGGGAAGGAGGTTATATAAAGGAAAGAAGCTCCTGAGAAAAGGAGGGGGGAGGGAGAAGAAAACAAAAAAACTTTATTGTAACCCTAAGATCTGTATTCACCACATAATTAATAATATGTCCTCTTCGGACACCAAGTCTTTACGTGTAAATTCATGTTGGTTTATGCTTAAGGGTTGTGATTAGTTGTTGTCGATTCCATAATCAACCTAGCTCTTTCACCCATTCTCTACAAATTCATTGTTTTGGGCTTAGGCCACAAATCCTAACCCTACAATACTCTTAAGAAAATTGTCTAATGTTTTTCTTTTGTACTGTTTTTTTTTTTTTTTTTTTTTTTTGGAATGTAAAGGATTGTAGATTATCTATTTTGGTTAATAAGATGGACTTTATTTTCATTTTCGGTGTATGTCACATGACTTATTCTTGCTACAAATAACTGTACTTTACAATTATGGTAATGTAGATAAACATAATCACCTTGTCTTGCTGATAATATATATAACTAAAATTGGTTCCGAAGAGGACAGTACATAAAAGTTGCTGTTAAGTAATGAACATAACAAGTATTATAAAAGTTGGATAGATCTTTTCGCACGTACACTAAGAATATTAGCATAGGTTAGAGTTGATGTTAAACACAATTAAGAATGTCAGGCAAGATTCATTCTAAAGTTAACCTTCAGTATTAATAGCAACACACAAGTATTAACTAGCTAAAAATCACCTGGTCCGAGGGTCACAGGCATGATTGGGTTTAAGTTTAAATACTTAGGTAGAATCACCAAAGGGTGTTAACTAACCCAAATCATCTAGTCCGAGGACTACAAGCATGATTGGATTTAAGTTTAAACACTTAGAGAACCGACAAGGAGTGTTAACTAACCCAAATCATCTAGTCTGAGGACTACAGGCATGATTGGATTTAAGTTTAAACACTTAGAGAACCGACAAGGAGTGTTAACTAACCCAAATCATCTGGTCCGAGGACTACAGGCATGATTGAATTCAAGTTTAAACACTTAGAGAAACGACAAGGAGTGTTAACTAACCCAAATCATTTGGTCCGAGGACTACAGGCATAATTGGATTTAAGTTTAAACACTTAGAGAACCGACAAGGAGTGTTAACTAACCCAAATCATCTGGTCCGAGGACTACAGGCATGATTGGATTTAAGTTTAAACACTTAGAGAACCGACAATGAGTGTTAATTAACCCAAATCATCTGGTCCGAGAACTATAGGCATGATTGGATTTAAGTTTAAACACTTAAAGAACCGACAAGGAGTGTTAACTAACCCAAATCATCTGGTCCGAGGACTACAGGCATGATTGGATTTAAGTTTAAATACTTAGAGACAAGGAGTGTTAACTAACCCAAATCATCTGGTCTGAGGACTACAGGTATGATTGGATTTAAGTTTAAAACACTTAGAGAACAATTAAGAATGACAAGTTATCCCAGTGACCAAAGAAATGATTCGATTAATAATAGTACCTTTTGAGGTTATTTACATTCCAGGGGCGTGGTATTACATGACTATCCAAGTCCTCCAGGAAATATGCCCCAATGTCAGCCCCTGAAGTAATACGATATGGCTCTTCCCAGTTTAGTCCTAATTTCCCTCAGGTTAGGTTTTTCGCAGTGCCAACGACTTTTTTGAGTACCAAATCACCGGGTTCTAGGGGTCTTAACTTTATGTTGGCATCATAGCCCTGCCTGAGTTTCTGCTGGTAATGTGCCAATCAAACCATTGCATTTTCTCTCCTTTCTTCGATCAAATCCAAGTCTGTTTCTAGAAGTTTATCATTGCTGGTCAGACTGAACGAGCTAGTTTTTAGAGTTGGGAACCCCGTCTCCAAAGGAATGACAGCTTCAGCGACATAAGTCATCGAAAAAGGGGTTTCTCTAGTAGATCTGCGAGGCGTAGTTCTGTAAGCCCAAAGCACGTGTGGCAACTCTTCAACCCATTTTCCCTTCGCATCGTCCAACCTCTTCTTCAATCCAATAACTATGACTTTGTTAACTGCTTCAGCTTGCCCATTCCTCTGAGGGTAGGCAGGGGTAAAGTATTTATTCGTGATTTCCAGTTCGCTACAATAACTCCGAAACGCATTACTGTCGAACTGTAAGCTGTTGTCCGAGATGAGAGTATAAGGAACTCCAAAACGAGTAATGATATTCTTCCATACAAATTTTTGCACATCTACGTCTCAGATATTGGCCAGAGGTTCAGCTTCAACCCATTTGGTGAAATAGTCTGTGCCAACCAGAAGGTACTTCCTGTTTTCTGCGGCCTTTGGGAATGGACCCACTATATCCAAACCCCACTGTGCAAATGGCCACGAACTAGATAGTGGGTTAAGAACTCCACCTGGTTGGTGTATGTTTGGCGCAAATTGTTGACATTGATCGCACTTCTTTACATAATCATGGGCTTCTTTTTGCATGTTCGACCACCAATACCCTTGAGTAATGGCTCGGTGAGCCAAAGATCTACCTCCAGTGTGACTCCCACAAATTCTTTCATGCAACTCTTCTAGTAGCGACTCAGCCGTCTCTGGATGAATACATAACAGGTATGGTCCCGAATAGGATCGTTTGTATAATTTTCGGTCCTCGGACAGCCAAAATCTGGTTGCCTTCCTTTGAATTTTGTCAGCCTCCCCCTGTTCTTCCGGCAAAATGTCATCTTTCAAGAATTTGGTTATAGGGTCCATCCAGCAGAGACTGTCTCTGATCTGGTGGACTCGGACTGCATCCCCTCCTGTCCCGGTAGGCTCATGGAAATCCTCAACGAGGATAACTCTCGGTAAACTTTGCTCTGAAGAGGTGGCTAGTGTGGCCAAAGAATCAGCATGTGCGTTACTGCTTCTAAGAACATGTAGCAAGCTGAAAAATTCGAATTCCAACTGCAGACGTTTGACTCAATTCAAGTATCCTTGCATTCTTTCATCTTTTGCTTCAAACTCCCCCTGTACTTGGCCCACAACTAATCTTGAGTCTGAGTACAACTCCACTGCCTTTCCTCCCATTCTTCAGACCATAGACATTCCCATCAATAGGGCTTCATACTCTGCCTCGTTATTGGTTGCACCGAAATCCAGCCTTAATGACTTTTCAATGATGATTCTCTATGGAGATATCAAGACTAGCCCTACTCCAGAACTCTTCCGGCTCGCAGCGCCGTCCACATATGCTTCCCAGCGGGCAGGATCTTGTTGAGAAATCATGCTAACCGATTTTCCAACCATGTCTCTCTCTGTCGTTATTTCTTTTAAGCTGGGTTCTGTGAACTCGGCTACTAAATCCGCAAGGATCTGCCCTTTGACTGAAGTGCGAGGCATATACTTCATATCAAAAGCCCCTAAAATAGTGCCCCACTTGGCTATCCTCCCCGTGTAGTCGGCATTTTGGAGTACGGTCTTAAGCGGGAGTTGCGTGAGCACAACGACAGTATGTGCTTGGAAGTAGTGGGGCAATTTTCGTGTTCCAAGTACTACTGCCAAAATAGCTTTTTCCAATGGCAAGTATCTGATCTTGGCCTCATGTAGAGACTTACTCACACAGCAAACCGGCCTTTGTATACCTTGATCCACTCTTATCAACACTAGACTTACAGCATAGGGAACTACCGCGATATAGGCAAATAAGACCTCATCTGGTTCAGGGCTAGACATAATCGGTGGCCGAGCCAAGTAGTCTTTAAGTTGTTGAAAAGCTGAGGCACATTCTTCAGTCCATTCAAATCCCTTCCACTTGTTGATCAGCGAGAAGAAAGGTTTACACCTATCCGCGGACCTAGAGATGAATCGGTTCAAAGCAGCTGCCATCCCTGTTAACTTCTAAACCTCTTTCGGATTCTGAGGAGGCTGTAGATTTTGAATAGCCTTTATCTGATTGGGATTGACCTCAATTCCGCTGTGTGTTACCATGTAACCCAAAAATTTGCCTGATCCCACACCAAATGAGCACTTCGAGGCCTTCAAGCGCAACTTATGTCTTCTCAGGGTTTCAAAAACATTATCAAGGTCCTTCACATGCTCAGAAATAACTTTGCTTTTTACCACCATATCGTCTATATAGACCTCAACGCTTTTGCCTAATTATGATTCAAACATCTTGGTCATCATCCGCTGATAAGTAGAACCTGCATTTTTCAGACCGAATGGCATCACTTTATAATGGTAATTACCAATGGGGGTAACAAAAGCGGTTTTCTCTTGGTCATCTGGGGCTAACGGTATCTGATGGTAACCTTGGAAAGCATCCAAGAAACTCATCCGAGGATGGCCGACAGTAGCATCTACTAATTGATCGATTTTCGGCATAGGGAAAGGATCCTTAGGACAAGCCTTATTTAAGTCCGTGAAGTCCACACAAACTCGCTACTTTCCGCTCTTCTTCTTTACCACCACAGTATTTGCCAACCATTCGGGATAAAAAACTTCTTTAATAGCCCTAGCTTGCTTGAGTTTCATCACTTCTTCTTTGACTACATCTGCATGCTCTTTGGATGGCTGTCGAGGAGGCTGTTTCTTGGGTACACTCAGTGGGTTGACCCTCAAATGATGGCAAATGAACTCTGGATCCACTCCTGGGGCTTTGTAAGTACTCCAAGCGAATATGTCAATATTTCTTTTAAGGAAATCAATTAGCTCTTCCTTTTCTGGTTGAGGTATCTAAGACCCGATTTGAAAGTATCTTTCAAGATTGCCCCCAATTAAAACTTGCACTAAGTCCTCGCATTTAGCGCCTTCATCAAGATCTTCAACGGGTGATAACCGACCTCTTAACTGCTATAAGTCTCCCTTCGCCCTAACTGAAAATTCAGTTTCGGGCTCGTGTCGTATGGCAGCCACCAAACATTGCCTAGCCGAGGATTAATCTCCGCGGATTTCACAAACACGCCCTTCGGATGGATATTTAACTTTTTGATGCAGAGTGGAGGAAACAGCCCCTAGCGTGTGTAACCAAGGTTTGGCTACAATTGCCGTATAAGGGGAATAAACATCTACAACAATGAAGTCCACTTCCACTACTTCTGAGCCAGTCTGTATGGGCAGTCGTATTTATCCTTTCGGGGTGACCATCCTTCCCTCGAAACTAACTAGGCGAGAACATTATAGAGTTAAGTCATCAAGCTTAAGATTCAACCCCTTGTAGAGGTCAGGATACATAATCTCCACCGCGCTACCCTGATCCACCATCACACTTTTCACATCATATCCCCCGATTCTGAGGGTGACTACCAAAGTATCGTCGTGAGGTTGAATGGTTCCAGCTTTATCTTCGTCTGAAAAGCCTAAAACGGGCGGGACAGCCTATCTAGTGCTCCTCGAATCTTGACCAATATCCGCTGCTGGTAGCCGAGCCCCTAACATAACTTTGGACGGCCAGGACCCTGTTCTTCCTGGCATTGCGAAAATGACGTTAATAGTACCTAATGGAGGTTTCATAGAATCTCTCTTCTCGGACTCAAAATTCACTTGACCTTCTCGGCCACTGAAGTGGTGCAAAAGATGCCTCAACCTGCCTTCACGGACCAACTAGTCCAAATGATCTCACAAACTTCTGCAGTCTTCAGTGGCATGCCCATGGTCTTAGTGGTATTGACAATAGAGATTGTGATTGCGTCTCTTAAGGTTCCCTACCATTTTACTCGACCACCTAAAGAATGATTCATTCTTGATCTTTTTCAAAACTTGATGAACTGGCTCCTTGAACACTGTATTGACTGCATGTGCATTTGTTGACCCCGACTGCCCAGGGAAATCTCTCCGCGACTTATTGTTGTTGTAACGATCCGACCTGAAGTCCTTCCTATCCTAGGGGATAACCTTATCCTTACCCTTCCCTTGCTGCTGATCTTCTTCAACCCTTTTATATTTTTCAATACAATCCATAAGTTGACGCATGTTAGTGACAGGTTTGCCGAACAAGGATGTCCTTAAACCATGATCAGTAGGGAGGCCCAGCTTGAACGTGTCTAGGGCCATTGCATCAAAGTTGCCCTCCATATCATTAAACATCTCCCAATATCTATCTGAATACGCCTTAAGGGTTTCACTTTCACGCATGCTTAAGGATAGCAGAGAAGACAAAGGCCTGGCCACTCTTCGGTATGTGACGAAACGTGAACCAAAAGCTTGAGTAAGCTCTTGGTAGGAATTGATGGAGTCTGCTTTCAGGTTGTCGAACCACCTCATTGCCACGGGTCCAAGACTAGAAAGGAACACCTTGCACGTCAGAGCTTCATCTCTAGAGTAGACAACCATCCTTTGGTTAAAATGGCTCACATGTTCCACAGGGTCCGTTTTACCGTTGTAAATAGTGAAGGTTGGCTGGTTAAAGCGCCGAGGAAGCTTTGCTCCTTCAATCCTGCGCGTGAAAGGTAACCTAGAGATTTGATTCAAAGCCTTGCTCATGGCATCATTTCCCACCCCTCAATGTGATGGCCTTTGAGGTTGCTTCTTGCGAAGGTGTTCATCTTCATATGAAAAAGATTCACTGATTGGAGTTCGAGACCTTTGTTCATAAGTGATGTCTTGTTCGTCACCCGAGTCTTCATCAGAATGCGAGGCAGTACATTTTCTTTTCGCATGGCGCAACTCCCTTCTTAACCTTTCAATTTCTATTTGCATGCTATTCTTCTCTGCATGAGACACATGACTTCCGCCACGAGGTTAACTTTGCTCAATGTGTGTAGTATGCAAACTGCCCTCACGATCTTGTCTCCGCTCCAAATTGAGAAAAGGATCTATATGCTGGGACGCCCCAAATTCTGTCGGTTATTGCCCTGGTTCTGCCATGACCAACTGCTGTTACTTCTCCTCACACTCAAGCTCTCCCCACAGACGGCGCCAATTGTAGGGTTAGGATTTATAGCCCAAGCCCAAAACAATGAATTTGTAGAGAATGGGTGAAAGAGCTAGGTTGATTATGGAATCAACAACAACTAATCACAACCCTCAAGCATAAACTAACATGAATTTACACGCAAAGACTTGGTGTCCGAAGAGGACATATTATTGATTATGTGGTGAATACAGATCTTAGAGTTACAATAAAGCTTTTTTTTTTCTTCTCCCTTATTCCCCCCCTCCTTTTCTCAGGAGCTTCTTTCCTTTATATAACCTCCTTCCCCATCATCCCCATCGTCCACTTGTTCTTCATCTGTGACTCTACTTGAGTATATGTCACGTCAAGTATTTTCTTTGGCTCTCTGTGAATGGCAGTAGGTGAGGTTACACTGTTCAGAGGTCTTTTCCACATAAATGCGGCCAGAGAAATTGCTGCAGTGCCTTAAATGCGGTGGTAGTAGCTTTTCCTTTAGATATTTCCTCATTCTTATCTTCTCCAAATATACCTAAAGCTTATCTTGATCGTTGGGGTTACTAGGAAAATCATTCGGACCTTCTACACGTTTGATCAATCAGTACTATTCGCGTCCGAGGAATAAAATCTCCTCGGATGGAAGGCGGTCTCCTCGGACGGCAACCATCCTTCTTTTCGGGGATCCTTCTTCCAGATGGGTCTTGTCCTTACCATCTCCTTCTCTTCGGACGCACAGTAATCCTCGCATGGGGCTCTAGGCCCACTATGTTAGATTGGGCCTTTTTCCCCCCCACAAATATTATTAGACTAGCTCAAATATTTGGGGGGCCAAGTCCCATTTTTGTAGGCTAATAATTAAAATGTTAAATATTTATATATAGTTAAAATATTTTTAAAATTTTTTGGGCCCCATTCATACATGTAGCTCCACCTCTGGTCTCGCCCTTATGCTCTAGAAGGAATACAAGTGGATGATGAAGGATGACTATTCCATTTCCACCTACCCTCCCCAATCCCAACTCCAATATCTGAAATAAAAGTTGACACAATTTGGCTAAGCTTGAGACCTTTTTAGTGCTTGTTTGGCTTGGGCTGAAAACCCAACGCGTTGCGTTGGCCTTTTTCTTTTTTTGCATGCGTTTGAGAGACAAAGCAGCTACTGTTCATGTGAACAGTAGCCGCAAGGTTGGACTTTTCAACCTTTTTCAGCCAATCAGTGGGTCCGTACACTGTTCACGGGACTCACAAATTTCACTTTTCAACAACTTTTTCATTAAAAATAGGTCCTACAGTACTATTCACATATTTAAAACTTATTTTGCTACAATAGTTTTCAGTTTTCAGTTTCAGTTTTCAGTTTTCAACTGTATCCAAACGGACACTAATCCCAGTGTTTTCTATTATATATATATATATATATAGAACGTAGCTGTATATTCTTCATTAAATAACTTAATGCTCTGGGAGAGAGACTTTTTGTTTTCTTCCTTTTTGAGGGCGAGGGCAACACTAACTCCAATATCTATTTCTATTAACTATATAAAAAGCGGCTATGCTGCTACAGTGATTTGTTACTGTGTAAATAACGTGTTTTACTATTCATCCACAGTAATATTTTGGTGAGTCTCTCTATTTTGTCCGTTTGTAGAGGGCTGAAGCGTTTTAGCTGAATATATAAAACAACCAAAGGGATCACGTACTCTCTTTCTCACTACTCTCTCGAACTCTCCAGAAAACTTCTTTCTCTCTTTTCTCTCTGAAACTCTCTGTATCTCTTCTCTCTCTCTTTTCTCTCTATCATTTCAAGACGACAGGACCAGATCGGCTCTGGAAGAAAGGAAAAAAAAAACATGGGAAGAAAGACCGACTAATTTTTACAGTAAGTATCTCTTTTTTATTTATTTTTCTCCGTTTCTTCGAAATTTCCTTTTTTTTTTTTTTTTTGGGTTCTCAAGATCTATGTTTGTATTTTTTTCCTTGTGGGTTTCAATCTTTGTTTGTTTGCCAATACGGGTGTTTTGATAAAGAAAGGAGATTTGGTTCTCCGTTTTTTCAAAATTTCCTTTTGTTAGGTTCTAAATGTTTAGAAAAATTGGCAAATCGTGAACACAAACTTGTCTAGATATAGATCTTAGAGTCTATAGGTTTTATTAGACAATGCTCAAGGTGATTCAAGTCAAGATTCAAGAACATACAAGCTGCAAGAAGAAGACTTCATATTCTGCCTGGTTCGATCAATCGAAGAACAGGCTCGATCGATCAAAAATCGTATCTGCAGAATTTTAAGTCAGCCCAAACAGCAACTTAAGCCCATTAAGGATTAGGGTTTCAGATCTACTTCTCCTACTATATAAAGGAAACCCTAAGCCACGTTTTTGTAGCTTTTGAGAGAGAGAGAGATTAGAGTGCCTCTTGTGCCTCCTTTTATTTTTAGGGTTTTGTACCCAAACCTCTCTAAATCTTTGTTGCTCATATTGCTGTTTATATGAATCTCTTGTGAGATCTTTGAGGAGTTTTCCTTCACATAAACTTAGGGTTTTCAAGGTAGAGATATTATCTACATCTTGATGATCAATAAGGTTGCTACCATTGAAACTTAAAGAATATCAAGCGTAGGTGCTTGTAGCTGATTGAAGAATTCAAGAAAGAAGGAGTCCGTTGATTCGGAGCTTGCATGGAGTCGTGTCAGTAAGTTATACTGGTAGGTAGCATTAGGAAGTCGAGCAGAGAGCTTGTAAGTCCTTTTGTATGAACTTCGATTCTTTCATAGTGAATTCAGGTTTGCCTTGAGGATAGGTGGGTAAAATTCTCCCCAGGTTTTTTACCGGTTTGGTTTTCCTGGGTGATCATATCTTGTGTTATTTATTATTCCGCTGCTATATTTTCTTGATATGATTGTTTTATTGTTTTAACCTAGAATTGCTTAATTTGACTAAGTAACAACTTGGCTAATTAACTAGGCTACTCAATCTGGTTGTGTGTTAAGGGGTCTAAATTTTCTAACAAGTGGTATCAGAGTAGGTTGCTCTTCTTATTGTAGATCTTTTGATCTAAGAGCTGATCCTTGACCCCTGTTTTCATGGATAATTTGAAGTGTCTTTCTGCTCATGCTTCTGCTAATTTTATTGATGCCTGTGATGTTTTGAATAAAAAGGACACTATTGTTTCTGTTGATTTTTTTGATGCTTTTGAAACTCTTCGTAAGGAATTATCTAAATCTTTGAAAATTGTTAAGAAATTTAAAGAAGAGTTAAAATTGGCTAATCTTGAAAAAGATGATTTGATTGTGAGATTAGATGAGTCTAATTAAAAGAATGAATTTTTGAGAAATCAAATTTCCTCTCAAGATGATTTTTTGTTCCTTAACACCCCCTGCCGTTTCACAGTCATTCTCTCCATCGCAGTCACACTGAGGCTCATGCTCATCCTCATCGTCCATCATCGTCCTCACAGTCACACACCGAAGCTCACGCTTGTCCTCATCTGCCATCATCGTCCTCACAGTCACACCGAAGCTCACGCTCCATCGCCGACCCGATTCATCCTCCTCCTCACCCATCTTCGAAGCCCAGTGCCGTTCATCCATCAGCCTCACCCATCCGTTCAATCAGCCATCGCAGGCCACGCCCCATCGCCGATCTTTCTCCACTCTTCTATGGGTACTTTCTCTCAGCTTTTCCCTTTTTCTCAATTTGCATTTGGGTCTTTCTGTGTGTTTGTTTATGTTGTTGTTGATTCTGATTTGCATTAATTGAAAAGATCCTAAATTTTTTGAAGTTTCGTTTGTGATTGGTGATTTTTTATGGTCTGGGTTGAGGATCCAAGGGGTATGTCGTTTTTTGTTTTAGTTTTTCAATTTTGTGTATTGGGTTATGTCGTTTTTTGTTTTAGTTTTTCAATTTTGTGTATTGGGTTTTCTTTAATATGGAAGATCTTGATTGAATTCAAGCATTTTTGAAAAACTTTTCGTCTCATACTCATGCATTTTTTTTTTAAATAACAAAGTGCTTTGAGGAGTTTCTGCATTAAACTGCTCTGTTTTTCAAAAATCTGATTTTTCCAGACTTTCGATCGATCGAACCTGTTTTTCGATCAATCGAAATTGTGATTAATTTTTTTGGTTTGAGTCTGCCTGACTCGATTGATGTTCGATCAATTCTCGATCGATCGAAACTGAAAAATTTTCAGTTTCTATGTTTTTGACCAAATTTTTTTTCATGCATCATTTGTGTTTAGGATTCACATGCATTGCAATGTTTTTGTATCCATCTTGCAGTTTTGCAATCATATCTCTCATTGTTTTCACACATAGCATGCATACACTTTGCTAAATTGGGTACTCAACTTGATTTAATTGTCCTTAAAGCGCAAACATTAAACACATTTTGCACTAAAATCAAGGAACTTTTAATCTTGGATGGCCACAACAAGATCACACACAATAAAATGTACCAAGTTTAACAAAGAGTAACTTGTGTAGTGTGTGCAACTAGCAAAAACTTGAGATACATGTGAGGTGATATGTGAATAGCAATTAATTACAAAGTTTACAAAATTCATCACATAGATTTTATAAGAGACTATCACCTAAAGAGTTACATCCTATAACTCCCACATCTCCTAGAACAAAAGCTTGCAATCATGTAAGTTTCTTGTATTTAGCCTCTTAATTATGTGAGATGGCATCAAGCCTAATAATACACACCAATTTTATTTATGTGAGATGACATCAAGCCTAATAGTACATACCAATTTTAAGCATTAAGCAATTAAGCCGAGGCATCACCTTATGTTCTTTTTGTGCATGTGCTACACTTTCTCAAGCACAGAATCTTATGATATGCACTAAGGTGTTCATGATTGGCTAGTGAACAATGGTGAGATGGTTATTTATGCCTTTCTCAAAACAATCAAGTCGACAGTCAAATAACATGTGACTTCAAGATTAAGACAAAGTGATAAACACTACAAACATCTTTTCCACACAACATGCACTACAAAGTTTTAACTAGTAAAATGCAATAATTAAGCTCATCCGAGCTAAACAAGGTACATAAACTTGTTATGTAAAGATAAGGTGGCCAACCTTGATTTCAAATCCATGATATGAAATACAACACAAAAATCTTTTTGGTTTAAAAAATTTTATGACTAAAAACAAAAAGCACACTTTATGCTAAATGAACAATGCAAAGCTATGCATGATAGTGTTTAACTAAGCTATAGAGGATACACAAACAAGAAATATCAATTTCTTAATTAACCCATGAGTACATGTACAAACTAGTACATACTCATACAAAATCAGAAATAGTTTAGCACAAACTATTCAAGTTTCTCCACAATGTCAAGTATATTCTAAATTAAGAGAGAGATATCATAACTCATGTAATCCTCAAAAAGAAAAACTAGACACAAAATAAAATATTTTTTCTTTTTGAAATTTTTCAATGTTTTTGGATTTTTTTTTTAATAAAAAAAAACAATCTAAAAAACAGAACAACCAAAAACAAAAACAAGACATGTCCACAAACAATTGAAAGAATTAATTCAGGGACAAGTCAGCAACACTCACCTTGGAGAATCTTTTCTCACCCATCTAACACAAGTCTTCGGCTTTGCAGGTGAAAATCCATGTGAAGCAGAGTATATTTGAGGGATTATACCAAACTTCTAAGAGAGACTGAAATCCTGCAAATTCCTTTCACAAGCCAACAAGCTTAAATTTTTCAAAAGAATATGAAACAATTTATATGGACTTATGGCAGGAGAAATCTCATCACATATCCTAGATTGAAACACAGAATGCTTAAATTTCAATTTATGACAATTAGGACGAATGTGACCGGAGACACCACAAAAGTGACAAACAGAAACAAATTTAGGAACATCAGTATTCCTAACAATAAATCTAGTCTCAGATTTAGGATTTTGCCTCAATAAAGAACAATTTGGTCTAATATGACCAACAACACCACAAAGGTGACAGGTAGGCACAAAAACAGATTTCTTTTGCACACTAGCAGCAGATTTAGACATAGGTTTAGAAACTTCAGCGTTAACATCAAAACTTTTACCTTTGTCTAACCTAGCAAAATAAGCATTTTCTTTATTATTCCTCTTGAAAGGAGGGATATAAACTTTCTCAGTTTTAGGCTTAAGAGAAACAGAAACACTTCTGTTATCAACAACAGGCTTGGTACTAGTCAAATTTTCAATTTTAGTTTTAGATTCAACTAACTCTTGTTCCAAGCTTTTCATCTTCTCATCTTGAGAGGAAATTTGATTACTCAAAAATTCATTCTTTTNAAAAAAAAAAAAAAAAAAAAAAAAAAAAAAAAAAAAAAAAAATTTATGCCCAAAAACACTAAATGGGAAGCTCTAATGAGGCTTGGGTTAGACCCTTTCTATGGCCCCGTTTTAAAAACAGGGCTTTTGTTGTTGTACTACAGCCTCGTTTTTGGAAAACGAGGCTGTAGTTCGTCTGGGGGCCGCGTTTGTAATACCCCCCATTTTTTGTAGTGAATATTCAAATAAATTAAGTTAAATTTATCAAAACTAGGTGGGTAATAACTAAGTTTATAGATATATATATATATATATATAAATTACCACCCTGTCAACTACCATAATTAGGTAGACCACATTGGACAAAGTTTGCATGTTGAGACAAATAATACGAAGACATATTGATGGATGACTGATTAAGCAGTAGATGACGTAATTGGTAGAATAGCAACTGGAGTACAGAATTTTGCAATAATTGTATTGATGGATGAATGATTAAGCAATAGATGGTGTAATTGGTGGAAGAGCAACTGCAGTACAGAACCATGCAATAATTGTACTGATGGATGAATGATTAAGCAGTAGATGGTGCAGTACAGAACCATGCAATAATTGTAGTTTAAAGTCGTCTTTGGTCAAACGTTTCCTCCTACCCTGTATATGGAACATGTGGCTACCTTAAAATTTTAACAAAAAGATACTCTTCCGTACTTTTTGTGTGTTCAAGATTTCTTATCCACGTGATAAACGGTGTGTACCTCATATTTTCACTTACCTACGCGGTCTAATCCTACAGGGGCTAGCGGTTTGATTTACATTTGTTTGTCTTTAATTTGGTGGGTCAATCCTTTTCAAGTACAATAATACCATGTCACTCCGCATTAATTTCTGAAATGTGTAACATTCTCTTATATATGAGTTCGGCTTGTCTAAGCGAAACACAATTGAAATACAATCACCTAATTAATGAAGACAACTATTCTTCAAGTTGAAAGTTGAGAAGGTGACTGAGATATGAGTAATTTTTAAGTATTTTTAGAATATGGAGAATGATACTCTCTCTTCTTACAGTTATGGTGAAGTTCATTCATTTAATTCATGATGTGGTTCATCATGAATGTGAGAAGAATGAGCTTTATTTCTCCATACTTTAAGAGTATTGAAATTTTTTTTCCTGAGATATATGCATGCATTTGTTGAATTCAATGCTTTTGCTAAATGAATTTAATTGTAGGGGGGGCGCCACTTGAAATTAGGTAGTTCAAATGAACCCTTGAACTGGCCAAAAAATAAAATAAATATGTAAAATATTTTCAAAATAATTTTGTTTTCACCCATTAAAATAAAATTTTGAACTCTTGGCCCAATTATTATTTTTAAGTCCAACTTAAAAAAGCTTGAATTGGTCCTCTTGAAAATATTTTAGCCTTTTTAAACACACACACACACAATCTAAAATCTGGAGAAAAAAAAAAGTAAGCCGAACATCAAAGAGTTGAACTCACAAAACCTATTGCTCTAGTTTATGCGATAGACGACATGTTCGATGTTTATGGAAAACTAGATGAACTCACTGTCTTCACAAATGCTGTAAATCGGTATGTATGTTTGTTATAGAATAATACAACTTGCTTTTACCATTACACCACGCTTAATTATTATGATGTCTCTCTTTGCCTATAGTTGGGAATTAGCAGATACTGAGAGGTCGTTTGGTAACGTTATTTTAGTAATGTTGTTTGTATTTTTTGAAATACGTGTGAGTGAAATAGTGTGTGAAAATACGTATAATATTGTTTAAAAATTGAAAAACATTGCTTAAACAACCATACCAAACGACCCCTAGGCAATTACCAGATTCCTTGAAGACATGTTTCGTGGTTCTTTATGACATTACTAATGAAATCAACAATAAGGTCTACAAAAGGAATGGATGGAACCCTATAGACTCCCTTAAAAAAGCGGTATATATATTGACAAAATAACTATCAATATCTATTTAATTTTTAGCCTAAAATATATAGTTGTTCCGTAACTTTAACTCGTAAACGATTTTAATTCATGAAACTTAAAGTGATCACTTTTAGTCCTTAATAACATAACGAGATTAAAATTAACACCTCATTAGTCTGTCAAATATATATTAGAAATTTAAAGTTATCACTTTAACTTTGTTTATGGATAAAAATATAACTTTAAATTTTTAGAACCAATATTCTTCATGGATTAAAACTTAAAAACTATCATAATAGTTTTGGCTTCTATTTCGGTCAATACTCAAGCTTAGAGGTTATCACTCATGTTATACCACTAAAATCTTGATTGTTACAGTGGGCACGATTGTGTAATGCCTTCCTATTAGAAGCACAATGGTTTGTTTCTGGGAACTTGCCAAAAGCAGAGGAGTACATGAAGAATGCACATGTGAGTACAGGATTGCATGTGGTGCTAATTCACATGTTCTTCTCTTGGGTGAGGGAATTAGCAAGGAGACTGTTGATCTTCTGGACAACAATCCATGCATTATATCATCCACAGCCACGATTCTTCGGCTTTGGGATGATCTTGGAAGTGCCCAGGTAAGATTCCACTATTAATAGGGAGGTAATCCCACCTAAGGCATTGCACTTTATGCAATGGCTATCAAGAGTTGAAGAAAAAAAACAACTTTAACTCTTAGCCTTTGAATAAAAAAAAAGTAAAAATATTTGTGTGGAGGAGGGGTGAATTGCTAGAGTGGCCAATCCGATCCAATCCAATCCAATCCCACTAGTTGTCCAGCTCAGAAACGGGAAAAAAAATGTACACAATAATGGTCTATGGTCTTTGATTATTCCTTTTTATTTATTTATTTTTTTTTTTGGGCTCAGTTAATATGTGTCTTTAAGGTATACATTAATCATTCATTTTAAGAAACTTTTTATGAAAAATTCATAAAACTGTCTAAAAAGTTTGTCAATTTTTAATTTTTTCATAAAAAAAAACTTCCAAAAATGATTTACTAATGCATGCCCTAAGGGCTTACATTAGTAAAACCCTTTTTTTTATGGGCGTATTATTATTATTATTATTATTATTAAAAATGGGTTGTTGGAAGCGACTGGAGTTGGTGTCTTCTATCTGGGTGTGACCATAATGATATTCTACCTATTGGACCCAAGCATGAGGGAGCAGGAGATCCAAATGAGTCATAACAATACACCCAATCCTATCGAAAATGCTAGTAAGCATGAGTCGAGAACATGAAATTATTATTATTATTATTATTATTATTATTATTATTATTATTATTATTATTCACTAGTCCTGTTCTGGAAAAAAGAAAAAATAGAACTCAATAATGGTTTGTGGTCTTTAATTATTCCTCTTTATTTTTTTACAAGTCACCATCTATGTCCTATAAAAAAGGAAATGACATTATTTTCTCATTGAAATACTCCACTTTTTGTCTCATTAACCACAACTAATACATGTAAGTAGAGGTGTGTATGGTCAAGTTGAGAGGATTTTTCAACCAAATCCACTATAATGGTTTAAAAAAATAAATAAAAAAAATCCAACCCAACTCACGTGGATTGGGTTGGACTTTTTTTTAATTACTATATTAGGCATTAGAACAATACCACCACAAATAAGAATAAATTTATAACGAAATAATCCTAAGTATAACATCAAACCAACGCAAACTATATTAAGAGAACTTAAGATTAAAATTTTTATTCAAGGCTTAGAATAGGACTAGAAGTGAAGGTAGAGAGAGAGAGAGAGAGAGTAATATGAGATAAGAAGGAGATAGAAATGAGGAAAACTTAGTGTTTAGGTTTTATTTAGGAAGATGGGCAAAAAAATAAATAACAAAATTGGCAGATTTGTAAATCTTATGACCCAAACCCAACTTGACCCACTAAAAAAAAAATTCATAACCTAACCCACCCATCAACTCCTAAAAACTAACTCAATCCAGCAGGTTAGGTTGGATTGGGTCAGCTTTAACAAGTAGGGGTGTGTAAGGATAAGATTTTCCTTTACAAATTAGGAAAGTAACGAAATGATATTACAAGGAGTGTACAAAATTTCCTATATATAAACATTATAGAAAAATGTGTCACAATTTTTTTTTTTTTTTTAAAAGAGGAAATCAAGACATTTATTTATTAAGTGTTAATTTGATATTAATCACGTACAATTATTGTCAAGTTAGTTTGTAAACGTTTTGTACTAAAATTGATATTATCTTTAGCATATTGTTTTTGCCATTAGCTGTATAATTCAACCAACATATATTATGATATTTCCAACGGAGATATCTAAATTAAAAAAAAAAAAAAAAAAAATCTTCAGCATTGTTTGGAAAGTAATGTTAAGTAGAGGACATAGAAAGTAATGTTAAGTTGAGGACATAACTTTTTTTGCTACCATTTAATTTCTGAGTTTGTTAAGATAACAAGTTATTAATAATTAAAAAGAAACATCACTTTGACATAGACCCAACTCTAACACAATTTCTATAATGCACTAATCAAATTATAATTATTGTTTGGCTAAATGACATGTTTGCAATTTCTATAATCATTAACAAAAAGGCTAGGATTAACTACAGGATGAGGATCAAAATGGACATGACGGATCCTATGCAATTTCTTCAGTTGAAAATGCACAAAGGCACGTTAACAAAATGATTTCAAACACATGGAAGTGTCTCAACAAGGATTGCCTTAAACCAAATCCATTTCCAGCATCTTTTATAAAGGCTTCCCTTAATGCAGCAAGGATGGTTCCTTTGATGTACAGTTATGACGACAAACTTTGCCTTCCAAGTCTAGAGGAGCACATGAAGTCATTGATCTCTGAAAGTATTCCCTCTAGCTAAGAAATTGTAAATTAATTATAATTTCGTATTCCACATAACTTATAGCCCTTTAATTATGTTATAACCAATGGAAGATATAAGGAGGCTTAAACTAGTTGGCAATATTCAGCTAGTTGTACAACTCCACTTCAAAATTTCCTGAATAATTTGTAATTAAAAAAAAAAAATCCTGAATAATAAATTAAATAATTACAATTCCTAAAATTCAGTAACAATTTGTAAATTATGCAATAGCTAGGTATCATACACAGTGACTCAATATGCTATGAGATATTGGTTGTATACAGTGTATGCACAAGATGCCAGCTTTTCAAATCCGAGATATTTCTTATATTTCCTAGTGGTACAATTTCTATCTGTATTTTCCTTTAACATGGGAGGAAATAACGTTTTAGTCTCATCCCTGGAAATAGTTTTTTAAACTTTTTTTCCCCCCCAAAAGATTAAAAAAAGAAACAGTGATGGGGATTGGGTTACAGGGTTTGCAAGAGCCTTGGGTAGCACTTTCGGCTGAACTATGGGCCCTCAAGGATGGACTCCTCTTAGCCCTCCAGTGGGGAATTTCATCTCATAGTGTTGAACTAGATGCAGAAATTATAATTGGCATGATTATCAATTCTTACAACAACCAAGTAACGGAACCCATTTTTTCTGATTGCAGGAACCTCTGGAAGACATTCCCCAACTTAACTGTGGAGCATGCCTTCCGTGAAGAAAACCAAAGTGTTGATGGTTTAGCAAAGTTGGGAACCTCTCAAAATTTAGATATTGTGATATTTGATAACCAATCGCCTGTGGTGGTTCCCTTTGGCTTTTGATAAAGCCGAGTTGTTTTGTAATAGACTGATTGTTTACTAGTTTAACATATATCCTGTTTCTACCTAAAAAACCAAAACAAAATAAAACCAAACAACCTTCCAAGTTTTTCGTTACTGCTTGTGTTCCTGGGACATTGTCCTCTGTGGCAAGTAATCAGCTGAATAATAGTCATGCAAGGCTGCAAGTAGAGCCATGGTGACTAAATCACTTTTTAAAATCAAAATTTTGAAAGATAGAAGAGCTAACCATATGCTCAGCAAACTAACAAATTTGTCAAAATAGTATCATCCGTAACAGATATGGATGATGAATGGAGTCATTATTGATTTATTGCCATCCTATTCTTCCACTCTATTAAATGTAGCATCCCTTGCTAATCTAGAAAACAAACTTGTCAACCATTTGCTTGCTTAATACTTTCATACTTCCACAAATTATGAGAAAAGATGCAGCATGTAGTAATATTTCCACAGATAATTTCATTAAGCAAAATTTTAAAGAAGTTCAACATAAAAAAAAGGTTTTTTTTACCAATAAACTCTAGCTCAAACTGCACTTCCACCATCCAAAATAATGAGATGGAAAGGTCTTGGATTTAAAAATCACCCAAGTATGTGTAACTTAATAATAACAAGATTAAAAAATGCCTCTCAAAGCATTAACTAGCTAATGTTTATGGTACAGATGTGTTTATCAAATTTAAGAATGAGGAGGGGCACTTTAAATTAAAATCACAGGAAGACACAGAGGCAAATATAGACACTCGACAAAGCTCAAGACTTCAGTTGCCAGCTCCTTGAAGTACTGGTGAAACATCTTGATATACCAACAGGAAGAACTAGCAGAGACAGACTTCAAAATGGTTCAGATCATATACAAACAGGAAATTCTTCAATTTTTCAAGTAAGAATTTGTTATGATTGTCTATCAATTATTTCCAATTAATTTAAACCTTTGTAAATATCTCGATGGTGGAAAGGCCTAGGTCTGGCTAAACTGATGCAGCTTGCCAAAAACCAACCACTTAATCGGAACATGTGGACAGCAGCTTGCCTCACTGAGCCAAGCATGTCAGACCAAAGGGTTGAGCTCACAAAACCTATATCTCTAGTTTACGTGATAGATGACAACTTCGATATTTATGGAACACTGGATGAACTCACTCTCTTCACAAATGTGGTAAATCAGTATGTGTCTATTATAGAACAGTATAACTTGCTTTTACCATTTCACCATGCTCAATTACAACATCTCTTTGCACGTAGATGGGAATTCGCAGCTACTAAGCAATTACTTGACTCCTTGAAGGTATGTTTCGTAACTTTCGTTGCTCTTTATGGCATTACTAACAAAATCAGCTACAAGGTCTATAAAAAGAACGGATGGAACCCTATAGACTCCCTAAAGAAGGTGGTATTTTGACAAATGATCAACACCAATATATTTTATATGTCAACATTCAATTTTGACAGCGATTACTCATGCTATACCTCTGAGATTGTTAATTGTTACAGTGGGCAAGATTGTGTAATGCCTTCCTCTTAGAAGCACAATGGTTTGCTTCTGGGAACTTGTCAAAAGCAGAGGAGTACCTGAAGAATGCCCTTGTTAGTACAGGGTTGCATGTGGTGCTAGTTCACATGTTCTTTCTGTTGGGTCAGGGTATTGTTAAGGAGACTGTTAATCTTTTGGACAGCAGTCCAAGCATACAGAAACAACTGCTGGGCTATGGGATGACATTGGAAGTGCCCAGGGAACATTACATTCGCATGTAGCCACCCATGATTTGTCACTATTAATTAGGAAGTGATTCCACCTATAGATATCAAGTGGCTTAAAAAACAGTGGTTGTTGATTGTTCTTTCCTAGGACCATATAACAAGTCAACAACTCATAATTTTTGTTAGGCAGTCAAGAGTAAGGTAAGAGTTTCCTTTAAAAAAAAAAAAATTAACAAACAAAAATTTCGTAATTGATATGTTCTGCAACATCTAAGGTTCATTAATCATTAACAAAGCTAGTATTAACTGCAGGATGAGAATCAAAATAGAAATGATGGATCCTACATTGAGTGTTCCAGGAAAGAACATCAAGACATCAGTTGAAGATGCACAAAGGCATGTTATCAAAATGATTTCAAACACATGGAAGCAACTCAACAAGGATTGCTTTACCCCATATCTGTTTCCAGCATCTTTTATAAAGTCTTCTCTTAACGCTGCAAGGATAGTTCCTATGACATACAGATATGATAGCAACCCCTTTCCAAATTCCAAGTCTTGATAAGTACATGAAGTCACTGCTCTTTGCTGCAAGAAATTCTTAAAAGATAAATAAATAAATAAAACAGAAGTTTCAGTTTCTATGAAGTATAGCAATTTTATTCTTTCAGAACCAATGGAAGATCTGAGGAGGAATGTAAAGTAGTTGGCAGTTTTCAGCCACTTGGACATGCAATACCCTAAATTTTAAGTTCTTTAAAATTTTAATTTTTGGAATAATAAATTAAATGATTACACTTCCTAAATCCTAACTCCAGTACTAATTTGAAAAGTAAACATTCCAACAACTGTATACTAGGTGAGAAGAAGACTAATATAGAAAAAAAAAATTAAATGCCTTAGTTATTGACAAATAATTGTTAATTCCTTGTAGTTTAAAAAAATCAAAAAAAAAAATCCAGCAATATAGATATTTAAATTCATTGAAGATTGAATAGCGTACAAATGCCAAAATAACAAGGCTAAGATAACATTTTCACATCATGGTAAACCTGGTATCAATATTACAATTCTAGTCTAGCAATGTCATCACCATCAGCCAAGGTTATACATATGCAAAATCTCATAAAGAGAACAAACAGAATTGAAAAGGCAAAATCAAAAGAGTATCTACTTGTCCAGAGGCAATTCTAGTTTGAAATGGAAATACTTATTTGACTTCCCCAGTTCCACAAGCTCCTTAGCTTTTTCAATCTCTGTCTCCTTGACCAATCCATCTACCACACGCCTCAGTAACGCTATATCAATGCGCAACCTTTGTTTGATAACCTCCACACATAGCTCATGAGCCATATCGAAATCACCCTCTTCACAAAGACATGGAATGAGGGTCATATAAGTAACCCAATCAGGACTACAGTCATTTTTTCGTATTTCATTATACCACCACTTCGCTTCGTCCAACTTCCCATCTTTGCAAAACCCTTTAATCAAAGCATTATAACTGATCACATCAGCTTCAATTCCCTTGCTCCCCATTTCATCGATCAACTTCACTGCTTCTAATATCCTGTTCTCATTAACCATTCCTCGCAACCTTGAATTGTAACTTCTAATATTATGAACAACATTCTTTCCCTCCATCATAGCCCATATCTTCTCTCCTTCCAAAAATCTGCCATTACTATAAAACCCTTCGAGCAGAGTATTGAATGTAAATGAATCAGGCTCCATCCCATTCTTCTCCAACTCATCAAACATTGAAAGCGCAGTATCCAAAGAACCCATCTCACAAAATGCCTTAATAACAACATTATACGAGACCAAATCTGCTTCTATTGACAATTTGGGCGGTAATCCTCTAAAAATCTCATCAACTTTATCGAATTTCTTCGCGCTAACACAAGCAGCCAAAAGGGCATTGAAGGACTTAACTGTACGAGGACAATTCAGGTCAGGCATTTCATCAAACACCTTGTGGGCATGATCAAACATGCCAGCTTTCCCATACAGGGAAATGAGACGGATGGCAAAGCCTTCAATGGCGATTTCTGGGTACTTCTTCTGGGCCTCTAGGATCTCCTCGATCATGGAGAACTTCTTGGCAGTGGCGAGGCGTCGAACCGTGGACTCATAGATGCCGTGCTTGGCTCGAAAGCGGTCAGATTCGGAGGATTTCTTGAAGCTGTCGACAGCTTTTTGGAGTCTGCGTTCTTTGGTTTTTGCGTTTCTGGCTGAGGCTTTGACAGTGTTGGTTTGTGTTGCTGTAGATGCAGCAGATAGAGAAGTGGTGAAGATGCCATGGAGGCGACGGTAGAGCTGGGAGGAAGACATACTTCTTGTCAGTCTAACCGAACAAAGGGTTTTAGACTTTGTTAGTAGTTTCTACTTTTTAGGGTTTTAAGGGTTTTTACTTATGCCACTCTCAAGCTTTGTGTCTAAAGAAATTAATGTGATTTTGGGATGTGCTCAAATTTTTAATTTATTTTCATTATTAGCTTATTTTTGTTATTATTCATGAGTTTTACTACATTTTTTAATATTATTTATGGGTCATAGCTTATTTTTTAATATTTTCTTTACACTTTCAACAAAAAATTTTCAGTTTTAATTAAATAAACTGTTACAAACGAAGACTTTATGCATAATGTCATTTAAAATGAGTAAATCAATTATGAATTTTATGGAATGTGGTTTCTTTTTAATTGATATGCAAAGTTTAGGGTGATTAAAAGAGTTTTGACTTTTTTACGCAATTCATATACTTTTGCGATATGGTGGGCCTTTAATAAGATGTGTAAAAGTTGGTGATTTTTATGATGTTCTTAACAATATTAGTTCTTTTTTGGAGTAGAAAGAATCGGATTCCAAATTTTTTTTTTCCACTTTTTTTAATTAAATTAGCTAAATCTAAATCTCATTTTATGATCTTCTCAAAAGATTAAAAAAAAAAAATCCATAATATGAATGAATCTGAAGGGCCATAATATGAATGAATCTGATTTTAAATAATAACATATTTCAAAAATTATGTTTTAATTATAAATTAATTGCTAGTCATTTAAAAAAAAAAAAAGGAATGAAATCCTTCTTTTTTTTTTTGGGACCAAGAAAAAGGAATTAAATCCTAAAACATATATTTGATCGATATTAAGTATATGTCTTCCTCTCATATCCCATTTGCTTATTATTTTTTTTTTAGCATAATTTGATATTTTGGGAGGAAAGATTTGAACATTGAATATTTTTAATGAAATATTAGGATGTATCCTTTGGAGTTGTCAGTTGAGTTATAAAGCTCTTTATGTTTGTTATACTCTCAAATGTAAAATTTTGTCTTTAAATAAGCTTATTCTCGACTATTTATATGTTGTTTAAGAAATAAGGAACGGAAAAGTATAATTGTATTTAGTAAAAAAAAAAAATCAAAAAGTTGTACACAGTACATTAACTAACAACAAATAAATTAAATTAAAATAAAGAACCAAAATACATTGGGAGTACCTAAACTTTAGCCCATAGACAATTTTAGATCCTAAAGCAATCACCTTTATAATCCTTAACAAAATTAAATGGACTGTTTTTAGTCCTTAAAAACTAAAAGTAGTTAAATCTTACTATTTAACAAACTTAAAGTGATCACTTTCAGTTCTTATGAAGTAATAATGTGTTAGTTTTTTGTTTGGCCACATCTAAGAGATTAAACAATGTCAATTTTAACTTCAAGGATTAAAATCATTTTTAGGCTAATCTTCAAAAACCAATAGTATATTTAAGCTAAGAAAAACAACACTTCTATAATTTTTAGGGTACATTTTCATTATTCCACAGAACACTTATTAATTGTTTTTCTTTTTTCTTTTTCTTTTTTTTTTAATGAAAAAGGGTAAGTGCCAATTTCATTTTTAATGTTTGTCCCATTTAATTTCTGGAATTTCAAATTCAAAAATCAAATAAGAGCAACAAATATTCAAATATATATATATATATATATGCGACTCCTAAGGCTTCATTGCGAGACTATTCCATAATTTATAGCATCCGTTTTGAATTTACCAACAAATTTTATTTCCCAAACTAAATTCACATTTCCTAATATGTCGAATGCAGTTTAACCAGGAATAAAGCATAATTTGCTTAGGATGTGGGTGCTGATTTGAATTTGATCATGAACAGGCAAAGATAACACAAATCTAATCACACTAAACAAGGTCACACAAGGGTTTTGCAAAATAACAAATTAAAGTCGTGATTTCACTAGGCTGGCTAGCCACCCCTTTTGCAAGGGTCCATGTAAACTGTAAAGCCATACATTCATATGATTCACCACCACATAAACCAAATTTGAACCAAATAAGAACTTGCGGGAAAAAAATCTTAAACAGTGAATAGTTAAAACAATATAAAACATAATTGATAACAGATATCAAAGAAGATTAACTAGAACAGAAATTCACTACTCATCTAGAAGACATTTCAAGCTAGACAGGAAATAATTATTCAACCTCCCCTGATACAAGTATGATCCTTGCACTCATAAAAACCATTGCACCACTCAGCCGCTGAAGGCAATTCAGACTAGGACAGCAAAACCATTGCACTAAGCAGCTGAAGGCAATTCTGACTAGGATAGCAAAACCATTGCACTACTTAGCTGAAGGCAATTTCAGGAGATAACGACGATAACTATTTGTCTTCCCAAGCTCCATAAGCTTCTTTGCCTCCTCCATTCTAGACACCTTAACCAGTCCATCCAACACACGCTGCAATACTGCACCATCAACAAGGATCTTTCTCTTGAAAATTTCACTGCACAGTTCGAAGGCTAGGTCCAAATCACCCTTCTCACAAGCAAAGGGAACAAGTATTTCGAAAGTCTTTCTATCTGGGGCACACTCACTCTTCCCAATTTCATCGTACCACCGCTTAGCTTCATCCAAGTTCTCCTCATTAACATACCCTATAATCAGAGCTTTGAAACTAAACACATCAAGTTTGACTTCCTTAGCCTTCATTTCTTCAACTAGCTCAACGGCCTCTTTGGTTTTGTTCACAATGGCCAATCCAAGCAACTTTGCATTGTAACTCCTATTATCAGGAACAACATTCTTCTTCTCCATTCGACCCCATATCTTTTCACCTTCCAAAAATTGACCCTCCGTGTATAACGCATTCAAAAGGGTATTGAATGTAATCAAATCTGGCTCCACACCCTTCTTCTCCATCTCATCAAGCATTGAAACTGCAGAATCAAACGAACGCATCTCACAAAAACCCTTTATAACCGTATTATACGAATACAAATCTGGTTCAATCGACAACTCCTTTGGCAACTCCTTAAAAAGCCCTTGAACCAAAGGAAATTTCTTGGAGTTCACACATGCCCCCAAAAGGGCATTGAACGACAACACCGTGCGAGTGCAATCCCGTTCAGGCATTTCATCAAACACCTTCCGGGCGTGCTCGAACATGCCCGATTTACCGTACAACGTCATGAGTCGAGCGGAGAAGCCTTCTTTGGAGATATCTTTGTACTTCTTTTGGTCTTCGAGGATCTCTTCGATCAATTTGAAGCATTTAGCCCGACCAAGGCGGCGTACTGTGTCTTCATAAATGCCAGTTCGGGTGCGGAACCGTTCAAGCTCGGAGGACTTCTTGAACTTCTCGACGAGGCGTTTGAAGCTGCGTTCTTTGTAGAGATCTTCGGAAATGGCTTTGATGTTAGTTGCTGTTGAGTTTGGTTGGAGAGAGGTGGAGAAAGAGCGGCGTAGAATGCGTGAGAACGACATTGATTTTTTTTGCTTGTCGAGAGGCGTTCGGGGCTTTAGGAGGAGGAAAGTAAGAGAGTAAAAGTAATGAAGATTGAAAGCAAGGCCCTTGCTATTCGGTTTTTTGGAGGGTTTAAGGTTGGGGGTTTGCGTCTCTCAAAAAAAAAAAATAAAGGTTGGGGGTTTGGTGTCAGTGTGTGTGTCGCATAAAATAATAAGTACGGTCACATTTTCATTAGTTATTAATAATGTAAATCCGAGTTAACTGCATGGAATCGAATAAGAAATTTAGGATTTAATTTTGGCTCATTTCAAAAATTAATTTACATTTTAACTTGATAATAAAAAATAATAAACAAATAGTGGATGCTAAAATTTTGAAATACTATCATATTTTTTAATAACAAAAAGACAAAAAAAATGAAAATAATGTTATTACAAAAATCCATTAAGCTCAATAGGAACTTTTTAAATTTTCTAACATAAATGTTTAAGGTTTAAATCTCACCTCTTATTATAACTATTGAATTTTAAAAAAAATTAATGTCTATTTGATATACACTTAATAATTTTTTTTTTAACCTATTGAAAATTTGTTCTAAGGCATTATTTATATATATATATATATATATAAATCTAACACAAACAAGTGTATATCAAATATTAAATAGGTTTATTGTGGATTCTAATACAAACAGATCTATTAATCACATATACCAAATTTAAAAAATATTAAATCTCTATAATCCTTTTATAATGATTTCCTTCATGACTATCATGTTGGCAAGAATCGAAACCTTTGGTACACTAAAAAAATTATTTTATATAAATTTGTTGCAATGAACTCCCTCGAATGAATCTTTGTGGTTTCAAAACAATTTTACAAAGTCACTTTCTTTGACATTACAAGATAAGTTGGTTGAATCGGAAGATTTTTCAGTTTTGAAACAGCACAAGGTTTTTTTTATTTTTTTATTTTTTTATTTTTAATCTTTGCTCTAAAATGACAACCTTTTTCTCACTTAATGCAACCCTTGACAAACTTTTACACAAAATCAAATTCAACCAATTCCTAATATTTGAAGTTTGAACACAAATTTTCTTTTGGAGTTAACACACCCTTGAAAAACTATCAAGAAAATTTATAACTTGTCCCCTACACATAGGGTCTGTTTATATATTGCTTATTGCTAAAAACTAAAAATACCGTAACAAAATAATTTTTAAATGCGTGAATAGTGTCATAGGACCTTGTTTTAAAGAAAAATTTGTTGAAATCCATACTTGCGGGTCCCATGAACAGTGCACGGGACTCACAAAAAAAAAGGCAGATGCACATCTGTTTTCCTTTTCAGTGCAATCCAAACTCAATCATAAAGTTTAAACTAGACAATCAGCTTCTTGACTTCTCTCTAAATTGCAAATACTCTTAATAATTTTCTTCAGATTGAAACATTTTGCTAAAGCAAGCCGGCGGATTATGCCTTTGTATATGACAATGGATTTGACGATGGTGGAGTTAGGGTGGAGAAAGAAAGACAAAAAATGAGAGTGAACAGTAATGTTTTGGGGTCAGAAGAGAAATGACAAAATGAAGTATTGAAGTATTGCTATTATTAGGAAAACATTTACCAATTCACTTTTGGATGAGTATGAAATTGTTCTAGAAAATAAATGACTCTATTTGCATACACACTTAATAATTGTAAGTTAGGCCAAAATGGGGATACGCCCAAAAGTTCTAGCAAAAATGCCCAATTTTTGAAACTATCTAACGAGATGCCCCTATTTTGAAACTCGATTTTCTAAAAATCGAGTTTCAATGTAAAACTCAATTTTTTAGGCAAATCAAACTAAAAAAAAAAGGTGGAACTCGAGTTCCTTATTGAAACTCAATTTTAAACAAATCGAATTTCAAAACAGGAGCATATTACTAGATAGTTTCAGAAATGTGACATTTTGCTGGAATTTTTAGGTGAAAGGGGTATATCCCCATTTTGGCCTTGTAAGTTATAACCACCCACATTCATTTGTACTTTTCAGTCAATGAGACCAATACGAATACTTGTAAACAAACATCAAGATAGATCCATAACACATTGTATTCATACAAATATACAATGATTAAGAGCTACGATGATCTTTTTTTTCTTGTTGGCGTTTGGAGATTGGAAGAGAACTGAGGGTTGAGAGAGTGCAAAGTTGGAGGGAATGCCCCTTGGGTTTTTGGGAGGGTTTAAGGGGTGTGAAAAATTAAACCTCATACATTTAAATATGTCAATTTTTATTTTTATTTTTGGTAAAAAAAAAAAATTGTCAATTTAAAATCCATATTATTATTATTATTATTATTATGCCAAACACTTGGAATTTATGAAACATTTGAGATCATATGTGGGGGGTTTTGTTTGGCACATTAATAAAAAGAATGGGGTTTAAACTTTAAAGTGACAAATGTAAAAGTATGAGGTTTAATTTGTCACAAGGATAAAATTATGTTTTTTTTTTTTTTTACTTTTCCTTAAAAAATCAAAACCTTGGATTAACTATCATATTACGTTTTCATTAGACTTAACAAACCATAAATATGTTTGGAGTAAAATAAAAAGAAATGATCGCACTTGATAAAGGAATTTGGAGACGAGATGGAATATGAAACTTAGTTCTTCAAGTGGTCATCCTCAAAATATTATGGATTTGATGAATATATATATATATATATATATGTAAGGGCGTTTACAATGCAATGTGATGGGAATTTTTCCCTTTTTATCTTTTTCTTTGCAATTCACTGACATGGTTGGATGCCCAAAATCCCTAACCGTGCTGCAAGATAGAGGAGACTGGTAGGTCAGTCAAATCGGTTTAGGCTGGTCAATGCGGTTGGTCATGTCGGTTGGGCCAGTCTACATAACACTATATATAGAAGATATTTTGTTTAATCAATAATCATCCTAACCTATCATTTAATCTAAAATGTGTCCCATAAGCTTTAAAGTTTAAACTAAACAATCAGCTTCTTAAGTTCACTCAAAATTGCAAATAGTCTGCTGTTATACCTAGTTTTGGTGAAATGGAAACATTTTGCTAAAGCAAGCAGGCAGATTATGTCTTTATGTAATTGTTATGACTTTTTGAACTACTCGATCGACAATGTATTGCAGGACATAGTCTTTGTTGAGATGATGGAAGATGGTTTTGATGATGGTGGAGTTGGGGCGGAAAGAGGCGGAGAAAGAAAGACCAAATGAGAATGAAAGAAATTTTTTTGGGGTCAAGAGAGAATGTCAAAGTGAAAATTAGGGGCATTGATTCAACTCATTCCTGAATTGTTTTCTGGAAAACATTTATCAAGCCATTCTTGATGAGTAAGAAATTGTTCTAGAAAATAAAGGACTCTATTTGTATTTAGGAAAAATAATGTGAAGTGTTGCTGTCCTTACTCCTTAGAAAGGACTTCAGTGTACCATTAAGAGCAAGCCAAAAAATAAATGTACTATCATAAATATGAAAGGTACTCGAAATATCCATTGGAAACTAAAGCGTTCACCATTCTCAAACCATCCACATGGTACACTACATGAGACAATCCACAGCCTCTGGCATTGTCATAGTGGCTTATAGGGGATATAATTGTATTTTTCTGGGGGGAGAATATATGCTTATAACAACCCACATTCATTCGTACTTTCCAGTCAACAAAACCAATGCCAATACGTGTAAAGAATTGAAAAAACAAGATGGCACAATTGTATTCAAATAGTGATTAAAGAGCTAAATATTTTGGTTAGGAGATAGATTTGTGTTGTTTATTGAATATAGCTTCATATCAAGCATCTAATTATATAGCTCACTACGACTCCAGAATGGAACATCAATCAACTAATACTAGTTCACTAGTATGATCCTAAATATGATAGATCCATCAATCAACATTGCAGTTTAATGCAAGGAGACAAGACAAACATGAGAAATTATTAGCCATTTCTTATTTTCTATGGCTATAACTAGCAATACATTTCAACAACCCTCTCTCTCTCTCTCTCTCTCTCTCTCTCTCCCCCTCATGTTAAATGAGTCCAGAAAACAAGAATTGTGCTTATTGTTAGAGGATTCCCAAAAACTGTAGCACCATCCAGACTCTCTCTCTCTCTCTCTGTCTCACACACACACACACACACACACATGTTAAACTTGTGAAGGAGTTATATAATAATCATACAATCTCCAATCAAACTAGTGCAAAAGCTCTCTCTCTCTCTCTAACTAACTTGTGGAATCAACATTTATTCTCCACAAAATGGAGTATGTAGGCTCTGCCTTGGATGGATTATTCATAACAAAAGAAGGTAACAGCAGGGGAAGGGTTGGACGGCGGAGGTACAGCAATGACGATGGCACAGAGTTCAAGTCTAAGAACCTCCAAGCAGAGAGGAGGAGGAGGCAAAAGCTCAGTGATAGGCTCCTGGCACTACGTGCATTAGTTCCTATTATCACAAATGTACTACTCATGGCATTTTGAATTCGATATGAGAAACAATCGGAAGCCTATTGCAGCGTCACAAACTCAAAATCTCACTTATCAGATTCCATAACACCCTTAATATTCTATGTTTTTAAATTTCAAGTAATGTGTTTCACAACCATTTTGTTTTTGTTTACAAAAAATGGGAAAAGGGGATTTGAATTTAAGTTATCCTTCATGTGAGAACTAGACAATGCTACTGTAATACAAAGCTCTTGATCATAACGCTTTTGTTTACAGTCAAAAACATCATATGTTTAAGATATATGATTATTTTGCTTGTCTGTAGATGAACAAAGCAACCATTATCGAGGATGCAATTTCATATATTGAGGAACTGCAGAACAATGTGAAGGTTCTTCAGGGCCTACTTTATGAAATGGAAGCATCATCTGAAGAGGGAGCATTGCCAAGAAGTGAAGAAATTGATCCTGCCGAAGAGATGAGGAAAAGTGGAATTCAGGTTAATCAACTACTAGCTAATCAGTTCTATTGGAGTCTTAGACGCATAAAGTTCTTTTAAGCATATATAATTGATGATTCTTTTTGTTGATTTTCTTAGGCAGAGGTTGAGGTCACCCAAATTGATGGGAACAAACTTTGGATAAAAATCATCTTCGAGAAGAAAAGGGGTGGATTCACAAGACTGATGGAGGCCATGACTGCTTTTGGCTTTGAACTCATTGATACAAGTGTTACTACCTCCAAAGGAGCAATGCTTGTTTCATCCTGTGTTAAGGTTTGTAAAAAGTAAAAACAAAAACTTTGGTGCCACCTTTCCAAAAATACTTTTTTTTTTTAATAAAAAAAAAATTAGTATTTTCTCCTTTGTACTAGCATGGTATCAAAACAAACTCATATCTAACTAAAAAATCAAAGTAGGTACATACATGCAATGGTAACAAACTTAGAACCAACAATTAAATCAAACTGCAATTCACTGTCACAACGAGTTGTCCTACACTTTTCCTCAGTTTTGTACATGTACTTTCATAAGTTTTAACTGATAATGCTTATTTATTGTAAACTCCTTGTACTTTCAGGGAATTCATGGTGAAATAAATGTAGTCCAGCGCACCAAGGAGTTGCTGCTACAGATCATTAATGGCATATAGAGCAATTGGGAGTATTACTGATCAGTCATTGAACTGACAAAATAAATGTGCATTTTGTGTTGGTTTCTAGTCGATTTTCTGTTAATACCTTAGTTATTACGTTTGGTGGCATGTAAGACAAGGCTTATTTATGCATTACTAAGAGAAAATGCTTGTCAAATCCACATGTTGGTGGAGAAAATTTTATCAAGTAAACACTAAACAATGCTTGTGCTTTCCGGTTGTGGATCACTAGATCTCTATTTCACCAATTTGGGTTTCAAATACTTGATAATAAAATAAAATATCACCTTTTTATTTCATGTTTCTGCTTGAACACATGACTTTCAAGTTGCAATTCATAGTATATTCCAACTATTGACAGTAACCTAAAAAATATCAGATGAAAAATTAGTTTTCTTTAGGAGGATTACCATAAACTAGTTTTAAATCCAATTAATAACTACAACACAGAACACATCGTTTAATGATAGTGATCGCGATCTTTCACATATTTAGGGGGTGTTTGGTAGAGTAGTTTAAAAATTGTTGTTTATTGTTTTTTGAAATACGTGTGGGTGAAAAAGTGTGTTGAAATACGTGAAATGCTGTTTAAAAACTAAAAAATGTTGTTTAAAATGGCAAACCAAACGGGGCCTTAATCTCGGAAAGTATTACTGTATTATCTTTCTTAATTAAGCATTTGGGAATAAAAACTTGTTCCCCTTATTTCTTTCCTTATTTAGTAACTCAAAGCAATAATGCTTCTTCCTCAAAACTATAACTTTTAAATATAAAAATAATTTATGAAAAACATTACAGGTTTGGGCTTGAGAGTTTTTCGATTCTGTTTTAGGTGAGAAAACCATGTACTAGAGTTAGAGTTATTCTAATAGGCACATAGAAATTATTGATAAAAAATTGATTTTATTACAAAAGAAACTTGTAAGGGTGTCACGAAAAAAATGAGAATTACAGTCACTCTCATAAAACTTTTCTTTAATTTCTATTTGCTTGATATAACAAAATAACATTATAGTGATGATAAGTAAAGATGTTTTGTCAAAATTTTTTATAGTGCTTTCAATAACATTCGATCAAGCAATTATTATTTCTCGTATCCGATATATGAATTCTCCTCATAGTGCATGAGTTCCACCCTCGTAATGCATTAGACCAATAAGATAATGGGAGTCATACACTATAAGAGGTAGAAGGTATATATTCAAGGCCTAAGATACCCTCTCCTTGTCAAGAGCATTGAACACAGTAAAAGCGATATATGAAGTTGCAAGAAGCATTACTGGGACAAAATTGGGAAATGCCCTGTTTGGGTAAAAATAGCAGCATAATGCCCTTTTCTCCAAACTATATAGGAAAATGCCCTTCTTTTGTAACTCGATTTTCTCAAAATTGAGTTAGGCCCTATAGCGGCGTTTTTTAGGAGCCTATAGTGATGTTTTTAGGACCTATAGTGGCGTTTTTTAACTCAATTTATAAGAAATCGAGTTATAGGTAAAAAAAAATTAAAAAAAATTGCCTATAACTCGATTTTATGGAAATCGAATTACAAAACGTCACTATAGATCCTGAAAATGTCACTATAGGTCCTTAAAAACGTCGCTATAGGGCTCCAGAATTTTTTTTTTTATAACTCGATTTTGAGAAAATCGAGTTACAAAAGAGGGGCATTTCCCTATATAGTTTGGAGAAAAAAGGCATTATGCTGCTATTTTTACCCAAATGAGGCATTTCCCAATTTTGTCCAGCATTACTGTGATACCTATATATATTCAAGCCAAAAAGAAAGAAAAGAGATATCAATAAATATGTTTGTAAATGATTTTGCAAAAGGCATTACCATTGACCTCTGTTACGACAACCTTAAAGTTGTTAAGGCGGTTGTGGTCACATAAAAAGTTTAAAACATTTTGAGAAGGTTCATTACTTTGCAGTTTGCATTACTATCAATCGTTTGAAGACTTGAAGCGAAGTTTTCTTTTAATTATTTTGGAGTTTTAAAGATCTAAGGAAAATAGAAAAACTATTAATTCTTATGAAAAATGAAAGAATGTAGTTGAATAGCTATTGACGGGATTGACGAATTCATTTACTGAAGACGACGACCATAAGTCCAACGAAGACATCCCTGAACGAGCAAATTAATACCCACTGACAGGACTGACGAACTCATTCGCCAAGACGACCTCAACAATACAGACGAGGGCATACTTGGACGAACAAAACCAATGCCCACGTCACTGACGAGGGTAAAGCCATCCATTCAATACAGCCAATTAATACATAGGACAGTTACAAATCCAGCTGTGTGAGCCATTGGAGCACATTGAAGCCACATTATGAGGCACGAAACGTTACTAAGAAGAGCATTAATACCACCTTAATTGCCCCAACGGCTAGGAGCTGTAACCGCATATATAAAGCCTCCACATTGCCAAGTGCAAGGTACATACACACATAGACACTAAGAGATCTCTTTCATTTTTGTTCAATTACATTGTTTATTCCCAAGAGAGCTTCTTATACTGACTTTGGCATCGAAGGCATTGTGGCAGGCACCACACCAGTGACCACCTTTGAGAGTACGTTCATACAGGTTAAGGATTGCTTCCATCTGACCAACTCGACTGACAAGCTTACGGTTCATCAGTATAACTCTACTGACGAACTTACACTACTGACGAACTTATTCCACTGACGAACTTACTTGACTGGCGAACTTACTTAACTGACGAATTTACGCTTCATCAGTTTGGCGCCGTGTGGGAACGACATTTTCGTGTTCAATCTCGAAAAAGTAGTTTCCGATCAACTATTTCTCTTAGATGGAGTCTAATCATGATTCCGCAGCCCTAGAACAACAAGTTCAGGCTCTTGCAGCCACCGTTGAAGAACTGACCAGACAAAATCAGGAAATGAAGCTACGGCTTCAGCAAGAGGAGAATCGGTCTAAGGGGAATCAGGATGACGAGGGAGATAGCCATAGAAAAAGTGACCATCGAAGGCCTACTCTTCCAACCGAGTAGAACTCGGACTTGCTCCAGGAGATGAGGAGGGAGATGGACGAACTTAGGAATGCCATCAAGGAAAAAACAGAGCGAAGTGTGGATCGAATGGTCAGGGCAACGGATTCGCCGTTCACCACAGCAGTCCTTAACTGTCCAGTACCGTCGAAATTTCGGCTACCTCAACTTGAACCCTTTGATGGCTAAAGGACCCTCAGGATCGCCTTAACACCTTTAAAATGACACTAGGACTCCAGCAGCCCCCAGACGAAATATTATGTCGTTCCTTCCCAACTACTTTCAAGGGAGCTGCAAGGGAATGGTTCACAAAGTTGCCAACATCTTCCATTGACACCTTCGAGCAGTTGAGCAACGCCTTTCTGTGTCACTTCATTGGAGGACAACATCCAAAGAGGACCGCGGATCATTTACTCACCATCAAACAAGGAGAGAAAGAAACCTTAAGGTCCTATGTGAAACGCTTCACTCGAAAAACCCTGGAGGTGGACGAAGCTGACGATAAGGTGCAGTTGACGACCTTCAAAGCAGGACTGCGATCTAGGGAGTTCGTTTCTTCACTCGCAAAAAATCCTCCAAAAACAATGGCAGGGATGCTCCTGAAAGCACAGAAATACATGAACGCAGAAGAAGCACTGGCTGCCATAAAGGACGTGGAAAAACCAGGGAACAAGGAAGAAAAAGGAGGACGAACGTAGAGGACAGAAAAGGGACCGCTCAGATCGTCGGTTCAGTGACGAAGGTAAGTCTAAATGGGGTTTCTCCCGTCGGGGTTCTCGTTGTGGTTCCGTAAGCCCACATGGGAAGGACCTTACCGAGTCACCCACTACTCCAGACAATGTAGGTATCACCTGGAAACCCTAGACGGACAGAGGCTCTCGAGGCCATGGAACATCGAGCACTTGAAGAAATACCACTAACAGATGTAACAGAAAATGTATTCGTCATTGAAATTAATAAATGAACTATTTAGCTAATGTCTCCATAACAAGCAGGTCTGAGCAGCTACAAGTCTCAAAAATGGCTAAGTAACAAGATTCCGCCTCGAAGGATGTAAGTTACTGATGATGACAAGATCCCTAAAAGGGTGTAAGTCACAAAAGCTGATAAGTAACAAGATTCCGCCTTGACGGATGTAAGTTACTGACGATGACAAAATCCCTAAAAGGGTGTAAGTCACAAAAATGGATAAGTAACAAGATTCTGCCTCGACAGATGTAAGTTACTGACGATGACAAGATCCCTAAAAGGGTGTAAGTCACAAAAACTGATAAGTAACAAGATTCCGCCTCGATGGATGTAAGTTACTGACGATGACAAGATCCCTAAAAGGGTGTAAGTCACAAAAGCTGATAAGTAACAAGATTCCGCCTCGACGGATGTAAGTTACTGACGATGACAAGAGCCCTAAAAGGGTGTAAGTCACAAAAGTGGATAAGTAACAAGATTCCGCCTCAACGAATGTAAGTTACTGACGATGACAAGATCCCTAAAAGGGTGTAAGTCACAAAAGCTAAAAATGGCTAAGCCAAAAATGACTTAATAGGGTGTAAGTCACAAAAGGTATTGACGAAGTTATAGACAAAAGGTACTGACGAAGAGAAGGGAAGGAATTTAGAAACAAAGGTTCAAAAAACTGAAAACTAGCAGTAAACCCAATGTTCACATGAATTGGAGTTATTTACAGCCAAAAGCTTTCACATTCTATGGTCGTCATTACAAGTCTCGACGACCACAAAATCGGGGGCAACTGACGGGACTGACGAACTCATTTACTGAAGACGACGACCATAAGTCCAACGAAGACATCCCTGAACAAGCCAATTAATACCCACTAACAGGACTGACGAACTCATTCGCCAAGACGACCTCAACAATACAGACGAGGGCATACTTGGACGAACAAAACCAATGCCCACGTCACTGACGAGGGTAAAGCCATCCATTCAATACAGCCAATTAATACATAGGACAGTTACAGATCCAGCTGTGTGAGCCGTTGGAGCACATTGAAGCCACATTATGAGGCACAAAACGTTACTAAGAAGAGCATTAATACCACCTTAATTGCCCCAACGGCTAGGAGCTGTAACCGCATATATAAAGCCTCCACATTGCCAAGTGCAAGGTACATACACACATAGACACTAAGAGATCTCTTTCATTTTTGTTCAATTACATTGTTTATTCTCAAGAGAGCTTCTTATACTGACTTTGGCATCTGAGGCATTGTGGCAGGCACCACACTAGTGACCACCTTTGAGAGTACGTTCATACAGGCTAAGGATTGCTTCCATCTGACCAACTCAACTGACGAGCTTACGGTTCATCAGTATAACTCTACTGACGAACTTACACTACTGACGAACTTATTCTACTGACGAACTTACTTGACTGACAAACTTACTTAACTGACGAATTTACGCTTCATCAGCTATGAAGGATTGCTATGTTTGTTCGGCCATAATATTTTATAAAAAATAAATCATTTTTTAATAAGTATTTTTTATAAAATTATCTCATTTTCTTATATTTGGACCAGAGAACCATATTGAGTAAAATAAAATAAACTAATATTAATATATTTGTTTAAATCGTAGGGTTTTAGGGTATGAAAAATTTACAGTTATAACCCTTAACAACGCGAGGTGAGGCGAGGTGGGTTTAAAAAGTTTAAACCCATTCCCACCCTGCCTCATGATGCAGAGCTAAAATTTTGCCCCATCCCCACCTCACCGCCTTTGCGGGGAAGGGAAAATTAGCGCTGAGCGAAGCGGAGAGTAGCAGGTTAAGCAGGACGGGGGAAAATTGCCATCCCTATGAAAAATTATCTTTACACAAGCTTTTCTATCTAAACAAACGTAGCATTTATTTATTTAGTAAAATTAAATAAAGATTCATAGGGAAAATAAGAGGGGAAAAAAAAAAGGAATGAATGGATAATTACAAATTGTAAGGCGAGCACAGTATGTTAAAATATCCAATTTAGGTGTTAAAATATCCAAGATAGGCAAAGCTAGTTTGTCTAACTCTTCCGAAAAAGACTAATGGAGTATTAAGAAAGAGAAAGCCCAAGAAAGAAATGGAATCAAATCTCTCACCCCACTTGTATGGAAGATCCGCTTTTGGATAACAGTGCTGTCATTAATTTGGTTTAGAGATTTTTTTATATTTTTATTTTTTTTGGAGATGCTATTTGGTTAGCATCCACAGCAGTAGAGCTAAAAATTTAGCTATTTAGTTCTACCAAAATAATATAAATATCACAATAAAATAATATATCTACTACAATAAAATAATTCATCTCACTACAATAAAATAATATATTCATTATATACAACCATTACAGCCACACACACACAACCACAACCACCACCACCACAGCCCATAACAAAGAAAAAAAAATCAAGCCCACACCCACCAGACGCACCAGGCAACACCCACACCCTCCACCACGAAACCCACCCGAGCCACCACCACGAACATACCGATCTACCCACAAACCCACCCACAACCCAACCACCCAGCCACCCACCAATAAGCCCAACCACCCACCGACACCGATCTACCCACACAACCATAACCACCAACGTCGATCTACTCCATTCCTCACTAGGTAATATATCCACTAATGCCGGCGAACCCAACCACCCACCGACGCTAATCTACTCACACAACCACAACCACCACCACACCACAGCCCACAGCAGCAAAAAAAAAAAAAAAAAAAAAAAAAAAAAAAAAAAAAAAAAAAAAAAAAAAAAGGAAGAAAGAAGAAAAGCTAGAGAGAGAAAAAGAAAGAAAGAGAAAATATTTTTTAAATGAAAAAGGAAAGAGAAATTTAATAAAATTATATATATATATATATATTTTTTGTTTAGCTCTCATGAATTGTGCACATCTGTCTATAGATGTGCATTGTAGCAATGGAGCTAAAAAAAATAGATTTAGCTCCATTGTTGGAGCATGATTTTGATGTTTGAGCAGCTAAAATATAACAATATGGCAATATAGCACCATTGCTATGAGTGTTATAAGTGATAAATGGAAGAAATACACAGCCTTTTGGCATAACAGTGATTATATCAAGTTGGCATGAAAAAACGTAGATACAAACAGCTATACACATGAATCAACTCTAAGTTCAACATGGCTATCACATGCCACTTTACCAAGGATTCTAAGCTAAATGTGTCTTGACTAACGACTGGGAATGGCAGATGGCTCTTTTATTAGAAGAATAAACTCCCAAATTCTAATTTTTTTTTTTTTTTTTTGAAAACACAAATTCTAATGGTTTTAATAACCCAATACATAATTAATCTCATATCATATGGTAATATTGTTGATAGGATCAATGAAATTAAGAGAAAATGTAAATGAAAAGCTCTCTCTCTCTATATATATATATAAATAGCAACTAACCATCTTCCTATGGAAAAAATCAACTAACATTCAATACACCTACTAAGTCATTTCATTCTTTTCAAGCCTAAGCCTATCCAAGGGCCAAGGCTACCCGCTTGAACCTCTCAAACACGTCAACAAAAATCCGTGAAAAGATCTCATACCATATATACAAGTGTTCGCCAAATTCATGGAGCAAAAAAATGTCATTCACTTTCACTCATTCACTTATCCTTCTTCTGTAGAGAAAATGATGTTTTACATTATTAATTATTTCAGAATATCGCAAAATAACAGGAAAACCTTGTCCATACTCCATATCATAATAACCAACAAAAATTACAGGCTTAGTATTAAAAAAAAAAAAAAAAAACCACCAAAATTTCTTTAGATACCATCTAGTTAAAGAATCTAATGCTAAAATTCCGAAAATTTTGCAGCTTAATTTCCAAATCTTATACCCAATTATCCATTTTTTACAGCCCTAAACAACATCTATGATCTGTACTCCAAATTTTCCTCTTCCAAAAATAAAAAAATAAAAAACAAAAACAAAAACCCCAAAAAACAAAAAGAGAAATAAAATATGAGACAAACAAAAAAGAAGAGAACTCCATCTCTCTCATATGAAATAGTTATCTCTCATCTTTGAACTTGAAATCCCATATTCATCTTCCTGCTATTCTTCTCCAATATCAGGCCTGCACTCAACATTTAAATATAACGTTATTCAAAGAGACAAAATTCAACAAAAAGAAGAAACTGAACATTTTAAAGTAATACTTTTTTGGGCTAATTACAACTTAGAACTTATCCACATGTGGTTTGACCCACATGTGGTTTGACCCAAATTAAAGTTGCCTATCTATCATTTAAAATTTAGCATTTTACACATATGAGCTCTGCTCCGTTAGGCTTCCGGTACCTACCTCTCCATATTTCATTAAAAACACATTTTAATACAAATACATAACACAAAGCAGATCAAAAGGTTAGGGTTTGAAGATAATTTTTCATACTAAGTCAACTCTCCCTTAAGGAACTACCCATTTATCATAATCACCATTTGAATCCCCTACAAAGCTCACTTTGAATCACCACCAAGGGTAAATGATTATTCTTGCTGGATTTCACGACTTCAAAATCAGGGAGTGAAAAACCAAGTGTCAACATTAATGGTTTTACTTGATTTTGGATTTAGTTTTTGACTTTTCTATGATTCTTGGTGGGTTTTGGTCATTTTTGAAGAAAATGAAGAGAAAGAGAATTGTGTTGAGAAAATCGATATGGGTCTTGAATTTGGGTTGGATACCTTTTTGTGTCTTGTCTTTAGTGGAGTTTAAGCTCTCTCTCTCTCTCTCTAACACACACACACACACACACACAAACCCAGCCAAGATTCAAGCTTTATTTTCATTTCTTTTTTTTTGTTTATCTTCAAAGCTAACATCGGAAGTTTGCTTCATTTTGATATACAATCTGTATTTGTTTGAATTTCTTTTATGTAATGTTCATCCATCTTTTACAAAATTTTAAACCCTAGCTTTTTGATCCATTTTATGTTATGTTTTTTAATTAAAATCTGTTTTCTTAACGGCAAATGCAAAGGTGGGTTACAGAATCCTAACAGAGCAAAGCTTAAAGTGCCAAATTTCAATCCACAGACACAGAGCAAAGCTTAAAGTGCCAAATTACAATCCAAAGGCAACTTAAATTCGAGTCAAATCACAGGTGGGTAAGATGTAATTAGGCCTACCTTTTTTGTTAAGAAATAATTTTACAGAATTTTAATCAGGCTGTTTAATCAAAAATACAAAGACACAATTTTCCAAAATTTTCCGATCGGGTTTCTCAGCAACCAAACAGAGTAAAAGTGCCCGAGGAAAGAACAAATTAACAGACCCAGAAAGGGTTTTACCCAGATCCAGAATCAAATAACAATTCAGAACCCCAGTACAAAAAAAAAAAATCAGAGAAAAATTTAGTACCTTGAGGCTTACAAACTGGAGGATCTTCAAACAGAGAAAGAGAGAGTTGTTTATGAGCAACACCAATATCAAACAAAATCAGCCCTGAAGACGGATCATTCACTATGATATCTTTCACTGGCAGCCATAGAAAAAGCTCTTCCTGACTCAGACCCTCCAACCCTTTGAGCCCGCCAAAGCTGAGGTTAGCCCTGATTACGCTATCAAAGTGTACTCTTGTCTCAAACTTGGCTAAGCATGGCTGGTCCAAATGAACCTCTAGAAGACCATTTTGGTCTAGACTGTATGACTTTACACTGTCTGGGAAAAGCCCAGCCGGAAGGCCTTGGCTTTCAAGAAGGTTGTGGATGGAAGAGGTGGCTGTGAGAGGAAGATGGAGGAGAAGAAAGATAGTGAAGAAGGACATAGGTGTCAGAGACATTGTCACAGAGTTCTATTGGATGAACACACTCTGGTTTGTTTTTGTCTTTAGGTTTAGGTTTTAAGAAGAGTGTGTTTTTATTTATTTATTTCTTTTAAAGGTTAAGTTTTCAAGGTTATTATTGGAAGTGGGGGCCAGAATGTACCGTCTTTGTTATGGGTTGGCATGAGATATCGACCAAATTACCCTTTGCTAAATTCAGATTCTTGTTAAGGAATGTGTATAAAATAATGTTTTGGTTAAGGGGAAAAGACCTTAATAGCCAAGATTTGGTGGAGTCAAATTTGTTTCACCGGAAGTGTTTTATTGGTGTAATTTTATTGGAAGTAGTGGTAAATAGTGTAGTAAGTAGTTAAAGACCTATTGGTTTAACTTTAGCAATTGTATACAGTAGAAGACTTTTTCAACTTCAATATAATTATGTTTCACAAAAACAAAACAAAATTTTCATAGAATTGTTAACGACAGATTTTAATATTTAAATATGAAAACCAAAAATTATGGGCAAAAAAAAAAAAAAAAATTGGTTTGATAAGTGATTTTTTTTAGGAGTGTTTGAGTTATATTTCTTATTTTAGGATGTTTGAATACTGAATTTAGAAAACTCTTACTACTAGTTTTCAGTTTTCAAATAATATTAACCAATGAAACTTTTATAAATATCACTATACACCTTTGACGTGATGGCCATTCACAGGTATAAGCGTTTGGAGTGTGGAAGGTAAGAGTCAGGCTTTAAGCCTCCAGAATAAAATTTCATATGTATATACACTTAAATTTGGTTAAAGTAAAATTTCTATCTTGTATAAAAAATAAAAATAAAAAACTCTCCTACCTCTTTTTTTTTTTTTTTTGAGAAACAAACACACACACAAAAGAAAGATGGAAATAGGTTCTAACACAAAAATACATCACAATTTCACCCAAAAACATTGATAACTTTTAAGAAATGGTGTGACAAGTTATACAACGTGATAGAACTTTCTCTCTCTTCAAAAATATTGTTCCAAAATTTGAAATAGTACAACACCAACAAAGAAGTGAATGGTGTTAGGTTGGTGTGTTGGGAAGGATGAACTGCAATTCACAACTATCTATCTTGCGGCAATGTGTTTGAATAATATAATGCAATTTTTCCTTTTCTCCTTTTAGGTGCCCTATTCTTAAGCTAAGATAATTCTTTCAATAATATTTAATATTTTTTTTATCCAAACTATAATTGGTAATTCCATTATGGTTAGCAAAAAATATCCTATCACTCAAGGGCAAAATTTAATAATAAAGATAATTTAGACATGATATTGGTTAGAGGATTTACTTATTTGGTTAAAAATATAATTGTATCTAAAAAAAAAATTATAAAAATCTAATTTAAATAAACTAAAAGAAGAAAATTGTAAAAACCTGATTGAAACGTATAATTAGTTCTGAAGCAAGAAAAAAGAGGGTGGTCTAATAAATCCAAAAAAAAAAAAAAATGCTGATTTGGTGTGAGACAATTGGTTTAAGGCTGAAGTATTAAAATAAAAAGGGTTAGAGAGGAATCTCATCGTGTCACAGCTCACAAGGACACCAACTGTACACTCAATAGTCAGCAGACACAGCCACAAAAATACAAGAAGGGAAGTTGCTCATCGCAGAGGGTGAAAACTCCGAGGTTTGAACTTTTGCCCCAAAAAATAATAAAGATTTTAATTTGATTAAAAAAAAAAAGAATAATGGAGGACTTTTTAATTTCGAATATTTGTTTGATTTAACAGCCAAGTGTATTTCAATTTTTTCAAAGTGAAACAAAATTTTTGTGATTTCAAATTGTTAGTTGACATATCACAGTCATATGAATGTAACCCATAGATGATAGAGCATACTAAAGAAAAACTTTGTTTTATACAAAAATTATATATATTCGAGTATGTTACTACAATAGGACGCTCCATATGTTTAAACTATAGTTAAATATATATATATATATATATCAATTCTTTCCTCTCCAACTTTGACTATTACTCATAGTCCTTTAAAAAAGTTTTGCAGTTTAATAATATTGTTCAACCCTTTCTATTCCCCAATGAGAATATTTTTATTATTTTTTATTTTTTGTTTGAGTGAAAGATTCAAATTGGGTACTTACATATTTTCACAATAAAAAAAAGTACTCATGTGTTCCGCTCCAATTTTCAAATGTGGCAATGGTCATGCAGTTATTTTAATTTTTTTAAAAAAATTTTTTTAGTAAATAGTAATATTTATTAGAACATACACAAAAATAATAATACTAGTATTTTAAACAAGGTTTATAATATATTACATTTTAAAAAATATTAGATGTACAACTTTGTTCACAATATTTTTTTCATAATTGTTAAAATAATTAATTGTGAATAATGGGAAAAAAAATAATATGTTTATGTAAATAGTTATATTTCCTCCACTTAAAATCAGTTATTTCAAAAAGTATAAAATATAAAATAAAAAGATTTATGTATGTAGACTTTTTTGTTTTTTTGTTTTTTGAGAGACTGTTTAATTTTTAAGTTAAGACAGGGTGTTACATAACCCCAAGATTGCGGACATCGCAGACACTCAATAAACCATCAAGCAGATTAATGCTTTAAAGCTAATACTTGTATTCTAATAAATAAATTAATACATAATCATGTCACTGAACAATAAGATACATGATTAAATATAATATTGACAGCCACTTTCATTACCTTTATGACTTTTTGGGGAAAAAAAAAAAAATCAGAGAAAAATTTAGTACCTTGAGGCTTACAAACTGGAGGATCTTCAAACAGAGAAAGAGAGAGTTGTTTATGAGCAACACCAATATCAAACAAAATCAGCCCTGAAGACGGATCATTCACTATGATATCTTTCACTGGCAGCCATAGAAAAAGCTCTTCCTGACTCAGACCCTCCAACCCTTTGAGCCCGCCAAAGCTGAGGTTAGCCCTGATTACGCTATCAAAGTGTACTCTTGTCTCAAACTTGGCTAAGCATGGCTGGTCCAAATGAACCTCTAGAAGACCATTTTGGTCTAGACTGTATGACTTTACACTGTCTGGGAAAAGCCCAGCCGGAAGGCCTTGGCTTTCAAGAAGGTTGTGGATGGAAGAGGTGGCTGTGAGAGGAAGATGGAGGAGAAGAAAGATAGTGAAGAAGGACATAGGTGTCAGAGACATTGTCACAGAGTTCTATTGGATGAACACACTCTGGTTTGTTTTTGTCTTTAGGTTTAGGTTTTAAGAAGAGTGTGTTTTTATTTATTTATTTCTTTTAAAGGTTAAGTTTTCAAGGTTATTATTGGAAGTGGGGGCCAGAATGTACCGTCTTTGTTATGGGTTGGCATGAGATATCGACCAAATTACCCTTTGCTAAATTCAGATTCTTGTTAAGGAATGTGTATAAAATAATGTTTTGGTTAAGGGGAAAAGACCTTAATAGCCAAGATTTGGTGGAGTCAAATTTGTTTCACCGGAAGTGTTTTATTGGTGTAATTTTATTGGAAGTAGTGGTAAATAGTGTAGTAAGTAGTTAAAGACCTATTGGTTTAACTTTAGCAATTGTATACAGTAGAAGACTTTTTCAACTTCAATATAATTATGTTTCACAAAAACAAAACAAAATTTTCATAGAATTGTTAACGACAGATTTTAATATTTAAATATGAAAACCAAAAATTATGGGCAAAAAAAAAAAAAAAAAATTGGTTTGATAAGTGATTTTTTTTAGGAGTGTTTGAGTTATATTTCTTATTTTAGGATGTTTGAATACTGAATTTAGAAAACTCTTACTACTAGTTTTCAGTTTTCAAATAATATTAACCAATGAAACTTTTATAAATATCACTATACACCTTTGACGTGATGGCCATTCACAGGTATAAGCGTTTGGAGTGTGGAAGGTAAGAGTCAGGCTTTAAGCCTCCAGAATAAAATTTCATATGTATATACACTTAAATTTGGTTAAAGTAAAATTTCTATCTTGTATAAAAAATAAAAATAAAAAACTCTCCTACCTCTTTTTTTTTTTTTTTTGAGAAACAAACACACACACAAAAGAAAGATGGAAATAGGTTCTAACACAAAAATACATCACAATTTCACCCAAAAACATTGATAACTTTTAAGAAATGGTGTGACAAGTTATACAACGTGATAGAACTTTCTCTCTCTTCAAAAATATTGTTCCAAAATTTGAAATAGTACAACACCAACAAAGAAGTGAATGGTGTTAGGTTGGTGTGTTGGGAAGGATGAACTGCAATTCACAACTATCTATCTTGCGGCAATGTGTTTGAATAATATAATGCAATTTTTCCTTTTCTCCTTTTAGGTGCCCTATTCTTAAGCTAAGATAATTCTTTCAATAATATTTAATATTTTTTTTATCCAAACTATAATTGGTAATTCCATTATGGTTAGCAAAAAATATCCTATCACTCAAGGGCAAAATTTAATAATAAAGATAATTTAGACATGATATTGGTTAGAGGATTTACTTATTTGGTTAAAAATATAATTGTATCTAAAAAAAAAATTATAAAAATCTAATTTAAATAAACTAAAAGAAGAAAATTGTAAAAACCTGATTGAAACGTATAATTAGTTCTGAAGCAAGAAAAAAGAGGGTGGTCTAATAAATCCAAAAAAAAAAAAAAATGCTGATTTGGTGTGAGACAATTGGTTTAAGGCTGAAGTATTAAAATAAAAAGGGTTAGAGAGGAATCTCATCGTGTCACAGCTCACAAGGACACCAACTGTACACTCAATAGTCAGCAGACACAGCCACAAAAATACAAGAAGGGAAGTTGCTCATCGCAGAGGGTGAAAACTCCGAGGTTTGAACTTTTGCCCCAAAAAATAATAAAGATTTTAATTTGATTAAAAAAAAAAAGAATAATGGAGGACTTTTTAATTTCGAATATTTGTTTGATTTAACAGCCAAGTGTATTTCAATTTTTTCAAAGTGAAACAAAATTTTTGTGATTTCAAATTGTTAGTTGACATATCACAGTCATATGAATGTAACCCATAGATGATAGAGCATACTAAAGAAAAACTTTGTTTTATACAAAAATTATATATATTCGAGTATGTTACTACAATAGGACGCTCCATATGTTTAAACTATAGTTAAATATATATATATATATATATCAATTCTTTCCTCTCCAACTTTGACTATTACTCATAGTCCTTTAAAAAAGTTTTGCAGTTTAATAATATTGTTCAACCCTTTCTATTCCCCAATGAGAATATTTTTATTATTTTTTATTTTTTGTTTGAGTGAAAGATTCAAATTGGGTACTTACATATTTTCACAATAAAAAAAAGTACTCATGTGTTCCGCTCCAATTTTCAAATGTGGCAATGGTCATGCAGTTATTTTAATTTTTTTTTAAAAAATTTTTTAGTAAATAGTAATATTTATTAGAACATACACAAAAATAATAATACTAGTATTTTAAACAAGGTTTATAATATATTACATTTTAAAAAATATTAGATGTACAACTTTGTTCACAATATTTTTTTCATAATTGTTAAAATAATTAATTGTGAATAATGGGAAAAAAAATAATATGTTTATGTAAATAGTTATATTTCCTCCACTTAAAATCAGTTATTTCAAAAAGTATAAAATATAAAATAAAAAGATTTATGTATGTAGACTTTTTTGTTTTTTTGTTTTTTGAGAGACTGTTTAATTTTTAAGTTAAGACAGGGTGTTACATAACCCCAAGATTGCGGACATCGCAGACACTCAATAAACCATCAAGCAGATTAATGCTTTAAAGCTAATACTTGTATTCTAATAAATAAATTAATACATAATCATGTCACTGAACAATAAGATACATGATTAAATATAATATTGACAGCCACTTTCATTACCTTTATGACTTTTTGGGGCATACCTAATTACATTTTCGTACACATTTTGATCGGAATGTCCTGTGCTTGTCTTTGACCTGACCTTGCTCAGGCCCCTCATTTCCCATCTTTCTCTCGACAGTGCTTTTTTTCTTTATTCAACCTGCTTTGTGAATATTTCTAGACAAAATGAAAAATAATAGTGACAAATTGTACCTTAAAATAGTATTAATGAAGCTACACAAGTATGCAATGAGATTGGTATTCCTGGTTGATTACTTAGGCCAACATTTTACACTATGGTAAATTATATTTTGTTCCTCAAATATGGGATAAATTCAATTTGGTCCTTCAGATTTAAAAATGTTGATCAAATTGTACCTTTTGAATTTTCAGAAATTAAATTTCGAAATTTTAAGAGACTAAAATGAAACTTATGTTAAATTTTAGGGACAAAAGTGAAATTCATCTTTTATAGTAATAAAGCATCTTATGAAAAGTAACGCTATTGTTACACATCCATGAGTTTAGATCTTATACATATCTGAGATGAGTATTATAAAAGATACTTTTTAGGCATTCTAGGATTATAAAATGGTTTTTGCAATGCATTCCCTCTTCAGCACTATTCAAAATTCCCACCACCTAAACAAACCGACATATATTGTTCACTCTGTGTTTAGAAAGATGTGCATGCTTAGATACAATGAGAATTTTGCATTGTTCAGAAAATGATGATACTGATTTGTTAGGGAACATCATAAGATAATTACAATCTAATCTAATATGCATTGTTTTATAATCACCAGGATTTTTAGCAGCGTGACCATCCCTTAATTATAGAACTTGCAAAGATATGCACTCAGTAACCTGATAGAACTTGCTCATCGTTTGGAGACGAGGATGGAACACTGGGACCAAATTTGTTATGTCCAGATTGTTTGTCATTTTTAAGGTTGATTTTTCATGTTATTAGGAGAAGTTGAGTAAATTGGTAAACATGGGAATAACTTCTTGAGTTTATTAAGGTAGTCTTAGAATAAATCTATACTACATGAGAAATACTATTTCCATGGCATTTTCATAATATTTTTACAATAAATCATAAATGGTAAGTTATTACAGGATATTATTGGTAGGCAAAAAATAATAATTTCAATGATGGGTTTAATTTACTTGAACTAATAACAACTTACCAAATATGATTTGTTAAGAACGTGTTTTGAAAACATTGTGGACGTAGTACTTCTCATAATATATATAATAATGGAAGCTTTGCAATAAAATTTGTAGAACTCTAGTTTCATCACGTCAATAATATCGTTTCCTATCCCTTTTTTATTTTTCTTTTTTTGCAATTTTTATTTTGTTCTTCAACCTATCATCTCTTTCAACCGTTTCCTTTTCAGTTCAACTTTTCATCTCTTCCAACTTCCGAGTTCCAACTATTGTCTTTTTAAATCTTTCATTCAATTCCCCTTATGCATTCATAATTTTTATCCTTTATATGTTCTTGAATCATACTGTTTCACTTTGTTAGTTTATTCAACCTTTCATGTCTTTCAACCCTTCCTAGGAATGTAATCTATCTGTCCAATTCAATCAGTCCTAAGCTTATTTTGACCGGACCGAAATGTTTTGTTTTTAAGAACCTGGGACCAAACCAATTGGAACGTCAAACTTATTTAGTCTGAACCAGTTTGGTTCGGTTCAGTTGATCTTTTGGTTTTCTCTTCTTCTCTCAAATTTTCTCACCAACTAAACAAATCAATAAACATTTATTTACATTACGAATTAAGAATCACAGATTTGTTTATAAAAAAAACCCAAATCTAGCAAATAAAAAAAAAAATCTAATTAGAGCAAAAAAATAGCCATAGATCTCAAAGACCAACACAACGTTACCCCCCCCCCCCAAAAAAAAAAAAAAAAACAATGAGCAAGAGAGGAACATTTTTTTTTTTAGAGATAATTGCAATATGCTACTAACCCTGCAACTCGAACCTTTTCCCCCCTAAACTCCAAGAATTTTGTACATGAGGAGCTACTAATTTTTTTTTTTTTTTTAAATGCGATAAGCGTTGGGATTTGTTTAAATGTGGGGAAGACCACATTCTTAAAGATATTTTAAAAACCACTGCACACTTTTGGTGCGATAGTTATTCCATAAGTATAAGTGCTTGTGAGGTGCGGAGATCAAAAACCGGTTTTCAAGTCTCTAGAAGGAAACTTTATACACATATACATTTAGATTAGTTTATAGTAGAATTTCTATCTTGTATAAAAAAAAAAATTAAAGATATCTTTTATATATATATATATATATATTTCATACTCATTCACATTTTAAGAATGTTGACATTTTAATACATAAAAATAGATATAAAAAAATTAAATAATAAATGTGTGAGAATCAAACCCACAAGGAATTGCAAAGCGCTTACCCCGAATCATATCCAACTAAGAGGCCACTTATTGTTGCTGTTAGCTCAAGTAGTAATACAAAAGGTTTTTGCCATATTGTATTTTAAAAGTCTTTGATTCCACTTTCATTTATGGGTGCAAAATCACACTAAAAATGTAAACAAAATTAATAAGGAATTCTTTTTAGAAGCGAGGTTGTTTTAGAACAATTTTTTTTTCACCCTTAAAAAAACCTTAGAAAAAATCTGTAAGTAAACAAATAAATTAAATAAACTAAAAGAAATGAAACGTAAAAACCTAATTGAAATGGATAATTTTATAATAATATTATTATTAATTGATAACAGGAAACCCTGTATAATTACTTTTCAAGAAAGAACCAAAAAAAAAAAAAATTTGTTGATATGGTGTGAGACAATCGGTTTAAGGAAGCACTTGATGACTACATGTTGATATCAAGCATTTGTGTTATAATGAACTCAATATCGAATTCATATATTAGAGAATAATTGACTAACTCTAAACTAACCCAAGATTCACTTGCTTGTTTTACGAGTGCATGACACCTAAAATTAATTTGGGCCACTTGGGCCATAATATGCTAACAAGGCTTATGTATGACGATTGGTTTGTTGTGCATTCAAAGGAAAAAGGGCTAGAGAGGAATCTCTTGTCACAAGACAAGAGCACAACTTGTACACAGTAGACAACCATAAAAAATTAGAAGGAAAGCTGCTCATGGCAGGGTGAAAATGGGATAACTTCTTTTGATTATGATGAATTTCATAGTTTTTCTTTAAATTTAAATGTTAGGTTTAACTCACAAATGTTGTCACAACTTAAATTCCGATAAGAGCTTGTTGTATAAGTGGAAGTTTTAGTTTTGTCTTCATGCATTTATAGTTGTGAGTCTTGTGACCATAAAAGTTATAATATTTGTTGTTGCATGAAAGGGTTTTTCGCATAGCACCCTTACACAAGATTGATTGTGAACATTATTATGATGAAAGATGTCAAAAAAAAAAAAAAAACAACTCTCTCTTTAGATCTACATCGAAAAAATAATTATAAAATGTTCACACTTTACATACTCAAAGAATATTGACAAATACCAAATCCTATTTACAGCTCTTTCAAACTAATTCAATAGACTTACTTTGTGTTTTTTAAGAGTCTTAGGAGGATCCTTAGGCCAAAACTACGAAAACCATTGTAGAATTGCCTATTTATAAAATTTCAATATTTGGTAGATAAGGAATATCGAAATTCTTAGTGGATAAGTAAAACCAATTTGCTTTCTTAATAAGAAATAAAAGTTTCCTTCAAGAGAAATAAAACTTTCCCTCCACATAAAAAATATAAAAATAATATAAAAAAAAAAACCACTCAAATCAAGTCAAATTAAGAATTTAAGATAATTTCTAACAAATCTCTACATTGACTCAAATTCTACCAAGCAATCGGCCTTTGGAGTTTAACCTAAGTCCAAGAAAGCTTTCCTAATAGAAATCTTTTACATAAACATGCAACATGGCTAGCAACTTAGCAAGAAGAATGACCAATGGCAGAGCCAAGAATTTTGTCTTTAGGGGGCTAAATAAAATTCTTAATTAAAAAAATCATTATTAAAACAATTTTTTATTTTATAAATTAACTTTAACACAATGAAGTTGTGTCCTACCTTCTTTTTTGCTACTGAAATCATTAATAATTGATTTTTAGATTAGGATTGTTTTTAATACTGACTTCTATATTGATATGGCCCAACTTTGAGATGTTCATCAAGTCGATTAATAGGGATGTTATTAGTTTTCGTAATCCATGATCACATTATAAGGAAATTGTGGGGGGGGGGGGGGGGGGAAATAGTATAAATAAGAGCATCTCCAACAGTCTCTCTAAATTTTTGTACTGTTTGGAGAATGAATAATGACTTTTTCCTTTTACCTACTCACTTTTTTAAATACACTTTTCAACAGACCCTTCATCTTTTTCTCTATTCCATTAAAATATTATTTCTTCATTATTTCTTTATTCTTTTTTTAATACTTATTAATTCATCTATATTTTTCAAATTCCAAACAACATTAACAATTATATATATTTTTTAATGAGAAATGTTGCGTCTATAACATTTTTTCACAAATATTCACAACAAAATCTTATATGGTAAGTTGTTACTAATTCTAATTTGAACCCACCATTTAAATTATTTTTTTACTCACCAATATCAACTAATAACAACCAGTCACTTAAAATTTATTATGAAAGTATTGTGAAAATATCGTAGTAATGTAACTCAATTTTGATTTCTTATTCCTCATATTATTTTTCCTTTTTTTTTTGTTTTTGTTTTTTTTCAGCCATACGTTTTTTCTTTCTTTTTTTCTCTTGTTTTTTCCCCTCCACACAAGTAAACCTACCCCTATATCTATCTTCACACTTTTTTTTTTGACTTTTTGTTTTTCTAGTTCTTGATCTCTATACTGCAGAACATATCTCCACTTCTCCCTCTCTCTTACACACACACACACACAAATTTCTCTCTCTCTCTCTCTCTCTCTCTCTCACACACACACACACACACACAAACAAATCTCTCTCATACACGCAAATACACTTTTATCTACTTACTTTTTTAAATACACTTTCCAACAAACTCTTCATCTTTTTTTTCTATTCCATTAAAATATTATTTCTTTATTATTTTTTTAATATTTCTTAATTCATCTATATTTTTCAAATTCCAAACAATATTAACAATTATATATTTTTTTAATGAGAAATGTTGCGTCTATAACATTTTTTCGCAATACTTTCAAAACAAAATCTTAAATGGTAAGTTGTTACTAGTTCTAATTTGAATTCACCATTTAAATTATTTTTTTACTCACCAATATCAACTAATAACAACCAATTACTTAAAATTTATTGTGAAAGTATTGTGAAAATATCGTAGTAATGTTACTCAATTTTGATTTCTTATTCCTTATATTATTTTTCCTTTCTTTCTTTAGTTTTTTTTTTTCATCCATACATTTTTTTCTTTCTTTTTCTCTTGTTTTTTCTCCTCCACACACGTAAACCTACCCCTCTATCTTCACTCTTTTTTTGAATTTTTGTTTTTCTAGTTCTTGATCTCTAGACTCTAGAACATATCTCCACTTCTCCCTCTCTCTTTCTTTCTCTTTCTCTTACNATGGCCCAACTTTGAGATGTTCATCAAGTCGATTAATAGGGATGTTATTAGTTTTCGTAATCCATGATCACATTATAAGGAAATTGTGGGGGGGGGGGGGGGGGGGAGGCCTAGTCTAATGTAGCGGGTCTAGAACTCCATGTGAGGATTACTGTGCGTCCGAAGAGAAGGAGGGGGTAAGAGCAAGGCCCATCTGGAAGAGGGATCCCCAAAAAGAAAAATGATTACAATCCAAGGAGATCGCCGTCTGTCCGAAGAGATTTTATTCCTCGAACGCGAATAGTACGGATCAATCGAACATATAAAAAGTCAGAATGATCTTCCGAGCACTCCTTCTGATCAAGATAAGCTCTGAGTATATCTGGAGACGATAAGAATGAGGAAATATTTAAAGGAAAAGCTGTTACTACCGTATTTAAGGCACTGCAGCAACTTTTCTGGCCGCATTTATGTGGAGAAGACCCCTGAACAGTGTAACCTCACCTACTGCCACTCACACAGAGCCAAAGGAGATGCTTGATGTGACATATACTCAAGTAGGTTCACAAATGAAGTACAAGTAGACGATGAAGATGATGGGAAAGGAGGAAATATAAAGGAAAGAAGCTCCTGATAAAGGGGGGGGGATAAAAAAGGGCAATAGAAAAGAGAGAAAGGCTTTATTGTAGCTCTAAGAACTGTAATCACTATAATCAATGATATGCCTCTTCGGACACCAATTCATTTCATTTTTATGTGTAAATTCATGCTAGTTTATACTTGGAGGTTGTGATAAACTGTTGTCAATTCTATAGTCAATTTAGCTCTTTCACTCATTCTCTGCAAATTCATTGTTTTGAATTGGGCTACAAATTCTATCCCTACAAAAATAATATAATTTATTTGGGTTCATATTTTTGAGCCTTTTTAGAGGATTGAACATCAAAAGTTTTAGCATTTGGGATATAAAATTGAGTGGTAACTTTGGAGTTGTGAACACTTTTTCTCTTAAAATAAAAATCAATTATGAACTTTTCCCTATAAATTATTCAAACTTTGAAAACTTAAATATTAAATTTTCTAACCTAATCCTCTCTCTCACACACACACACACACAAATTTCTCTCTCTCTCTCTCTCTCTCTCTCTCTCTCACACACACACACACACAAACAAATCTCTCTCATACACGCAAATACACTTTTATCTACTTACTTTTTTAAATACACTTTCCAACAAACTCTTCATCTTTTTTTTCTATTCCATTAAAATATTATTTCTTTATTATTTTTTTAATATTTCTTAATTCATCTATATTTTTCAAATTCCAAACAATATTAACAATTATATATTTTTTTAATGAGAAATGTTGCGTCTATAACATTTTTTCGCAATACTTTCAAAACAAAATCTTAAATGGTAAGTTGTTACTAGTTCTAATTTGAATTCACCATTTAAATTATTTTTTTACTCACCAATATCAACTAATAACAACCAATTACTTAAAATTTATTGTGAAAGTATTGTGAAAATATCGTAGTAATGTTACTCAATTTTGATTTCTTATTCCTTATATTATTTTTCCTTTCTTTCTTTAGTTTTTTTTTTCATCCATACATTTTTTTCTTTCTTTTTCTCTTGTTTTTTCTCCTCCACACACGTAAACCTACCCCTCTATCTTCACTCTTTTTTTGAATTTTTGTTTTTCTAGTTCTTGATCTCTAGACTCTAGAACATATCTCCACTTCTCCCTCTCTCTTTCTTTCTCTTTCTCTTACACACACACACACACACACACACACACAAATTTCTCTCTCTCTATCTCACACAAACAAATTCTCTCTCATACACGCAAAGATCATTGGTAGAGAAGTGGAGATCGATGTTCTATAGAGATCGGCGTTCTACATTTTTTTTTTTTGGTTCTGGTTTGATTAGTTTTATTTTATTGTTCAGATTTCATTAGGCCTATGAGAAAGATTGTTCTTGTGTTTCAAATCTTTCGATTGGGTTGTGTTTTTGTTTTGATTGTGGTATGTTTTAGTTTGTAACTGTTGAGATAGAGAAGCATGAGAGAGTGAAGAATGAAAGAGAAAAGGAATGAGAGAGAAAGAATTATTTTTTTATTCAACTTGGTATTATTTTAAGGGAGAATATTGTTTAGAGGTGCTATAGTAATTGCTACAATGCTCTCCATGTTAAGAGAGCTACTGTAGCAAATCTAAAAAAAAAAAATTGGAGATGGAAAGGCTGTTGGAGGGGTTTTTGTGTGTGTTTGCTCTCCATATTTGGCTTTAGAGAGCCTATTGGAGATGCTCTAAGACATGTTCCATCTCTTTGCAAAGTTGAGTTAATGTTGTACCGATGAGCCTAGGTACCCTATCAACCCACAAACAAAAGTGTGCATTCTTCAACTATTGTTATTTTACAAATTTTTCTCACTAATCTTTCTCTAACTTGATCATGGAAAAACCTCATGCTAATGCCATTGGTTGGTCTTTGCAGGAGGTTTCCCTTTTCTTGTAGGTCCCTAAGACCAATTGCTTAGTTAAGGTAAATTTTTTGCCAAGTAACCCCAATAGCTGAAAAGCCACCGATATTAGTATATGTAAAATTGTGCAAAGCCCATCCAAAGTTAATGTAACCATAGAAATTTGCATTAGTACTATTCATGTGTATTTAATTTAATTTTTTTTTAATTCTTTCTTAATGTATCTCGCGGATGAAGGAAGAGAATTAATAGTAGTTGTGGTGTGTGAAAAAAGAGAAATAATTAACAAAATCACGAAAAATTAATATTTTAATGAAATAGATTTTAAAATAGATAATTTAATGTGGGTATTTCTAAAATGTAGTTAGGTAAAAAAAAAAAAAAGTTCTTATGCTAAAATAAGTAATAATTTTTGCACGAGTTGATGTGAATGCTCTAATTCAATGATACATGCATGACTGAACATAGCCTGAGTTAGAATCCTCCCGTTGTTCTAATAATTCCAATCTACCCAAACACATTTACCACATTACAAGTTATAATCATAGAATTATTTTAAAGCAAAGAAAAGATAAATACAAATGATTTCCATATGTTAAAAGATTAATAGCAGGGAATATTGGTTCTTGTTCTCTACTAATTGTTAATCTGGCCAAAGAGTTCCATGGATTGAAGTTCATAACTTTGCCAATTTTGATTGAGTCATGATAATGCTTTAACTTTTGAAATTACTCCAAAAAGAGCCATTGTGTATATATATATATATATATTTGGATATTTCGGTTTCATATTGCTTCACAAAAAAAAAAAAAAAAAAAAAAAAAAAAAAAAAAAAAAGGGCAAAAGCCTTTTGCATTTGTACTTGCACTAAGCATAATAAGCTCTCTGCAATTCTTTAAGAATTTTTATTCTCACACAATCAGAATTTTACTTTTTTTTCCGCAACTATTTTATGAATAAAAATGTCGACATTTTTAAAATGTGACTAAATGTTAAAAAAAATATATATATATATATATATATTTAGCCATTATTTTATATATATATATATATATATATATTCACATACATATACCTATAGGGATTTGAATTTCGACTTTGAGGTTTCCGTTAGAAACAACTATATATATATATATATATATATATGAGAAATTGCTAACGAGTTCCTTTAGAGTATTAATTAAAAATCTAGTTAAAGAAAGTTTTTATGAAAAAAAATAAAAAATAATTAATATTTCGACAACTTTTTTATTATTCATAAAAGTGATATTAAAATTTTTTAAAAATAAATTATTAATCAGTGCCCTAAAGGCTTGCAGGAAACATCTCATTCGCATTAGTATTCAGCTACGATGACATAAAAAGCATTGGCAATTAAGCATCGCTAGAAGAATTAGTGCAAAGTACATATTGGTGCTGCAGTAGGATCTTGGGCAACTGACTATTTGGGTCGCGAAAGGTCAATTTGTTTCGCGAGTTTGTTGATCAGCCCGGTANTGTAACAGCGAATTCCGCAATCAGTAAACACTTTATGGAAATTCATCTATATGTGTCAAATACCCAGGCTCCAATTCATATTCCAGCCTTTGCAGCAGTGATTACTAAGCTTTCAAGACGCTTTTCCATCTAAGTATTCTCCTTCAATTTAATAGTTATTTGATTTATCATCATTGGAACTAGGGACTTTGGGTATAGACCCGAACCAAATGGGGTGTCTATGACTATTTTAGATGCAAAAGGTTAATTATTATTGTTAGTTTGTTGTTCAACTTTAGTTTACTAATATGCACAGCGGCGTCAACTCTTCATACTTTAATTACTAGTGTATTTGTTGGGTTGGTGTAGAGAGGGAAAATTTCGACCTATCACAAGCTAACACATCACACTACCAAGTCCACAAAATACAGCCAATTACAAAGCTCCACATATTGCTACTAGGTGTTGCTATCACTACTCAGAAACCAACAGAAATTTGCCAAGTGTCATGCAAAAAACTAATCACGCATCAGCGCATGTAAGCGATGACATAAGCAGTCTCGCACATGTAAGCGATGACATAATTAGCTTCGTATGTGTAAGCGATGACATAAGCAAACCAATCAAGCTGTGATATGTGTCACCAATCAGACTCTGCCACATGTCGCTCACCCACCCCCAAACTCCTATAAATAAAAGTCTTCCTAAGACATTTAGGAGGACACCAAGACATCTCAGGAAGGACCTTGAAGACATCTTGAGTTCAGAAGTCCAGGAGCTCTACTGGAATCAAGCCTTGAAGCCTCCAGCAACTTTAAAAACTTCAACCTTCAAATATGAAGAACATTTAAAGCAGAATTATCCAAACTTCCTGCCTAGATCTCAAAGTTCACTGGAATCAAGCTCAAAAGTCTCCAGAAACCTCAACAAATTACAAATTGGTGAAGTTCAACGGATCCAAGCCTCTAAAGCCCCGAAGAATTTCCACCACAAACCTTTGAACACAAAGAACATTTGAAGAGGAATCATCTAAATCATATTCCTAGATATCAAAGTTCACTAGAATCAAGCTCAAAAGTTTCCAGAAACCTCAAAAAATTATAAATCAACGAAACTCTACGGATTCAAGCCTCCAAAGCACTAAAGAACTTCCACCACAAACCTTCAAAGACGAATAACGCACGAAGAACACACGAAGAATACAAAGAACACGAAGAACAAAGAATTTCTAACAAGCTCATAGCCAGAGATTTATTTTAATTCCGTTTCAAAGACCTTTGATCCATTCCTCAGCCAAATTGAAGGATATCTTGTGTTCAAGTCAAAATCACATTACCACAATTTCAATAAACAAATCTTTCAAGGAGATCGAATCAGAGGATCACTCTTTTGTAATCACAGAGAATTATATCACACAATCATCAATACAAATTCGCATTTGTAAAACTATTTTATTTTTTTGATTCATTTCAAACTGAGAAATTTAGTCGTCCACAAATTCTAGCATGCCCGGTGGGACATCTATGCCTCTCATCTCATTCTCTTTCAAAGAAAGAAATCTTCATCATCTTGCTACCAACCTCAATGGCCTCTAGCAAGAACATTCAAGCTTCAACAATAGCTACTTCAATTAAACTTGGTAAGGCAACCACCAACAATTGCAAGCTCAATCAACCAAGGAAGTCAAGGTCTAGACAATCATCTCTTTAAACCCTTTCACAAGAAACAAGGCCATTAACAAGGATATCTCCACCTTAGAACACCTCAAGTATGGGGGCAAATCCCCTTCTTCCTTTACAAAAAGATGGTCGCAAGATTTCTCTCCCATCAAAGGGAACCTAAAAGATAAGATTTCACGTGCTCACTTTAAGTCACTTCCTTCTCCATCATCTTGGGAAGTTGTGTCAGTCATGATGACTAACACCTCCACCATGGAAGAAAAGATGGCTGAAATGTAGCAAAGTGTCGCCCTTCTCACAAAAGCACTTGAAGATAAGGACCCCCAACTTACAACTCTAATGAATAAACTTGAAATACAAGATCTTGGTGAATCAAGCCATGGTCCTAAGTTCCCATTTGGCTTCACTTCTACAAAGAATGACAAACGAGAAGAAAATCAAAACACTCCTCAACAGGAACAATCTACTTCGGTTGCTTCATTATCAATTCAACAATTGCAAGACATGATAGCAAATATCATCCGAGCACAATATGGAGGTCCTTTTACAAGTTCTCTCACATAAGAATGCCAGCAAGAGAATCAACCCTCCAAGTTCTTGTAGTTTGATGGCAAAGGAAATCTTGAGCAACACATTGCTCACTTTGTAGAAACTTGTGAGAACCCTAGGACTTAAGGAGGCCTCCTTGTAAAGCAATTTGTCTGTTCACTCAAGGGAAATGCCTTTAATTGGTATACAGACTTAGAACTTGAGTCAATTGACAGTTAGCAACAACTAAAAAGAGAGTTTCTTGACCGATTCTATAGCACGCGTTGTGCAGTGAGCATGATGGAGCTTACTAATGCCAAGCAATGGGAAAATGAGCCGGTGGTCGATTATATCAATCGATGGTGTTCTTTGAGTTTGGATTGCAAAGATTGACTTTCTGAAATATCTGTTGTAGAGATGTGCATCCAAGGCATGCATTGGGGACTTCTTTACATCCTCCAAGGGATATCTGTTGTAGAGATGTGCATCCAATGCATGCATTGGGGACTTCTTTACATCCTCCAAAGGATATCTGTTGTAGAGATTTGCATCCAAGGCATGCATTGGGGACTTCTTTACATCCTCCAATAGATAAAGCCCTGAACATTTGAAAAGCTAGCAACTCATGTGCATGACATGGAGCTGAGCATTGCTATACACGAAAATACAAAACCTCCCATACTTGAGGAAAGCAGAAAGGAAGTAAGAAGGAATGACAAGAATGCAAAGGTTAGCCTCAAAGATCCAATGGTTATTAACACTGCCGAAGTCAAGTTTCCAAGAAGATGAGCAAATGCAAATGAAAAATGACTTGAAGGATGACAAAAGAACGAGGTGCATCGTTTGACTTTTAAGAAACGTGAGCAAAAAGTATATTCATTCCCTGATAAAGATGTGCCAAACATCTTAGAATAACTATTGCAATTGAAATTGATTGAATTGCCATAATGTAGGCGGCCAAAAGACATGGGGAAAGTTGATGACCCTAAATACTATAAATATCATCACATCATTAGCCACCCAATCCAAAAATGCTTTGTATTCAAAGAACAAATCATGAAGCTTGCCAAAGAAAACAAGATTGATCTAGACTTTGATAAAGTTGTTGGGTCAAACCATGTAATCGTTGCTTGTGATGTACTTCCAACACTAAAGCAGGGGGCAAACACCAACCAAGCATACAAATTGATTGACAATGATGGTGTAAGGATCGGCCCCATCAATGGGAAGTTCCTCGAGCACTTATGTGCCTGAAAGTCAAGGATTGCTCCTTGGCAAGAGCATAAACTACCCATTGTAGTACTGCAAGGGTACATAATGTCTTTCCATTACCTTTGAAAGCGTACCAATAAAGAGAAATTAATTCCCCTTTATGTCACTAATGGCAAGTGTGGCGCAGTGGTTGGATGCCTTTGTCGCCCTTGAGGCCGAGGTCTCGAGGGCAATTAGTAATACCCATTATTACATACTTGGGCCCTCCTTTTTGCACAACAAAAAAACAAAAAAAAAAAAAACAAAAACAAAAACAAAAAGATCATCCAAAAAAGAAAATTATCAAAAAAAAATCATCAAAAAAAAAAATGTTGAACTACATAATGACTTAATCCCTCTCCGGGGTACGTAGGCAGCTTAGTATTTTTCACTAAATCCAGTCGCATGAAAAGAAGAAGGATTGCCAATCTAGCTTGAAGAGTTTTCCAACGGTCATCAATATGCTTTTGAGATCCCTTTGGTTGGCAAGACATTGCTTAAAGATAGTCAATTACTCCATAGGATGATCGAAAATCGTTGTAGTTAAAGATGAAGACTGTAAGGAGTTAACATTGCTTAGCTTTCCTTGAAATGATGATAAACATAAGTCAATTCTTGGTTATGGACCATAATAAAATCTTCAACCTCTTTTGTAGGAAATGAAGTCTGCATGGCATTGCTCATCTTTTATGGACATTCTCTCACGTTTCTGAAGTATGCTTTGCATCGCTTATCTCTTGGGGGCATCTTCTTGTACCTTGCAAGTCTAAGCTACATCGTCTCTCTTCTAGGTTATGCCACTACATAATTCTGAAATTTGAACCACACCATCTCCCTTCTGAGTGGTGTCGTTTCACATCATGTTTCTGAAATCTAGATGACGTCAACTTCCTCTAGAATGATGATGATTGTATATCCGAAGTCGGTGTTGCATCATCTCTCCTTTATGGGCATATTCGTACAGTGTCGAATTCTTGGTGGCATGTTCTAACATCTTCAAAGTCTTGGCAGTATACTCCGACGTCTTCAAAGTGTTGGCGTCTTTTTTTCCTACATCTTCAAGGTTTTGTTGGCCTTTCCTTGCATCTTTAAAATCTTGATAGGGACTATTTGCATCTTCAACGTCTCGTTGGCATCTCTGAGATCTTGATGTTTGGCTACAGTGCTATGCACCCTCGATGTCTGAGCTATGTTACCTTTGAAAATTGGTGCAACTTCAATGCGAGTACAAGTGCTAATGCGGAGTGTTGTCATGGCTTCATGGCAAAGATGAATGTTGGCACGACTTCAGTGCAAATATTGGTGCAACTTCAATGCAAGTACAAGTGCTAATGAGGAATGTTGACATGACTTCACAACAAAGATGAATGTTGGCACGACTTTGGTGCAAATGAAGTGTTGACGTAGCTTCATGGCAAAGATGGATGTTGGCACGACTTCAATGCAAATAAAGTGTTGACGTGGCTTCATGACAAAGATGGATGTTGGCACGACTTCAATGCAAATAAAGTGTTGACATAGCTTCATGGCAAAGATGGATGTTGGCACGGCTTCGGTGCAAATGAACTGTTGACATGGCTTCATGGCTAAGATGAGTGTTGGCATGGCAAAGATAAATATTGGCATGGCTTCAAAGCAAATAAAGTATTGAGGCAGCTTTATGGCAAAAGAAGAGTGTTAGTGCAGCTTCATTACAAAGACAAATGATGGTGCGACTTCATAGCAGATGCAAGTGCAAATATTGTTTCAGTTGACAAAGTAATGATGACGCTTCAATGCAAATGCAAGTGTTGGTGCAACTTCATGATAGAGATAAATGGTGACACAATTTCGATGCAAAGAAAAATATGGATGCAACTTCATTGTGGAGGCAAGTGTTGATATGGCTTCCGTACAAGACAAATGCTGGCACGGCTTCACAGTAAAGACTCTTAATATGGCTATGTTGCAAAGACCCTTGGGTGGCTACGTTGAAAAGACAAGTGTTGGTACAGCTTAATTGCCAAGACAAAGGCCCATACAATTTAAAAGTCAAGTACTAGTAATAGCATCATTGAATCATGAACACCTTTGATAACATTGTTGCCTAGATGAATGTTGCTATAAGAATGTCAAGGATGGAGACAAACATCATTATAAGAATGTTGGTGTAAAACTTGTTGCTAAAGCTCAAAGAACAAGGAAAGCGTGCTGCATAACAAAAACAAGCAACAACAAAGAACTTGTCAAGAGAAAATCTCATGGCACGTCTAAACAAAAAAAAAATCAATAAAGATAGAAAGCTTCAATTTTAATCTCTAGCCTGTCACCAAAAAAAAAAAAAAAGTTAGTATGAACAAATTATGTAAAAAAAAAAAAGGCATAATTTCTCTACTAGAGTATTATGCTGAGACCCACTAGAAACTGCTTGTACAAATTAATGTATGCTTTGGATGGCTTTATATAGGAATCCTTGGAAGCTAATAGACAAAAGAAAAGCAGTGTGTAAATAGTTAAAAGGATTTTCAAAGGATACTGCACCAAACCTTGAAAAAAGGGGAGAGAGTAAATGTATCATGTTTTCAGAAAGAAATTGTCACACTAGACTTTAGAAAGAACCTATGGGTCTGTAAAGGGTAACATGTCCTCTAAGAAAAACTATGGCATTGACTTTGGATAAGGTTCTAGGCCGACAAAGGGGAATATCTTGTTCTACTGTGCCACCAATCCTTGAGAACAGCAAAGACACTCAGTGGTTACCCTAGAACTACTCCCCGCCTGGGTTGTCAAATGTTGTTAGAATGGCCATCACCAAAGTAGACCAAAATGGCAACAAGTCTAACAATTGCCAACTATCTCCTCTTCCAGATTTCTAAAACTTCTAACAAGATTTCACAAAAAAATCAACCCACATAAATCTTCTAAGGACTTCGAACAACAAAATTAGAAAAAGACGTGCATAGTAGAGCCATGACTCACCACCATGCGCGGCCACAAATTCTCAGCGATCCGCGGGTTTCTCATTCAAATCTGCACAAATCTGAGAGAATTTTTACAAAACCGATGCCACCACTAGATCCATCAGCCCACGATCTATAAAATCTAGAAAGCTCATCAACAACGGAGCCAACACGCGCCGCCATAAGCTTGCAATGACCAATAGCTTAGTCCTTCAAACCTGTGTAAATCTATTCACAATTTTACAAAATTGACACTACAGAGGTCTTATATGGCCCAAGATTTACCAAACCTGAAAATTTCAGGTCAGGAGCACATACACGCACCTCCATGCATCACTAGGTGCATCGAAGATCCCAGCCTCAGATTCACGCGCCGACACATGCCACCTTCATCAAGTCATGCACTCTTATGCGCCATGCGTTGATACACGCGCCTTAAAGATATGACGTCATGGATGACGTCATCCTCCACTACCCCGACTTGACCTGTTTGTCCAGGCCAACCTGAACCAACTCGAAAATTTGACCCGGTCCGAACCACTGCAAAATTATTTAAAAAAAAAAAAATGCTTTGACCGAGTGGACCTTTGACCTTAACCAAAAAGTCAAAATTTTCAAAAGGGACCTATCCCATTCAGTTTTTTGAGTACATTCTGATTTTGGGATCCGTTTCTTCATTCGAAGCTCGGAAATTCTGCAAACGTCTAATTTACAAAAAGTTGACTTTTGCGAAAATGTTGACCAAAAGTCAAAATTTTCAAGATGGACCTATCTTAGTCAATTTTTTGTGTATATTCCAATTTTGGAGTCCGTTCCATCATTTGAGACTTGAAAATTGCACAAATAACTCAATTCCAAGATAGTTGTCTTTTGTGTTGAAATCAACCCAAAGTCAAGATTTTCAAGCCAGACTTGTCTTGCATAGTTTTTCACGACTTGGAAATCACCAATCTAACCCACATCTCCAAAGTATTGATAGTGTCCAAAACTAAAACTCTCAATATCAAAATTTGAGATTCATCCATTTAGTTTGGATCCCCTCAGGGTTATTCTCTAGACTTCATCAAGGCTTTCCTTCTAAAGTACAAATGAACTCTCACAAGTGTGTCTTGAATTTGAAATTACATTGCGTCACTAGTTTAACCTACCATTTCCGTTCGGTGCCTACCAGTTTTCCTCCTACCATTCCCCTTTCGATGCCAAACATTCCCACCTACCATTCGGTGCCTACCAGTTGGGAATCTATCATTCTTACAAAAAATTCTCATTTGCCATTCTCAACTACCCATCTACCATTCTTCATCTCTCTGCTATAAATAAAAGGGTCGGATCCGTTGAAAACTCATCAAGAAAAACACACTGAGTCATAAATGAAGATTTACTTCTTTCAAATTTTCAAGTCCTCCTTCTCACAACCATTTCTCACTATGACCTCATCATTCTCAACACCTAGCAACCAAAATTGCCTTATAATCAGTTTGAGATCAACCCTCTCATGGTTCAGTAGAAACCCCTTCACAATATTATTGTAATTTTTGAGATCCAAAAAAATTTTGTTTCTCCATTTAACAACCACCTTTGTCCAAAAAATTACTCATAACAAGGTCTGTATCGACCTTTCATGCTTCCATGGATTTGGTTGGCTAGGAAATCCAAGTCCAATAGAGACACCTATTCCTAATCTCAGGTCTCCCGTGGTCTCTCTCCAATTGTTTGGCCTTCCAACAGAAGTAGCGGTTTGGAACAAACAGCAACTTGGCTAGTTTCTAAGACCAGAATCACAAGTTGGCTCCATCTTTTTTTTTTTTTTGTGCTTTTCCAACAAGTAGCAATAGGTGAAGATGGTAAAAAGTGTTGGGGTATCCTACAAATTGTCTTTCATCTAACACTTGAAACAACCTCCAAGGCACCAGCTCATTAGAATTCAGCCTTTGGAGTCGGTAAATGGTCACCAAAACCATATTCCATGTCCCCACCAATATGGAACCCAAATGCCATCGTTACTAGTACCCGAAAACACACTTTCTAGAATTACTCTAACTTAAAATCAACTTGAAGAATTTTAGAAAATACTCTTCTGAAATTACTTCAACTTAACGTCCGTCGGCATGGTCTTATCACGCAAGCACATTCAATTACTTGCCGCCAAACCTTATTCAGCATGCAACCCGTCCTATATCCAAAGTTGTACTTCTTAGAAACATCTACACTAGAGGGTCCCCAACATACAGGGCCAGTACCATGGTGGCGTATGTTTCACCCATTCACTTTGCTTCATCCCTGTCTTCTTCACCACCAACATCAGCATCCCCAAAATCCATGAGCTTCTGAAATTACCTCAACTTAACCTGAGTGATGTGATAACACATGCATATTCAATCACTTTCCCACATAACCTCTGCGTAATCTGAAGTATATTCCTCTGAGATAACTTCACTAGAAGTTCTTAAAAACACAAGGTCAACCCCATGACTCTGCATGCTGTACCTAACCAACATCTTCACCTCTTTCCCATTTTCTACACCCTGTGATTGCCGCCAACGATGCAAAATATTCTTCTGAGATTACTTCAACTTAACCTCTGCTGAAAAGGCTCGGTCATGCAAGTACATTCAAATACTCTTAGACCCCTTTTTGGTCTCATCAAAGCCTTTCATATGGGTGGGTCTATTCCTCAAAAATTATCTCATCTTGCTGAAAGCTCCACCACCTTCAATTACTTCATTTGAAGAGCCAAATGCAAAAATCTATTTTCGAAACTAATTCCCATACCACACTCTGAAATTGTGTGCGTGAACGAGTCTTGAGGGGGCATTTGTAGAGAGGGAAAATTTTCGACCTATCACAAACTGACACGTCACACTACCAAGTCCACAAAATACAGCCAATTACAAAACTCCAAGTATTGCTGCAAGGTATTGCTATCACTACTCAGAAACTAACAGAAATTTGCTGAGTGTCATGCAAAAACCAATCACGCATTAGCGCATGTATGCGATGACATAAGCAGCCTCGCACGTGTAAGCGATGACATAATCAGCTTCACATGTGTAAGTAATGACATTAGCGGACCAATCAGGTTGTGACATATGTCACCAATCAGATTCTGCCACATGTCGTTCACCCACCCCCAAACTTCTCTAAATAAAAGCCTTCCTAGGACATTTAGAAGGACACCAAGACATCTCAGGAAGGACCTTGAAGACATCTTGAGTTTAGAAGTCCAGAAGCTCTGTTGGAATCAAGCCTTAAAGCCTCCAGCAACTTCAAAAACTTCAACCTTCAAATATGAAGAGCATTCGAAGCAGAATCACCCAAACTGCTTGCCTAGATCTCAAAGTTCATTGGAATCAAGCTCAAAAGCCTCTAGAAACCTCAACAATCCACAAATTGGTGAAGTTCAATGGATCTAAGCCTCTAAAGCCCCAAAGAATTTTCACCACAAACCTTTGAACACAAAGAACATTCGAAGAGGAATCATCCAAATTATATTCCTAGATATCAAAGTTCACTGAAATCAAGATCAAAAGCCTCCAGAAACCTTAACAAACTACAAATCAGCGAAGTTCTATGGATTCAAGCCTCCAAAGCATTGAAGAACTTCCATCACAAACCTTCAAAGACGAATAACGCACGAAGAACACATGAAGAATACAAAGAACACAAAGAACAAAGAATTTCTAACAAGCTCATAGCCAGAGATTCATTGTAATTCCGTTTCAAAGATCTTTGATCCATTCCTCAGCCAAATTGAAGGATATCTTGTGTTCAAGTCAAAATCACATTACCATAATTCCAATCAACAAATCTTTCAAGGAGATCGAATTAGAGGATCACTCTTTTGTAATCACAGAGAATAACACCATACAATCATCAATACAAATTTGCATTTGTGAAACTATTTTACTTGTTTGATTCATTTCAAACCAAGAAATTTAGTCGTCCACAATTGGCACGAGGGTTCATCATGTCATTGTGATCACCTTTGTGAATCTCAGAAATAGTACTAAACTAAAAATCGTGGTTCTTTTATCTCATTATATGATTTCCTTATAAATATTGGGAATCTAGTTTCTAATATCATAAACATAACTTATTCAACGGTACATAGTTTATGAAGGCTTATTACTTTGATTTGAGTATCGTTTAAATAAAATTTTAGTCATATTTTGATTTGGAATAGGTTCACAATCTCTGGCAATGGATACTAGAGATGGCTAGGGATATAAACTTTTTTTAATACACATATTAATCTTAAACATACTTTTAAGCAAATAAATCTTCCATGTTTATAAGCACATTATCAACAATAATTATTTTATTCAAACGTTTCTTTGACTTCACACACTCTGATGTTTACTATCTTATATGAAAGTTTAATCAATGAGATAATACCAATATTATGCACAAAAAACCATAAACATATTTATATGCATATAAATTTTAGAGATATTTATATAATTAAAAAAAAGTAAACATATAAACAACAATAATTACATTGGGTAAATGTTATTTCAAATTTTTATTTGGCAAAACTACAATATTAGTCCCTCAAGTTTATCATGTGTGCGCAATTAGTCCCTCAAGTTTGAAACGAGCACAATTAGTCCATCAAGTTTTAAACTGAGTTAGATTGATCCTTTTACTAACTCCGTTAATAGTGTTGCTTACATGGCTAATGGAATAATGAGTTGGCATTTTTTTTAATAATGTGGCATGTTTTTAATTAAAACATTAAAAACTAAATTTACATGGAAGAAACAATATTCACAACCTGTACCAAATTAAAAAAATTATTTTTTGCCAATTGTAATAACCCACCTGAAGAGGAGAGAGGGAAGAAACCAAGCATTGACCCACCACCAGTGAAGACCCATGCCCTAGCCCCACGACAACAGCCAAAGCCCAAAACCAAAATTTTCCAAAAACCCAATTCACAGTTCTTAAAATCAAAACCAAAAAGTCCATCCTAACATTACTTAGAGGCCGTTGGAGTTGCCAAACTGTAACAGACTCTTTTCGCCAAGTAACGAATTTGCTCTCCGCGTTGAATTCGCCGAAATAAGAAGCGACAAAGGTCTCCGAGATTCCTTAGGCTTAGCAGAGAAAGCTAAACCCAACTGACCATGTTTTAGACAATGACGAGCTTTTTTGGGGTTTACTCTAGGACATGAAATGCCACCAAACCAATACTATAAGAGCAAGATGAGCTTAATGCCATCAAAACCAAACGAAAATAGAGTATTACTGAAATATAGCCCTTAGATTTGAGCCTGAGATATTGAATAGTACTAGTATTTGTGAATGGATGAGCCTTGTGTCAGTTGTGTGTGTTACTATAAACTCAGATAAAGATTACGAACTATGCTGTCTACACGGTGAGAGTCAGGTGACTTAGTGACAAAAAAATAAAATTATCTAAAATTAAAATGAAAATTTTTTCATTCATTATGAAAAAATATACCACGTCATTAAAAAAAATGTCAACTCATTATTCCATTAGTCACGTAAGCAACACCATTAACGGAGTTAGTAAAAGGATAAATTCAACTCAGTTTTAAAACTTAAGGAACTAATTGTGTTCGTTTTAAACTTGAGGGACCAATTACACACACAAGGTAAACTTAAGGGACCAACATTGTAGTTTCGCCTTTTTATTTCTTCAGCTTCATTATTTCTAATATGTTGGGTTCCACCTTACATGGATATTAAGATTGTAAAAATTTGGGGTTTTTTTTTTTTTTTGCTGATTTTAAGGATGAGCAAAATCTTCCATGTATTGTAACTATTATGTGGCTCTCTAGTTCCAATCTAGGAAATAAGTTCATGTGTATAGCGTTACTTTATTGCAGAGAAACATAAGAAATATTCCATTTCTAAGTTTTTTTGGGGGGGGGGGGGGGTGTGGGGGGGATGAAAACTTCAAATTTTATTGAATAGAAATAAAATTATACAAAGCAATTGGATTGATAGAAGTGGGAGTTCTTCAATCCAAACTAACATATTGTCTCCGCTGCGAACATATTGAGCAAGAGAAAGACCAACTTTATTGCATTCCCGACAAGCAAAGAGAAGCTTATTGTATTGTATTTAGAAAGTCTTTGATTCCACATCCATTGATCGATGGAAAACCACCCTAAATATGTAAACAATGTTAATAAGGATATTTTTTTTAGTGGAGAATTATTTTTTAGTGGTGAATTTTTTTTTTCACCCTAAAAATATAACTTAGAAAAAATTTGTATATAAACAATAAAATAAAAAACTGTAGAAACCTAATTGAAATGGATAATTTTATATTATTATTATTATGATTGATGGTTGATAACGGAAACTCTGTATAATTAATTATTTCTGAAAAAAGGAAAAAGAGGGTGATCTAATAAATAAAAAAATAAATAAATAATTGCTGATTTGGTGTGAGACAATTGGTTTAAGGTTGATGCATTAAAAAGAAAAGGGTAGAGAGGAATCTCATCATGCCAGAAGATCACAGCTTGTTCACTCAATAGATGGAGAAATTATAATCTTCTTGTGGACAAGTGATGTAGTTTACCATTCTATTAAAAAAATTTTACTTGTTTAAAATTACTGAGTCAATAATTAATTTCTGTTTAAAAAAAATTTTCTAACTAATAATTTTAAATAGATAGAAGCTTTTTAGTAGAATGGTGGACTACAATACCTACCCACCACGTGAATATTATAATTTCCCCAATAGACGGCCAGAAAATTACGTGAAGGGGAGCTGGTCTTAGCAAGGTGAAAACTACGAGGTCACAACTTTTATCCTAAAAACATAAAAGAAAAGATGGAGCACTTTTCAATTTCCAATATTTGTTTTAAGTTTTATCAGCCAACTGAGTTGAATTTTGTTGAACTGAAACAAAATTTTTTGCCATTTCAAATTGCTATTTCAAGCGTGAAAAAACAATTGTATAAATAACTCCATTGTTTAATTTTAAAGTTAAATTTGCTTATGGTCTCTAAAGAATAGAGCATCTTAACATTTCGTTAGTCACCTATTTCCTTTATGAAATTTAGAGATTAATTTTAAAAATTTTAAATTTATAGAGACCAAAATGGAACTTATGCTAAATGTCAGGCACTAAAAGTATAATTTATCATTTATATCAATAAAGTATTTGACCACCAGCAGGTGTGGTACAACTGGTAGGTGACTGCTGAGGCTTCACCACATCTCAGGCTCGAGTTCTCACGAGGACTGTAATTGCAATTTCTGGAAGTTCCAGAAACCAATAGAGCCTGGGATGTGTGTGGGTTCGGAGTTTCCGAGCTCCAGTTCGAGCTGGTGGTACCCATGGGCTTACCCAACTGTACCATGGGGCGTGGGACAATGACTGCCACACGCGAGTCCCCTTTTTTTTCTCTCAAAAAAAAAAAAAAAAAAAAAGTATTTGATGGGACTGACGAAATCATGCATAGACGAGGAAAACTGGTCCGACGAGACGAATTTACACTGACGAGTTACCAATTCACTGACGAGGATTAAGCACCTCATTCAATGCCGCCAATAAACGCCCTGAACTGTTACAAAACCAGTTGTACAGACCGTTAGGATAAAATTAAAAGCAACATGATGAGACTAGAAAACATTACTCAGAGGGGTGTTAAGAACCACCTTAATTGCCCAACGGCTAGAGACTCCAACAACATATATAAAGCCCCCCACATGGCCAAGAAAGAGGTATGTGCACATTAAGATAGTTACTGTAAAATTTCTCAGATACACTACATTGCTCTTTCTTAAATAATTTCCAATACTGACTTTGGCATCGGAGACATTATGGCAGGCACCACACCGGTGACCACATTCGAGGGTACATACTTGCAGGAGTCCGGAGATCATTTCTGTCTACATGCATTGGCTGACGAATTCACACTTCATCAGTTTGGCGCCGTCTGTGGGGAACGACATTTTCGTGTTCAATACAGAAAAATAGTCTCACATGGAGTCTAATCCGGATTCCACAGCCTTAGCTCAACAAGTTCAAGCCCTTGCAGCCATCGTTGAAGAGCTGACCAGACAAAATCAGGAGCTGAAACGACGGCTTAACAAGAAGAGAATCGATATAAAGGGAACCAAAACGACGAGGGAGACAGCCACAGAAGAAGTGACCGTCAAAGGCCTGCTACTCCAACCGAGCACAACTCGGACCTTCTCTAGGAGATGAGGTGGGAGATGGACGAACTCAGAAACGCCATCAAGGAGAAAACAGATCGAAGTGTAGATCGAATGGTTAGGGCAACAGATTCGTCGTTCACCCCAGCAGTACTTGAGTGCCTAGTACCGTCGAAATTTCGGCTGCCCAGCTTGAACCATTCGATGGGCTAAAGGACCCTCAGGATCATCTGAATACTTTTAAGACGACCCTAGGGCTCCAGCAGCCCCCAGACGAGATACTGTGTCGCTCCTTCCCCACCACCCTTAAAGGAGCTGCAAGGGAATGGTTCACGAAGCTGCCAACATCGTCCATAGACAACTTCGAGCAGTTAAGCAATGCCTTCTTGCGTCACTTCATTGGAAGACAGCGTCCTAAAAGAACCGCGGATCATTTACTTACCATCAGGCAGGGAGAAAAGGAAACTCTGAGGTCATACGTGAAACGCTTTACTTGCGAAACACTGGAAGTGGATGATGCAGACGATAAGGTGCAACTGACGACCTTCAAGGCAGGGTTGAGATCCAGAGAGCTCGTTTCATCACTCGCAAAGAATCCCCAAACGATGGCCGAAATGCTCCTGAAAGCCAGAAGTACATGAACGCCGAAGACGCATTAGCAGCCATCAAGGATGAAGGGAGACCAAGAGACAAAGAAGAAAGGAAAGATGACGACCGTAGAGGGCAAAAGCGGGAACGCCCAAATCGTCGGACCAGTGATGAAATCAGAAGGAAGGATAACAAAGAACCGCAAGGGGTAAAATTTACCCCTCTTGTTATGCCAGTCGATAAAATCTTAATGGAGATTAAGGACGAGCATTACCTTAGGTGGCCACGACCATTGCACTCATCCCCTAACGTTCGTGATAAGAATAAATACTCTCGATTTCACAAGGATCACGGCCATTATACTGAAGATTGTCGAGACCTCAAAGAACAGATTGAGGAGTTAATATAGAAAGGAAAGGAACAGAAGTTTGTCAAGAAAGGGGAACACAGTAGATTCCGAGATGGAAACAAGGGTCAGCGCGAGTCCACCTCGTGGACAATGGAAGCTCTACTGACATCATTTACTTCCCTGCGTTCAAGCAGCTGAAACTGGATCCAAAAAGATTGCATCCATTTAACTCCCCCCTTGTCAGCTTCAGTGGAGACAAGGTAAACCCCAATGGCATAGTGACATTGACGGTGACAGTGGGAACCTACCCGAAGCAGTTAACCTGTGATCTGGACTTCTTGGTGGTGGATTGTCCCTCGACTTACAATGTAATCATTGGAAGACCAGCGCTCAACAAGTGGAAATCATTCACGTCAACCTACTGCCTGAAGATAAAATTCCCAACTGAGAATGGGGTAGGAGAAGTCAAAGGAGATCAAGTTTTAGCTCGGGAGTGTTACCAGGTCGTTGTGTGCGCAAAGGAGAATCATACATGGACGATCGAAGAAAAGGAGAAAGAAAAAATGGAGGCCTTGGAGACAGTAGAATTATCCGATGAAGAACTAAACAAGACGACTAGGATAGGTACAACTCTAAGTCCTGAGATGAGTACAAAGTTGGTTCAATTCCTTAAAGAAAACTTAGACGTCTTTGCTTGGAGCCATGATGACATGCCAGGCATATCTCTAGAAGTCATCCAACACAGGCTGAATGTAGACCCGGAAAGGAAGCTTGTCAAATAGAGACGAAGAGTTTTCGCACCAGAAAGGGATCAAGCAGTTATTGATGAAGTTAATAAGCTCTTGGCTGCCGGCTTCATCCGTGAAGTATATTACCCAGATTGGCTCGCAAATGTCGTCCTGGTGAAAAAAGCAAATGGGAAATGGAGAATGTGCGTAGACTTCACAGACCTGAACAAAGCATGCCCGAAGGACAGCTTCCCCCTCCCGAGAATAGACCAGTTGGTAGACTCCACAGCCGGGCACATGCTTCTGACGGTCATGGACGCTTTCTCTGGATACAACCAGATAAAAATGGTAGAGCAAGATCAGGAGAAAACAGCCTTCATCACAAGGCAAGGCTCTATTGCTATAAGGTAATGCCCTTCGGACTGAAGAATGTCGATGCCACTTATCAAAGATTGGTAAATAGAATGTTCAGCAAGCAGGTAGGCAGGAACATGGAAGTATATGTAGACGACATGCTTGCCAAGAGCAAGGAGGAACTCACCCATCTGGACGACCTTAAAGAGACATTTGCTACTCTTAAGCAATATCATATGAAGCTGAACCCCAGTAAATGTGTCTTTGGCGTAGCCTCGGGAAATTCTTGGGATTTATGGTGTCCCAGAGGGGAATTGAGGCGAATCCAGAGAAGGTACAAGCAATAATCAATATGACCTCGCCCAAGACCGTCAAGGACGTCTAGAAGCTGATAGGAAGGATTGCAGCCCTCAGTAGGTTCGTCTCTAGAGCGACGGACAAATGCCTACCCTTCTTCAAGACGTTGAGACAGGCTTTTGCTTGGACTGACGAGTGCGAGGCCGCATTCCAGGAACTCAAACGTTACTTAAGCAATCCACGCCTTCTAAGCCTGTTAAAAGAAGGAGAGAACTTGTACTTGTACCTGGCAGTGTCAGATACAGCCGTCAGTGGAGCCTTGATCTGAGAAGAGGACGGGAAGCAACTCCCCGTCTATTACATCAGCCAAGCCTTCCAGGGAGCTGAGTCCAGGTATCCTCAGATCGAGAAGATCATGTTCACGCTGATAATAGCTTCACGAAAACTCAGGCAGTACTTTTAAGCGCATCTTATCTTGGTAATGACGGACCAACCAATCAAGAAGTCCATGAGTAAGCCCGAAGCGGCAGGGAGAATGGTCCAGTAGGCGATCGAGCTCAGTCAGTTTGATATTGAATACCACTCCAAGACGACCATAAAAGCACAAGCTTTGGTAGATTTCATTGCGGAATTCACCCACCTAGACGAGGACGGCTTAACCATTGAACACCAGCAATGGACAATACAGACTGACTGCTCGTCAGCCTGTAAGAGAGGGGGAGTAGGGGTAGTCATAATCACCCCCGACGGAGAAAAGCTAAAATATGGGGTTCAGTTGAGATTCCCAGCAACTAATAATGAGGCCGAATATGAAGGGATTCTGACGGGGTTAAGGCTTGGAAGAGAGTTTGGAATTAAGAACCTGGTGATCTAGAGTGATTCGAAGCTAGTAATCGGGCAAGCCAGGGGAGAATACGAAGCCAAAGAAGAAAGGATGCAGAGGTACCTCAGATTGACGAAGAATTTAGCTCAACAGTTCGAAAAGGTGGAGTTCGTGCAGATCCCCAGAAGCCAGAATGTGATGGTAGACGAAGTCTTAAAGATAGCCTCGTCAGATGAAAGAGCGGTGGAAGAAGGCCTGATGATAGAAGTTCAGAAAAACCCCAGTATTGAAGAGGTTCCAACATTTGCAATCCAGAGCTCAAACAGCTGGATGACACCTATTCTATCATTCCTTCAGGACGGGCATCTCCCACAGAACAAAGAAGAAGCCAGGAAGATTAGAAAGAGGGCAGCTAGATTCATAATCCTCAATGACGCCTTATACAAAAGAGGCTTCTCCATGCCTTACCTAAGGTGTGTCGACGAGAAAGAAGAAACATACATCCTGAGGGAAATCCATGAAGGTATTTGCGGGGACCATGCTGGCCCCAGATCCCTGGCAAGAAAAATAATTCGAACAGGTTATTTCTGACCCACTATACAGGTGGACGCAGCAGAGTTCGTCAAGAGATGTGACAAGTGCCAACGGTTCAGGAATGTTCAGCGACTTCTAGCAGAGAAATTGACGACGATTTCATCCTTATGGCCATTCGCACAGTGGGGAATCGACATTGTCGGACCGCTGCCCCAGGGCAAAGGTCAGGTAAAATTCTTACTAGTTGCTATTGATTATTTTACAAAGTGGGTTGAAGCAGAGGCGCTGGCGACCATAACCGAAGCCAGAATCTAAAGCTTTGTATGGAAGAACATCATTTGCAGGTTCGGGATTCCAAGAATGATCATATCAGATAATGGATGACAATTCGACAGCCAAGGCTTCAAGGAATTTTGCTCAGGTCTAGGCATCAAGAATCAATTCTCGTCCCCAGGTCATCCACAAGTGAATGGACAAACGAAGGTGACAAATCGGACGTTGCTTAAGATTATCAAAACAAAGCTGGACGCCTGGCTAGAAGAATTGCCCAATGTGTTATGGGCCTACAGAACAACCGTGAGAACACCAATAGGAGAGACGCCCTTTAGGCTCACCTACGGCACTGAAGCGGTGATCCCGGTTGAGGTGGGAATAACCAGCATCAGGCGGGAGGCATTCATTGAAGAAATCAATGACGATCAGTTGTGACTCAACCTGGACTTCCTAGACAAAGTAAGAGATAAAGCTTGTAGCAGAATGACGGAATATCAGCAAAAGATGACTGACTACTACAACAAGAGAGTGAAGCTTAGACAACTTGACATCGGTGACCTCGTCCTTCATAAAGTAACCCCGGCTACTAGGAATTCCACTCAAGGGAAACTTGGCCCCACGTGGGAAGGATCCTACCGAGTCGTCCACTACTCTAGGAAAGGCAGCTATTATCTAGAAACCATAGACGGGCAAAGACTCCCTAGGCCGTGGAACATAGAACACTTGAAGAAGTACCATCAATAAGCGCAAATGCAAAATGTATTCGTTATTCATTATTGGAATTAATAAATAAGTTATTCAGCTAACGTTTCTCTACAAGCAGGTGTATGCGATCACAAGTCATAGTAAAAAATGACTAAGTAGCAAGATTCCGCTCTGACGAATGTAAGCTACCGACGATGTCAAGATCCTTGAAAAAAAGGTGTAAGTCAAAGTAAAAAATGACTAAGTAGCAAGATTCCGCTCTGACGGATGTAAGCTACTGACGATGACAAGATCCTTGAAAAAAGGTGTAAGTCATAAGAGTTTAAAATAACTAAGTAGCAAGATTCCGCTCTGACAGATGTAAGCTACTGACGATGACAAGATCCTTGAAAAAAGGTGTAAGTCATAAGAGTCTAAAATAACTAAGTAGCAAGATTCCGCTCTGACGGATGTAAGCTACTGACGATGACAAGATCCTTGAAAGAAGGTGTATGTCATAAGAGTCTAAAATAGCTAAGTAGCAAGATTCCGCTCTGACGGATGTAAGCTATTGACGATGACAAAATATGTAAGTCAAAAAGAATGAAAAATGACCAAGTAACCAGATCCCACTCTGACGGAAACATGCTACTGACGCATATCATTCCAAAAGGGATGTATCTCATAGAAACAAAAATGCCAGTAGAAAGAAGAAGATGCAAGGGCCTCATCAAACACATCACATGAGCAGTTAAAGCATGCAACTTACAAACACAAGTAAATACAAAAAGTAAGTTAAAACCAAAAGCAAACAAGAAAATTACCATTGTTTCCACAAACCCATAAACGCTGGGTTAAAACAGTGTTCCTAAAACAAAAGATGTTTCAAAAATAGATTTACAAAAAAGGCCACGATGGGCAATGATCAACAAAACAAAATAAATATTTCTAGTAAAAACACAAGTAGCAGGTTCAGGCTTCAGGAGCTGGAGGGGCGTCAACAGCAGCGACATCGTCAACTGGAACATTTTCTGGACCTTCATCGGCAGGAACCGCGGACTGAGCAGCTTCGTCAACGGCCATCTCCTTGTCCACTTCTTCCAAGTCCAGGTTTTCAATATCAACTCCAGCCGGATGTTTGACCATGTACCTTCGGAGGAGCTCAAATCCTTTAAAATACCAACTGAAGATTACTGTATTGTACTCGTCAGTGGTTTGGAAGGCCTCAACTGATCTAGCTGCGATTGTCCTCAACGATTCCTTAGCATTTTGAAGCTGCTCGTCCTTTTCCAAGTTCAGCTGACGCTTCACTCTAAGGTCGTCACCTAGGACCTTGGCCTTCTCCTTCAAAGAAGTAGCTTCGTCCATTGAGTCAATGAGGTTCTTCTTCAGCTTTGAGTTTTCACCCTCCAAAGCTTGCACCCTGGATGAGAGAGATGCCAGCTTAGCTTCTTGGGTAAGATACTCAGAGGCGAGATGCAAACCTTCTCCCAAAGCCTGAAAATAAGTGCCAAGTCGTCAGTAAAAAAAAAAAAAAAGTGGTTAGGAAGGATTGCTCATGAAGGAAGTGAGAATGCCTCACCTGAACGAGCCTACGGACATGGCCTCCGGCAACCGCATTGAAAGGGACCCCAGAAAGAGCTTTCAGGTCGTCAGCCATGACGATGCTGTAAGCCCTTTCGACTGCCAGCCTCTCATCACCCCAAATTGTCAAGTGACGAGAATCCCCCTTCTCCTTCTCCTTCTCCTTCTCCATTAGGCGTGGCCTCTTAGAGACAAGCGTAGAAAGCTCCTCCGCCGAAGTAGACGGAGAAACAGTCCTCGTCGTCTCAGTTACGGAGATGAGAGGAGTGATGGAGGCTGGCGGGGTGGCAGATGGACCCCTTCCGGTCACACGCATCGTCTTTCGCCCAATGTTTGACAAGGGCTCGTCCTTCTTTGCCCTCATCTTTACGTACATGTCCTTATTAAATTTTGACGTCATTTCTGTCAAATAGAAGATCATGAGTTGCGAATAAAAAAAACTGATACTGACGAAGCTAAAACTTACTCTTTTTTCCTTCTATATCAAGGTTTCGAAGGACGAAGGCAGAAGGATTAGGCCCGAGGCAGTAAAACGAAAGAGTCCTGGGATCAACGAGATCGTCCCAGCTCTCAATTGTTTGCGCGTACTCAATAGCCTTCTGCACCCGCTCCCTGTACCTACTCTTAAGCTTTGGTCGTCTCTTGACTAAAAACAAAAAAGGAGAGAGAAGAAGAAGAAGAGTTTAGCAGACATAGTTGTAAGCACGACAGAATTCAAGAGACAAAGAAGAAATATTGACGCACCTAAAGTTGGGGTTTCCCACCGACGACGTAACCTTGGGAGATCACCCCACAACTCGCCCGAGGGTATCTCAAAATCGTCCCAGACACAAAAAAGAACCTGGATTTCCAGTACTTGAAAGAGGACGGCAACCCCTTGACGATCCTAGTCTTTCTTTCCCAATGCACCAACATGCTTTTTAGAGGCTTTCAGACGGTAAAGGTAAACAAGCTCGTCAACCCTGAGCATGTCCCTGTCATTGGCAGCCAACCAAATCCCCATACAACTTACCAGAATCCTCCACGAGTTAGGCATGAGCTGCCCGGGAGTGATACCAAAACGGTCCAAAAGCTCCATGAGGAAAGGATGGACCGGGAACCTCAACCCACAGACGAAGGCAGATTCGTAGAAACATACTTCCTCGGGGAAGAAGTGGCAGGCCCGATCCCTCTCACCGGGCAGACGAACCCTAACCCGATATGGGAACTGAAATCTATCCCTAAATCTGCCCAAAGTATCTGCGTCCAGCCTACACTCCTCCTCCAGGGCATAAAAAGCCCTAACCTCCCGGGGATTGGAAAGGGCTGTATCCTCTTCCACTGGGTTACCGCTAGACGATAACCCAGTCTCGAGCTCACTAGATCTGACTTCTGATATCGTCCTACCCTCTTTTACTAAATTCTCAAACCAATTGACTGATTGACGCAACAGAGGCAGCAGATCAGCCACTACAACAACCAAACTACTACCCTCGTGAATGAAATTTTCAAGATATGGAAAGTTTCCTAACGCCCCCCCTAGTCGAGCAAAAAGAAATGAAATCGAAGGGCAGCCTAATCTAACCTCAGAGCTATTGAACATAGAAAACTAGAAAACACGAAAAGTAAGGGAAATTTGGATACCCCAGAGCCAAAAGGAAGCCAAACAAAAGGAAGGAAAACAGCAAGGAAAAAATGGAAAATCAGAAAATTGCTACGGTGTATATAGGCAAAGTAAATATAAGCAGAAGGAAGAACTTACCTTGAAAATTGCTGCAATGCACACCAGTCGGAGGAGAAATCGCAGAAAGAAAGGGTGAAGAAGAAGAGGGCCAGAGCAATGATTAAAAGATTTTTTGAAAAGGTAAAGGAAAAAATGGGAAGAAGGGAGGTTTTAAAACCAAGTATTAGGAAGCTAAAAAACCAGCGGGAAAATCAATGAGACCCATCATATGGAGCATTAACTCCCCCAATCAAAATATGCCACGTAGGCCACAACCCAAAAGACACCGCCGCAATGCATTTAATACGGCTCAAGAACCCAACCGCTTACAATTCCAAAACTTTTCACCTTCCCTGGTCAACACGACATGTCATGACGACCACGGAATCCGGAGGCAACTGATGGGACTGACGAAATCATGCATAGACGAGGAAAACTGGTCCGACGAGACGAATTTACACTGACGAGTTACCAGTTCACTGACGAGAATTAAGCACCTCATTCAATGCCGCCAATAAACGCCCTGGACGGTTACAAAACCAGTTGTATAGACCGTTGGGATAAAATTAAAAGCAACATGATGAGGCCAGAAAACGTTACTCAGAGGGGTGCTAAGAACCACCTTAATTGCCCAACTTCTAGAGACTCCAACAACATATATAAAGCCCCCCACATGGCCAAGAAAGAAGTATGTGCACATTAAGATAGTTACTGTAAAATTTCTCAGATACACTACATTGCTCTTTCTTAAATAATTTCCAATACTGACTTTGGCATCGGAGACGTTGTGGCAGGCACCACACCGGTGACCATATTCGAGGGTACATACTTGCAGGAGTCCGGAGATCATTTCTGTCTACACGCATTGGCTGATGAATTCACACTTCATCAGTATCTTATGAAAAATAATCATTACATTGTAAGTAAAATTTTCTTACATGTATAGAATCCATGGGTGTAGATCTTATAAAAGATACATTTTAGGCATTTTAGGAAGATAAGATGTTTTTTCGGTTATGACTTATGAGATAAGCATTCCCTCTTCAGCACTGTTCAAAATTTCCAATACCTGTAACAAACCGATATATATTGTTCAATCTGTGCTTAGAAAGATGTGCATGCTTAGATATGATGAGAGTTTTTCATTGTTCAGAAAATGATGATACTGATGTGTTAGGGAGCATCATTATCATAAAGTAATACTAATTACAATAATCTAATACGCATTGCTTGATAATCACCCAGACTTTTAGTACCTGTTTCTTAATTACTCTAATACCCATCCATATATCAGCTTGACCATCCCATAATTATAGAACTTGCAAACTCAGTAACCTTCATTAGCCCCATGTAGTACTGGGATGGATTTGTCAGGCAAAATAATGACTCTCATCGTTTGTAGTACTGGGAAGGAACACTGGGACCAAATTTGTCATGTCCTCTGCTTTGTTTGTCATTTTTAAGGTTTATTTTCATGTCGTTATTAGGAGTTGAGTTAAAGGTAAATATGGGAATAACTTGTTGAGTGTCTTAAGCAAGTCTTACGATGAGTCTTATCTAATTAGTAATTACAGTATATTAGAATGAATTTGTCTTTAAATTTAAGTATTAGGTTTAACTTATAAATATTGTGACAGCTTAGACTGAGCCAAATTCTTTAACAATAAAGTCGACGTCGTATATGTTGAATATGGATGTAACCTAAAAATTGATTTAACTTTCACCTTGGAGGTTGGTTTTCTCAAAGAAAAAAAAATTGCTTCTCTTTGATACTATGATTTTTCCATTTGTTAGGTATCATGCATAACAACTAGTATCAAAGCCAAGTTACAAACAATTTGCACATTAAGCAACTAAAACCTAAGTTTGGTGTTTTAAAGCGATAAGACATGTTCCCTCTCTTTGCATTGTTGAGGATGACACTCTGGCATATGTCGTGCAGCCGACCTAAGTATCTCAAGGATGAAGGTAGAGAATGGATAATAGTTGCGGTGTGTGAAAAGAGAGAAACAATTAATTCTTTTTAATGAAATACATTTAACAATAAATAATTTGATGTAAATGTTTTTGAAAAGTGATTAGGTAAAATAGAAAAAGCAAGTTCTTATGCTAAAATAAATAATAATTTTTGTATGAGTTTATTTGAACGCTCTAATTTAGTGTTACATGCATGACCGAACATAGCCTAAGTTAGAATCCTTCCGTTGTTCTAATAATTCCAATATACCCAAACACATTTACCTAGTTACAAGTTAGAATCATAGAATTATTTAAAAGTGATAGGCCAAGAATGTATTGACCTATTTGGTAAATTAATCAATTAATTAGCCAAGTGAATTAATTAGATTTAATTACAAGTAATAAGCGTGGTAGCACAAACAAATCACCAACTAAGTTAAATGCAGCAAAAAATAAATTGACACGGTAATTTGTTTACGAATGGGAAAAACTTACATGGCAAAAAACCTCACCGAGTGATTTTAAAGTCACCACTCCTAAAAATTCACAATTATCACAACAAGTGGTTACAAGTAAAGGAATCTCGATACCTTATACCAACCTATATTTGAATCCTTACCTCAATACTCAATATTAGACTTGTTCTGTAGTGACAATCTCTTCATTTAATGCACGGCTTCCAGTACGTGACTGACCAATTTGATGTGCGGATCTCAGTATGTGGCTTACTCACCAATTTGAGAAAGATGTTGGCTGCAAAGTTTTTCAGTTCATCACACGATAAAGATCACAAAGTTCCTTGGTTACAAAACCCTACGGTGTACAAACACAGTAACTTTTTCAAAAGAAAGATGAACTAGGACAAATTCTGTCTTCGGTCACAATTTACATGAACACAACTTTAGTTTACACTTGCACAACCTTTTGCGGCCCTTAAAACAATCCTTATATATGTTTAGGGTTGTGAGACAAGAAAGCACAATCATGTTTTCACGAATTGGATTGAAATCAGCTCTGAAAAACTGAATTTCATAAATCTCGAAAGATAGCTTATCTGTCGAGATAGCTGTTGAGTATCGGGTTTTAGCAGCTTTTAAATCTTGATAGATACTAGTTGTCGAGCTTTAAAATCCAGCACTTCATCACTTGTTTCTTGGATAGACTTGTATAGCTTTAACACTTGATCTTGAAACTTTATTCCTTGAAGCATTAAACACATTCTAGATCTACCAAATTACAAGTAAAGTACGTT